>NC_041391.1:668837107-668856083 GCF_002162155.2 Triticum dicoccoides | reverse complement strand
CCCCGCCGGCGTGCTGCCGCGTCCGTGCCTCCGCCCGTCGCCGCCTTTGCGCGCCCGTGCGCCGCCGGCCTCCGCCTCGACGACCGTCCCCGCCGCTCGGCCTGCTCCCTGCCACCCGGAGCTTCCCCGAGCTCTTCGCCGGAGCTTTGCCGTTGCCGCGGATCCGGTCGGGCCGGACCAGATTCGGCCGTCCCCGACCTCCCCGGCACCGTCCCGCGCCCCCACCAACTTCCTCCTCGCCGGATCCGGCCCCCCCTCCTCCAGCTCTGGCCGCCTCCCTCCTCTCTGGCAAGAACTCCGGCGAACTTCAGATCTGGATCTACAGAGGTTGACCCCGTTTTTCGTCTAAGTCCCCGAAATATTTTGCATAATGTTGCCATGTTCATCGCATCATAACTCCATGCATACTGCTCCGTTTTGTGCGTGTAATATGTCAAATTGTTCATTTCAACGAGTACTTCATTGCATTCCATTGCACCATGTTCATTTTAGCTCATATTGATGCCTGAATCATTATTTCAAGAGTGCTATATAATGTTGTCTGTTGTCTATTAACAGAACTTGCTCATTTGTCATTTTGGCCATGATTGATGTGTGCATCTTATGAGGTTGATGTATACATGTGTTTTGAACTATGCCATGTCTTCTTTACAGAGGTGCTTACCATGTATTTTTGTGATCAATGTGGTGGCTAGCACAAGCATGCAAACTAGGCTTCGTGTTGTTGCTGATTTTAGCCCCTGTTTTGTTGTTATTTTGATGCCATGTAAATATGATGCTACAGAGAGATACATGCATATTTTGAGATACTTCAGTAAGGATGTTTTGAACATATGGTTATGCTCTATCCATCCATGCCCTTGGTTGCAATTATGGAGTAGTCTAGCATGTCATTTTAGTGCTCTGCTTTTGCTACAAAATGTTTCCTGGCAGATTGTTTACATGTTATTCAATTTTGCCAAGGTTGTTGTAGTTGATCCTTGCATGCTATGAATTTTTCTTGCCTTGGTTTGTTTCATAAACATGTCTTCTTGCTGATGCTATGCTTATCTTGTCAAGCAATGACTTGTGGTGAGTGAATCGAGCTTGTTAAGTAGGGTACTTGTTGTTGCTGTTTTGCTAGGCTGAATCTGTTATTTGGTGATGCTATGTAAACCTGCTGCTACAAGTCATTCTATGCTTAATCTGGAGATATTCACTAAGGGTGTTTTGTTATACATGTCATGCTCTATCCATCCATGCCCTTGGTTGCATTTATAGCCTGTTGTAACTTGTTGTAATCTTACTCTCAAGTTGCTAAATAATGTTGTTGTCAGCCTGTTAACATTACGTTCAGTGTTGCCATGTGTTTTGCTAGTGATACATGCACCCTATGACCTTGCTCTTGACATGCTTAGCTTCATAAACATGTATTCTTACTGTTGGTTGCCTTTCCATGCCATGTATTGCTCTGTGGTGAGTGGTTCAAGCTCATCTACCTCCCTACTTATCGTTGTTCCTGCCATGTATGAATCTGTCATATAACTTGCCATGTTTATATGGGTGCCATCATATTTTCTGTACCTATTTGGCTCATGGTCAGTAAGGGACTTTTGTTCTATGAAATTAGTAGATTAATTCCACGCCTTTGTTTGCCATGTTAAGTTCCTGTAACATGTTGTTTGATAGCTCTAAACATTGCAACCTGATGTTATTTTCTGATAAGTCTGAAACTGTTACTATTTGCAATCTTGCCATGTGTTTTTGAGCATGTTCTAGTGATTTCTGGAGATAGCTCAGTGTTCATGTTTTGTTATGCTTTACCTGTACATCATGCCCATGCATTTTGTTTTCATATTGTGGTACTGTAGCATATTGTTTTGGTGCTTGCAATATGCCTAGTTGCTATTTTGGACAGATTGTTGGTATAACTTGTATAGAGTGTGTGTTGAACCGTTGCTCCGTTTTGAGTGTGCTTTATATGAAACTTGCTTGTTTTTGCATGTAGTTTCATATTATCATTTGTATCCATGTTTTGAGGTGTTTGCTTGATGTTTGTATACATTTTGCATCAATGTCATGCTTAACTTGTTTTGCTCATATCTTCTAGGCCATAGCTCCGAACTAAATGAACTTTATATGTAACTTGACTAGAATCTCGTGTAGATCATCCTTGTGCATCTTAACTTGCTGTTTAACAACTTGAACATAAGGTTTATTCAGATCTGGACCAATTTCGAAATATGCATATGAGGACTTACCGAAATTGTTATATGTTGTTCCCGGCCTCATTTAAACTTGCCTTGATGTGTTGCTCTTGTTTGCATTATCTCTTGCCATGAGTAGCTTCATATAGCTTTGTCATGCATCATACTTGGTTGAGCATCATGTCTTGTTCTTGTGTGGTGTGTTTACCATGTTGTGTGCTTCTTCTCGATAGTTCCCGTTTCGTTGCGATCGTGAGGATTCGTTCATCTACGCTTGGTTCGTCTTCGTGGCTTCATCCGTTCGTCTTCTTCATGGACTCGTTCTTCTTCCTTGCGGGATTTCAGGCAAGATGACCGCTACCCTGGATCTCACTACTATCATTGCTATGCTAGTTGCTTTCTATCGCTTTGCTGCGCTACCTATCTATTGCTCTTCAAGCCTCCCAAATTGCCATGTCAACCTCTAACCTTTTCACCCTTCCTAGCAAACCGTTGTTTGGCTATGTTACCTCTTTTGCTCAGCCCCTCTTATAGCGTTGTTAGTTGTAGGTGAAGTTGAAGATTGCTCCATGGTGGACAGGATTTTGGTTGGGATATCACAATATCTCTTATATTATTAATGCATCTATATACTTGGTAAAGGGTGGAAGACTCGGCCTTATGCCTGGTGTTTTGTTCCACTCTTGCCGCCCCTAGTTTCCGTCATACCGGTGTTATGTTCCCGGATTTTGCGTTCCTTACGCGGTTAGGTGATTTATGGGACCCCCTTGACAGTTCGCTTTGAATAAAACTCCTCCAGCAAGGCCCAACCTTGGTTTTACCATTTGCCTCACCTAGCCCTTTTTCCCTTGGGAGTCGTGCTCTTGAGGGTCATCTTTATTTTACCCCCCTCCCCCAAGCCAGTGCTCCTCCGAGTGTTGGTCCAAACTAGAGCACCGTGCGGGACCATTCCTTGGCAACTTGGATTCGTCGGCTCCTGTACGCTTAGCTTATCCGGTGTGCCCTGAGAACGAGATATGTGCAGCTCCTATCGGGATTTGTCGGCACATTCGGGCGGTCTTGCTGGTCTTGTTTTACCATCATCGAAATGTCTTGTAAACCGGAATTTTGAGTCTGATCGGGTCTTCCTGGGAGAAGGTATATCCTTCATTGATCGCGAGAGCTTATCATGGGCTAAGTTGGGACACCCCTGCAGGGTATAAACTTTCGAAAGCCGTGCCTGCGGTTATAGGCAGATGGGAATTTGTTAATGTCTGGTTGTAGATAACTTGACACTAGATACGAATTAAAACGCATCAACCGCGTGTGTAGCCGTGATGGTCTCTTTTCGGCGGAGTCCGGGAAGTGAACACGGTTTTTGGGTTATGTTTGACGTAAGTAGGAGTTCAGGATCACTTCTTGATCATTTCTAGCTTCACGACCGTTCCGTTTGCTCTCTTCTCGCTCTTTCTGCGTATGTTTAGCCACCATACTTGCTTAGTCGCTTCTGCAACCTCACCACTTTACCCCTTCCTTTCCCATTAAGCTTTGCTACTCTTGATACCCATGGTAATGGGATTGCTGAGTCCTCGTGGCTCACAGTTTACTACAACAACAGTTGGAGGTACAGGTTATGCGATGATCATGATGCGAGAGCGATGGTTTGCTTGTTTTGGAGTTCTTCTTCTGCTTCTTCTTCGATCAGGGGATAGGTTCCAGGTCGGCAGCCTGGGCTAGCAGGGTGGATGTCGTTTGAGTTTCTGTTTGTGTTTCATCCGTAGTCGGATGGTGCTCTTATGTAAGATGATGTTGTATTCGTGTGGCATTGTATGCCTTATGTATGTATCCCTATCTATTATGTAATGTTGATGTAATGATATCCACCTTGCAAAAGCGTCTTCAAGATGCGCTTCTATCCTTGGTGGGACCTTCGATTTCCTTTAGGATAGGGTCGCATCTTGGGCGTGACATAGAGGGTATTTCAACTTTATCGTATCTATAGAGAGAATTTACCTTTACTGCCTGTGTCGGGTTATCAAAACAATGTAGTTCTTTAGGCGGTATATTCAGACCATGTATTTCTTCAATGGAAGGTAAATTCTTAACATCTTCAGCTTTAATACCTTTTTCTTTCATTGATTTCTTTGCCTCTTGCATATCTTCAGGACTGAGAAATAAAACACCTCTCTTCTTCGGAGTGGGTTTAGGAATAGGCTCAGGAGTTGGCTCAATTGGTTTAGGAATTACTTCAGGAACTGGTTCGGGAAGAGTCCAATTATTTTCATTAGTCAACATATTATTCAATAGTATTTCAGCTTCGTCGACTGTTCTTTCCCTGAAAACACAACCAGCACAACTATCCAAGTGGTCCTTGGAAGCATCAGTTAGTCCATTATAAAGGATATCAAGTATTTCATTTTTCTTAAGATGATGATCAGGCAAAGCATAAAGCAACCGGAGAAGCCTCCCCCAAGCTTGTGGGAAACTCTCTTCTTTGATTTGCACAAAATTATATATTTCCCGCAAGGCAGCTTGTTTCTTATGAGCTGGGAAATATTTAGCAGAGAAGTAATAAATCATATCCTGGGGACTACGCACACAACCAGGAGCAAGAGAATTATACCAAGTCTTAGCATCACCCTTTAATGAGAACGGAAATATCTTAAGGATATATAAATAGCGAGACTTCTCATCATGAGTAAATAGAGTGGCTATATCATTCAACTTGGTAAGATGTGGCACAACAGTTTCAGATTCAAGGCCATAAAAAGGATCAGATTCAATTAAAGTAATAATATCAGGATCAACAGAGAATTCATAATCCTTATCAGTAACACAGGTATGTGAAGTAGCAAAAGTAGGATCGGGTTTCATTCTAGCATTAAGAGCCTGATGCTTCCATTTAGCTAATAATTTCTTAAGATTAGATCTATCATTGCAAGCAAGAATAGCTTCAGCGGCTTCTTTATTCATAACATAACCCTTAGGAACAACAGGTAAAACATAATCATTGGGGGAACGTTCATCATCACTATCATCAATAGCATCTTCAATATTTTCATTCCCCCTAACTCTAGCAAGTTGTTCATCTAAAAATTCACATAATGGCAAAGTAGTATCACGCACAGAAGTAGTTTCATCATGCATAGCAGAAGTGGCATCATCAATAACATGCGACATATCAGAATTCATAGCAGTAGCAGGTTTAGGTGTCGCAAGCTTACTAATAACGGAAGGAGAATCTAGTGCAGAGCTACATGGCAGTTCCTTACCTCCCCTCGTAGTTGAGGGCAAAATCTTGGTCTTAGCGTCTTTCAAGTTCTTCATAGTGATCAACAGATATAAATCCCAAGTGACTCAGAGAATAGAGCTATGCTCCCCGGCAACGGCGCCAGAAATTAGTCTTGATAACCCACAAATGTAGGGGATCACAACAGCTTTCAAGGGTGAAGTACAACCCAAATTTATGGATTTGACACAAGGGGAGCCAGAGAATATTCTTGAGTATTAGCAGTTGAGTTGTCAATTCAACCACACCTAGATAACTTAGTATCTGCAGCAAAGTATTTAGTAGCAAGAGTGGTATGATAGTAATGGTAACAGTAGCAACAGAAAAGATAAATGTTTTTGGGTTTTTGTAGTAGTTGTAATAGTAGCAACGGAAAAGTAAATAAGCGAAGAACAATATGTGAAAAGCTCGTAGGCAATGGATCAGTGATGGATAATTATGCCGGATGCGATTCCTCATGCAATAGTTATAACATAGGGTGATATAGAACTAGCTCCAATTCATCAATGTAATGTAGGCATGTATTTCGTAAATAGTCATACGTGCTTATGGAAAAGAACTTGCATGACATCTTTTGTCCTACCCTCCCGTGGCAGCGGGGTCCTAGTGGAAACTAAGGGATATTAAGGCTTCCTTTTAATAGAGAACTGGACCAAAGCATTAACACATGGTGAATACATGAACTCCTCAAACTACGGTCATCACCGAGAAGTGTCCCGATTATTGTCACTTCGGGGTTGTCGGATCATAACACATAATAGGTGACTATAGACTTGCAAGATAGGATCAAGAACACACATATATTCATGAAAACATAATAGGTTCAGATCAGAAATCATGGCACTCGGGCCCTAGTGACAAGCATTAAGCATAGCAAAGTCATAGAAACATTAATCTCAGAACATAGTGGATACTAGGGATCAAACCCTAACAAAACTAACTTGATTACATGGTAAATCTCATCCAATTCATCATCGTCCAGCAAGCCTACGATGGAATTACTCACACACGGCGGTGAGCATCATGAAATTGGTGATGGAGGATGGTTGATGATGACGACGGCGACGAATCCCCCTCTCCGGAGCCCCGAATGGACTCCAGATCAGCCCTCCCGAGAGAGATTAGGGCTTGGGGGCGGCTCCGTGTCGTGAAACGCGATGAAACTTTCTCCTTAATTTTTTTCTCCCCGAGACAGTATATATGGAGTTGGAGTTGAGGTCGGAGGAGGTCCGGGGGGCCCACGAGATAGGAGGGCGCGCCCCTAGGGGGGGTGCGCCCCCCTATCTCGTGGACAGCCCGTGGGCCCCCTGGCCTTGATTATTTCGCCAAAAATTCTTATTTATTATGAAAAGTGCCTCCGTGGATTTCCAGGACATTCCGAGAACTTTTCTTTTCTACACATAAAACAACATCATGGTAGTTCTGCTGAAAACAGCGTCAGTCCGGGTTAGTTTCATTCAAATCATGCAAGTTAGAGTCCAAAACAAGGGCAAAAGTGTTTGGAAAAGTAGATACGTTGAAGACGTATCAGTGTTTGGGTGGCCACCCCTACCGCCATAAGCGCCGGCGGTAGGGTGACCAACCCTACCGCTTCCAAAATGCCCGATTTGGCCACAGAAGAGGCAGCAGAGCAGGCGTTTGGGTGGCCACCCCTACTGCCATCGGCTTCGGCGGTAGGGTGCCCAACCCTACCGCCCCCAAAATGCCCGATTTGGCCACAAAAGAGGCTGCAGAGCAGGCATTTGTGTGGCCACCCCTACCGCCATCGGCTTCGGCGGTAGGGTGCCCAACCCTACCGAGAAACAGGGGACCGTTTCGGTCACAGAACATTTCGTCAACCTACCGCCATATCCTCCGGCGGTAGGGTTTCATTTCCTACCGCCATGTGGTCTGGCGGTAGGGTGCAAAGCAGAGCAGAGTTTGCTCTGTTTTTCTTCTTCATCACTTCAACACAAATCAAGTCACACCAACAGTAAAACAAACATAGTTTCATCAAATCGAAGACGTAGTTCATCACAAGTTTCATAAATCGAAGACGTAGTTTATGATAGGTAGCACAAATCAAAGACATAGTTCATCACATGTTTCTCGAATCGAAGGCATAGTTCATGACTAGTTTCTTGAAACGAAGGCCTTATTGGGTCACACAAGGCAATTTTCCTTTTTTGTCGCATGCCTCATCTTCCTCCTGGGCTTCACGAGCCCTTGCAAGCTTTCTTGCTCTCTCCTCTTGACGAGCAATCTTCTCCTTGTGTGCCCTCTCCTCTTCACGCTTCTTGCGCTCCATCCTCTCCTTTTCACGACGCTCTTCATCCAAGCCTCTCTGAAATGCTTCTACAAACAACCGCTGCCTCCGTAGACAATCTCGAAGTTGATCTTTCTTAACATCTTCTGGCACATCTTGATCTATCCATGTGAAGTACTTACAAAGTGGAGGCGGCGACTAGGTACGAATAAAGAACAAATGTGGTCATTAGTAAGATAGATTCAATGGTTGATGACTTGTTTGAACTTGAACAACTTACCGGCGGTACATCATAGGCGTGAGCTGGATGAGGACGATCGTAGGCATAGTTGGGACAAACAAAATATCTTCTTCCTTCCATCCATGATTTCTTGCGGTCGGTGGATAGCTTAACTTTGCAAACATCTCCACACCAACATGATGGAGTTCTCATATCTTGGTCCTTCACCTTATCCAACTCGGCGTCTGTCCACTTGTCCGGCATATCCTCGCGGTTAGCACATGGCGGCCTCGTGGCGGAACCGGAAGAAGCCATGCCTATAAAGACAAACTTGGTAGTTAGTAAAGTAAGAAAACATGTACGTATGCAAAAAAACAAATAAACAAGACCAAATAACAAGTACCATTCACCTTATTTCAACCATCTGGGTTAAGCAAGATGTCAATAGGCCTTCCTCTATCAACCCTTCTCGTCCTACGACCACGGCCACCGGTACCCGACCGCCCCCACGCCCTCTAATACTGTCTCCTCGTCCACTACCGCCAAGATTCATCCGTCCTCCACGCGCACCACTCAAGCCTCCTCGTCCACTACCACTCCTACCTCCTCGTGTGCCACTGGTACCTCCTCTTCGGGCACCACTTTGACTATGATCCGGAGTGTTGGCATCGGTCCGTGGCTTTTTGGTGCATTTCCTAACATTATGTCCCGGCTCGTCACATTTACCACAACTGTTGATGTCCGGTGCCTCCATGAAATGGCCGCTACAAAATTGTTTCATTCCGGTGTATCTAGCTAGGTCATCCATGTCACCCCTAAACCTCTTCTTTCTTCTTCTTCCCTTTGTAGGCACCATGAGTTCGGGGTCGGGGACGATGTGTGGCCCATGATACTCAGGCCACTGTGACTGATCTAGGAAGGGATGAAACCTAGGAGCCCATTTCAACCTCGTTCATTCCAATGTGAACTCAAGCAACCGCAAGGTGGTCCCATCCGATACTTTCAAGTTTCTGAACCTTGCAGCGGCCATCACATGCGAGCAAGGCCAATGATACTTGTGAGGTCTCTCGCACTAACACCACCGGGTCTTGAGGCGCACCTCATAGGCTACTCCACCGTATGTCATGTCGTTCCTTGTTGTGCCACCCGGCTCATCAACTTGGTAGATTTGTTCTTTTTCATTGAAACTAATGATTTGTTGACGCCAAGACTTGCGCGCTTGATGCTTCAACCAATCCTCAACTTTGAAAGGAAATTCCATTTTTCTCACCTATCCATTTGGCCGTCTCTTCGGAATGCCTCAGAAAATACTCGTTGAGCTTGAAGAAGGTACATTTCACTATTGCAGTGACCAACAAAGAATGGACACCCTTGAGCACATTGTTGAAGCATTCCACCATGTTACTTGTCATGTCTCCGTATTGGAAACCTCCTTCGTCGTAAGCACGTGACCACTTATGCTTCTCCGGAAAATTCCTTGTCAAGAATTCTCTCCCTCCTTTGTTCTTCACCAACGCCTTGAATAGCTTATCATAGCGGCTTTGGAATGTGTCGGTGTTAAATGCCACACAAACATGGGTAAGATCTTTGCAAAACTCCTTACTCTTGCATGCACGGTAAAAGTTTGCCATGAAATGCCTCATGCACCAACGGTGTTGGAGCTTTGGATAGCCTGGAATGTCAACTTCTATTGCTTTGAGAATCCCATGATGGCGATCCGATATGATGCACACCTCTCTTTTGGGGCCAATCACCTTCATCCTCACATGATCCATGAACCACTGCCAATTATCATTGTGCTCGGAAGGCACCAACGCAAATGCCACCGGTAACACATTGTCATTGGACGAGTGGGACGTTGCTACCATCAACGTGCCCTTGTACTTTCCGGTTAAGAACGTTCCATCAATTGACAACACGGGGCGGCAATGCCTAAATGCATTGATGCATTGCCCAAAGCTCCAAAAAGCTCGATGAAACACTCCCTCGATTGACTCGACCCTATGGCACATGCCCGGGTTTCGATGAGCAATGGCTCCCAACATTCTCGGAAGAATGTTGTACGCGGCGACATAATCACCATGCAACATCCTTATGGTGTTTGCCTTCGCCATCCACACCTTTCCATACTTGACCGAGTACCCGAATCTTTCGAAGACCGAACTCATGAGGAACTTCACCTTCACGGTTGGATCATGGGATATCTCATTCAACAATTTATAGCCTAGATACTCGGACGTGAGTTGGTGGTGTCCCTTGCTTCGGTCCGCTTTCTCCGGCGGTATGCACTTATGGGTGGCCACACAACTCTTCAACTCCCATTGCCCAGTTTCCTTGATCTTTCTTCCACGGATCTTCCATGGGCAACCTTCTTTGTCACATTTGATGGTGTAGCGCAATTTTTTGTTGGAATGACCAACAACGAACGGCCTATGGTTCCGAATGGCATAGTCACTCAACCATATCTTGAAATCTTGCAAACAACCAAACTCGATCCCTTTCTTAAAATGCGCATTCTCTTCCTCACCCGGTGGCCTTGGATCACCCATCCTCGGGCAAGGCGATGGTTCGATCAAGCCCAACCTCATGCCACCATCAAAAACGGCCTTGTCGGCAAGGCTAAGATCACGGAACAAAGAGGGTCCTCTTTCCTTGCCATTGACCTTCTTGTAAATTTGATTTTCTTGCGGCGTGAATCCATTGTCATCCAATTCTTCTGGTGGACCCTCATCATCCGACTCATACCTACACATACGGCTATAAGGTAGGTTCCGGTCCATGTCTTGTTGATGCACAATGGCATCCAAGTCACCAATGGGATTGTAATGAATCTCTTCTTCTTCCTCATACACATCATCTTGAGCAATAGCATCTCCATCAACATGAGCAATGGCATCTCCATCAACATGAACATTTGCATGTTCATCAACATGAGCAACGGCCTCATCTTCAACATGATCATCACCTACAAGAACTATTGCTCTAGCATTGATGATGTCCTCTTCATTTGGTTGGCTACTTGGTGGTTGGCTAGCCGCATTGTGGTCAAACACCACGACAACATCATGTATTGGGGAGGACACATTCCGGTTCAAGTCAAGTAGTGGCCGAGGAACTTCAACCTTGAATTGTCTTGTGGCAAATAACTCAAGTGACTTGTCTTGTGATCCCTCAACTTTCACCTTATACACATTCCAATGCAATTGAGAGGTGATGGGCATACTCTTTAATCGGGATCTTAGTCCCACTCCCACATCATAACGTCCAATAAGCTTCACACCATCACTTGGGTTAATCCAATTGAGGACGTTTCTCACTTTCACGACAATATCATCATAGCTCGGGCTTGTGTCAAAAACCATGGCCTCCTCCCCTTCGTCGGCATTTCCATGCATGAAAGCCGCCTTGTCCAAATAATGCACATTCACTAGTTTATCCATCTAAAAACAATGGAACAAAATTGAGTCATCCATGGACCGGTCAATTCATATGGATGAACTAGCTAAAATATAAGGTTTTGAGTCTAACAACTAGTTTACCTTAATCATAGCACTAACCCTAACCCTAACCCTAACCTAACTAAACCCCTAACCCTAACTCTTAAGCTAGCTTGCCACAACAAAGAGTGACACATATTACTTAGATCAACCATGAATACACCATAAATGCCCCATAAATGTGCCATAAATGCACAATAAATGCTAAATTAGAGGAAGAAATAGGGGATTCCAAAACTAGTTCATTCCAACAAAGCTAGATGATTTGAACCAACCAAATGAAAATGGGATGGGGAAGGTACCTTGGGTGATGCAAATGGCCTCGATCCACCGGACAAATCTCAAGCAATGGAGGTGGATCTAGTGGGTGCTTTGGTGAAGAAGAAAAGGGGGAGAGAGTGTGAGCTCGGGGAGGAAGAAGATGAGTGTAGTGGGTAGGTGGTGAATGGACCCCACCGAACATTATCTCCAGGACCCTACCACCGGGGACCTGGGCGGTAGGGTGTTCAAGCCTACCGCCGAGACCTGCGGCGGTATGTCCCTTTGCCACGTCAGGCCCCGTTAACGTCCAGACAGCCGTCAAAGTACCCTACCGCCAGGTAGAATGGCGGTAGCCTGTACACATCTACCGCCACGGCGAACGGCGGTAGCTGAAAGGGTCAAATGTCGAAATAATTTCAAACCGAGGTCAGATCTCGATTTTAGACGTGAAAAAGATCAAAACACGAAATTTTGCCGTACACGGCGGCCATTGGTTATTTTGCATCTCAGATTCCTGAGGCCCCGTACGTACGTACATAGCCATAGAAGAAAACAAGCAGGGAGCAAGATGGGACGTCGAGTAATGTCAGTATTGCTACTCATGGAACCCTCATAACGAGACACGACAAGCACGTACGACGGCGCAAGAGATGGACAAGCAAATGCACGTCACCGTCAACCCATCGAGTCAAATTTATCGTGCGATCGGTCACAAGGACATGTGTACGTAGTGCGTGGCAGTAATTAGTGGGACACGTAGTACCAGTGCAAGTTAATGAGACATGTATTTTAAGACGGTTACTCATTGCTCTAGTAGTCTAGCCACGAAGGTAGGCACTCATGCGAAGCTGTTCTTTTGGCCGTGAGCTCAAATACCCGCGTGATGAACAGTTAAGTTAAATAAAAAATTAGTAAAAAAATCAAAACAATCTTAACTTTTTAGCAATGAACATTGACGACTTGTCTACATAAGCGCAAATTTTCATGAGAAAAAACATTCCTCAATGCTCTGAAATGTTTTTTCTTCATAAAAAATTATACACATGTTAACAATCTGTCAATGATCGTTGTAGAAAATATTTGTTCTTTCTTTACAATTTTGATCTGTTTGCTGTTTATAAGGGAAGATTTGAGCTCGCGGGCAGTGCATGCAACGGCAGAGCTAATGTAGTTCTTCAGGGTTCATCCCTCTCAACTTTGAGAAAAATGTTTGAAGGATTTTTCTTGTGCAGGTGCTTAATTAGTAAAAATAGACTTCCGCCCCTCAGAAATCTTCTGCCCCTCTAGCATTCCCTGTCTAGTTCCGCCACTGAGCGCATGCAACTTTTACGGCATGATTTACCTTCACTGCAGGACCCATAAAATAATCTTTTACTAACTATGTTATAAAGCATTTGAAGTTTTAGCTTTGTTTTAAATCAAATTTTTTTAAGTTTAACCGAGTTTATATAAAAATATATCAACATCTACAATATCAAATTAGCTTCATTACAATTATTATAACAAATATTTTCATGCTACTTCCTCTGTTCCAAGATAATTGTCATGGTTTGAACTAAAAGCACGACAAGTGTTTTGGAACGGAAGGAGTATATATATTGGGAGGGTCTAAATGTCAGGTACGCTGAAGTGTTTTTTTTGTGTGGTCGCTATTCCTAGGACCACTAGATCTTGATCCAACGTCCAGAAATAGATCAGTGTCTGTGCAGCAGTACTTCAGCTCACGGCCGTTGGATAAATAATGAATGTCTAGATTACCTTGTTTCTCCGCTAACCGTTTTCTCTCCCCGTAAAAACCCACCTTCGCTGTCCATCTTCTTCCTCTCTCTTCCCCGACCTGCCCCATCCTGGCCCTGCCTCCGCCTCTCGCGGCCGGCATTGAAAATACTTTATAAAGTAATCCTTTAGTGGTACCTTGCATGACACGTAGTGTACCGTGTAACCATTAAGTTCTCCAGACCCCACGCACGCGCGTGTAAACAATGTACATGCATGCGTGCATGCTCGGTTGATCGATTGAGGATTCACCAGGTCGGTTAATTTTGTGTATGCATGGACGAACCGGGGTTTCCTGCCGCGCGCACTGGTGAAAGCAAACCAGTGCACCGACGTCGGAGATCGTCGCTGTGCCAACAGAAATGCCGTCACGCCATGCCGCCAGTGTGTGGGCAGCCCTACTGCAGCTGTAGTTTGTGCTGCAGGAGCGAGCCGGCGTGCGCGCGACGGGCTCGCAAGGAGTCAAAAAGCGCGCGCCCTCCCACCGCGAGCCAGCCAACCACTACCCGTAGGTGGGGACGGCCGGGATGGGAAGCCATTGCTGTTCTCTCCCCGGGACCCCGCGCGCGTACGTGTACTACACCGTACGGCGGCCGACACCCGCTACCCCGCGTGGCGGCCTACCAAGAGCAGCCGGTGCGGCGCCCGGCCACGTCGATCGACCCCAGGCCATCGGCGCCTCGCGCGGGAAACACACGTTTCCCCTATTGCTCGAACAGTAACCGGACATGCAGGTCCGGTCCCGCCGCGCCGCCAATCGCCGGTGGCCACTGCACCCCCGGCCCGTACCGCCGCGAAAGCGCGAGGCAGCTAGCGACCGATCAATCAATGGCGATGGCGATCGAAGCCCGCCAGCAGTCCGTCCAGCTGGCGCATCGACGACGGAGGCCGTACCCTCGGGCGACCGGCCGGTGCTCTCGATCCCTGGCTCGGCTCGTTCGACGTCGAGTCTTCCGAGCCTGTAGTGCATGTACGTATGTATAAACTATTGCACTGCCAAGCGTCGCCGTGTCGGCGCTTCTTTTTTTCTTTCATCGGTGTCGGTGTGAGTTCGACCAGGGGCCAGCTGCGTGCCTTCATTGCGGATCGGCGTACATATATACGTATACGTGCTCATGTACGTATGGGAGGAGGCATGCATACGACTATACGAGCGGCGGGCCGGCGCCCGGCGAAAGGCGAAGCAGCTAGCGACCGTTCAGTCAATGACGATGGCGATCGAAGCCCGCCAGCGGGTCCGTCCAGCTGGCGCATCGACGACGGAGGCCGTACCGGCGGGCGACGGATGGTCGATCACTGGTTCCGACGTCGAGTCCTCCGAGCCTGTAGTGCCTGTACGTATGTACCGCGTATTTGTACTGCCGAGCGTCGCCGTGCCGGCGTGCCGGTTAAAGTTGAACCAGAGAAACAGTCTGAAGGTTGAAGACGATGAGGAGCCGTCGTCAAAATCGTGCTGCCCAGAAAATCGATTAGCTTTTTTTTTCAAACCTCTTATATAAATAAAAATAAGTGGCCCCTTCGCATGCATGGCAGTACTGATGATAGTTGACTTTTTCCATCGTGCAAGTAAAATCGCGCCCGTGATGCGTTAGTTGACTTTTACATGCAGGACGTCGGAGGTCGGTCGATTCGTATCGGTCGTCGGCTCGTCGCCTTGTCAAGGGGTGGCGTCGTGCATGGCGTGTGTGCAGGCTCTACAGGAGCGAGCGTACGCACGCGCTCGCGAGGAGTCAAAAGGCGCGCGTCGGCGTGCGGCGTGCCGCCACCCCACGACGCCGGTGGGGGCGGCATGGGAAGCCATGCATTCTTTCCCCGCGCGTCCGTCCGTGCCACGCAGCAGCACGAGGAACACGTCGTCACACGGGCGGGCACCCTCGCGCCGTCGCGCGTCTGCACAGTGTATCGTACGGCGCGGCGCCCACCACGACGTCGATCCCCACCCACCATCGCCCATCGCGCGCGCAAACAGCCATGTAGGACGCGAGCCCGACCTCGCCGCGCCGCCGATCGCCGGCCGGCCACCCACCAACGCAGGTACAGCGCCGCGATCAATGGCGAGCATGTGGCTACTCTCGGGTCACTACGAGTACCGTGTTTGTACAGCCGGACGGCGTCTGTCGGCTTGAATTCGACCATGCGTGCCAGCTGCATGCGTTCATTTCGGATCCGCGTACCGCGTACGTACGTACCTGTACGCGCGCGCGGCCGGAGACATGCTCACATGCATACGACGATACGAGCGGTGGACGTGTACCGGGTCGAAGCAGATCGAGCCGCTAGCTCCGTCGCGCGCCGTCCGTGGTCCGTCGCTCCGTGCTCCGTCACGTCGAGGAAAATCGTAGCACCACGTGCATGCTGCACGCTACTGCCCGTGGGTGACGGATGGATGGATCCCGTCGTCGACGAGCAGCCACATCGGAGAACAACTTCTTCTCAGACGCCTGTGTAGCTCCCAAAGTGCTATGCGTGTTGATCTGGAGCTGCGATGATCGTTTCACTCTTTGTGAATTGTGAGCTCTCTGCCAGGATTGTCTGCGGACGCGCTTCGGCCGCTGTAACCAAGTACCTACTCTCCCCGTTCCAAATTACTCCTCGTGGTAATTTGGAACGGAGGGAGTAAGATTTTGTACCTCAAATCAATACAATGGCATGTAGCACGTAATCTACGTACTAGTCGTCATCGAAGATTTCGACGGCTCCTGTCGGCAGCCGGATGGACCTACCTTCTGGTGGATGGCTGCCTCCCTCACCTTCGACTCCTCCTCATCGTCCAACTCGATGAAGATCACGTTGAATTCCACGTCCGCCTGGCGAAGGAAGGGGCGGTTGGCCTTCACTTCCGCCTATGACTGGAGGGAGTCGATGATGGTCTACTGCTCTACCGCCTCCTCCGCTTGGGCCACTTAGAACTCTGCCAGGGCGTCGACCATGGCGAAGCCCGCAGCCGGAGGCGCCGAACCCGCCTCTCCTGTGTCCTCTTCCTCCTCCTCTAGATCTTGTGTCCTGCTCCTCCTCCTTCCATCGCTCTGGGGTGTCCGAAGGTAGGCTGCCTGTGATCCGGGCTTCGCTCCTAGCCTGAATCTGCTCAAGGAGCTCCACTTGCCGCTCCAGTGTGTGCATGACATACACCGCGACGCTCTGTTGGGCCATGGCGGAGGAAGCGGTGGACGGCGAGCAGATTGGAACGTTGCGGCGTAGAAGGGCTGGAGAGGGTAGAAATGGGGATGGGATGGATTTCGGGTGCCGCCGTCAGGGTTAAATAGCAGAACTAGGGCTATCGGGCGGCGCGTCGGAGCGGCGATACGCATGCGCCAAGAGTGCGTCCTCACCGCTCTCATCGCTAATTGGAGGAGACACACCTCGGACCGAAGGGTTTCTACGTGTTTTCGTGTGGGTCCCTACGATCAATCCGACATGGTGGACGCCCCCAGGCGCCCCTGGGCCTCCCCATATTTGCCCCAAATTTGGGCTAGATATGACAGTGCGGACATCCCATGCGTATAGGGCCAATATGAGGAGTCGGTTTGGGTCGGGCTTTTTGACCGGTCTGTGATCGGGCTGTCCGCCCGGGCGTATAGGGGGCAGCTCGGTTGTAGATGCTCTTACAACCCAAATTTTATCTCGTGTTTTCCTTTCGCATGTACACACATATACACATATACTTGGATAATCTCATACATGACCCTGTCGATTTACATACTTTCCCTTGCCGGATGATCGGTCTCAATGGAATGACCTTGTCACTTTTCTTCAAGATGTCCACCCAACTATCGAAGAAGACTCCTTTGTGCTGGCCCTCGAGTCGTATAGTAAGTTTTTCACAAGTTCCTTCTACTCCACAATACTCAAGGGGGAGGATTCCAAATAAAATTAAAATCCTTCTGTGGCAACTTGTTAGAGGTATGTTGCCTAGTCGAGCTCAAGTCTCCAAGTGTTATGGCCCATGGGATGGGAAATGCGAAGTGCCTGTGGATGATGAGAACATGGACCCAGGGCCGGCTTTGGACCAGTGCGAGAGGTGCGACGGCCCGGGGCCCAGACTAAAAGGGGGCCCATAGTATATACGCAGTATATATATACTACGGAGTAGTGAAAAAAAAGAATGACTAACGTCCAGCCCTGGTAGCTCTGAGCCCACCCAGCAAGCAGCACGCAACCATCACTAGGGCCTGCCCAACCAAGCCCAGGCAACGCACGTTGCCTTGTCGTTCTCCTATCCAGGGAGACGCACCGACACAGGAGCACGGAGACGCATCGACACAGCAGCACGCCGCCTGACGCCGACACCAGCGCACCGCACCGAACCTAGAGCTGAGTTTGGGGATCAAATCGGCAAGAATTCGGGGAAGAGATCAACTGATCAAGATCATCATTCAGAAGGTAATAATTCTCAAATCAATCTATTCATAAATCATAATCTATAGGCGAATATTTTCTGGTGGTCTCAATTCTGAAACTTCTCATCTAAAAACATAACATCTTCAATCTCTGATACTGTATTCGTGTTTCTCACTTGCAGCATAATCATGTTACCTAAAAAACATCTATCTGGCTGTGAGAAAAGAAACAACAAGAAAAGAGTAGACAAGTTAATTAAATCTCAGGAAGGCGCTATTTATATGTTTGTCGTGAGGACGGGTGCTGCTACAAATTCAGAGCAATTATATATCACAAATGGTGAAGAAAAACCTGATGATACTAAGAATGCCGTTGAGGAAAATCATGTCGAGGAAAATCATGTTGAGGAAAATAATGATGCGGAAAATGATGCCGATCAGCACACGATAAATAATGCTGCAGAAAATAATGCCGCGGAAAGTGACCATGAGAATCTTGGAAATGCAGATGAGCAGGGTTCTTCTTTTGTTATATATGATCCTAGAACTTGGAATATTCTTGATAATAAATCAAGAGATATTCTCATTGAAAAAGGACCTATAAGGGAATACAATCTTGAGTTTCCCGAAGATGAAATTAGTGGCAGGCATTTTTCATATGATTACTACACAAAAAAGTTAAGGAATGGCGAGTTCAGTGATCGGAGGTGGTTAGTGTACTCTAAACATGTGAATAAAGTCTACTACTTTTGTTGCAAATTGTTTAAATCTCGAAAAAGCAAAAGTCTGCTAGCATCCGAGGGATTGAAGGATTGAAGACATCTTAGTGAGAAGCTCAAATTGCATGAGAATAGTGTTGAGCATATCACTAACATGAATACTTGGAATGAGGTAAGGCTATGACGCCCGGATAATTAAGCTACAGTAATCCTGGGCTAATGGTGCCACGTCACCACGGTTACTGTTGTTAACCTTGCGATGATTCGAAACCGTTTCAAAATTCAAATTCAAATTAATGTCAATAATAAAAAATTTCAAAAATAAAAATAAAAATGTTCGAATTGTACTAAATATTACATAGATAATTATGGTGTAGAAGGCACAATTTTATAAAATACATAAATATTTTAAATTGAATTAAAACAGAAGAGAAAATAAGAAAAGGAATCAAAACTAAAACAGAAAA
>NC_041391.1:668834966-668836739 GCF_002162155.2 Triticum dicoccoides | reverse complement strand
CGGTCCCATCTAGATCGGGGAGAGGCCCGACCCCGTCGCCTCCGGATCCCGTCGGCCGAAACGCCGCCTCGCCGCCCTCCTCCTCAACGGACCTTGCCACCGGACTGCCTCCCCGTCGCGCGTCGTCTCCGTCCTCCTCCTCACGCCTCGCTGCCACGAACCCTACGCCCCACCGTGAGCTGCCGCTTTTCCCTCCTCCTCTCCCCGCGTCGGCTTCCCCGTCTCGCCTCGACACCGTGCACCCTGGACCCCACCCTCGTGCGCGCTCGCGCCATCTCTGGCCGCGCCCGATGCGCGCTCACCGCACCTGATGCGCGCTCACCGCGCCCCCATCCACGCACACAGGTCCCTGGACCGCCCTCTGCTACGCCTGCTTGCGGGTGGCCGCACGCACCGCGCTCCCTTGGCCGAAGCGCCCTTGCACCCCGCCTCAGCGTCGTCCATCGCTGGATCTGCCGGGCCTTCCCCCGCTGCTGGCTGCACGTCCCGCGTCGTGCGCCTCGCCTTGCCGCTCCCCTGCCTGTGCCGCTTCCTCGCCGCCCCGGCCGCCTGGCCGGCGCTGTGGCCACCGGCCTCCCCTGCTCCGGCGCCCTGCTGGCTCCGCCCACCCCTGGGCGTGCGCCCGAACGGGTGCGGGGCACCCGTTGCGCCCGAACCCGCTAACACCGACGCCCGCTAAGGTCCCTAGGGCCTATGACAAACGGGGCCCAGCCCCAGAACGTTGTTATTAAAAAAAAGAATTAGAAAAATATTAATTAATTAATTAATTAATTCGACAATTAATTAACTTAATTGGATATGTTAATTAACCTGATTAACTCTGATAAGATAAACTAATGATTAATTAACTAGTTAATTAGGTTTAGTTAAAATGTGACTATGACAGGTGGACCCACGTGTAGGTTTGACTAAGTCAACAGGACTGTTGACTGCTGACTGGGCCTGCTGACCGTGCTGTTGACCCAGTCAATGGCCCCATCTGTCAGGTTGACCAGTCAACTCTGTTGACTGCTGACATCAGCATGACATCATGCTGATGTCATAAATCCATTTTTGAATTAAATTAAGTAATTAATTAAATTCCAGAAATTAACAAAATCTTTAGAAAATCATATCTTTTAAACTGTAACTCGGATTAAATTATTTTCAACATGAGAGTTGCTCAGAACGACGAGACGAATCCAGAAACGCGGCCTGTTCGTCCGCCACACATCGTAACCTATCGGACTCGCAACTTTCCCCCTCCGGCTCCTCTGCCCGGAAGCATGAAACACCGGGGATACTTCCCGGATGTTTCCCCCCTTCACCGGCATCACCTCATACCGCGTTAGGGCACGCCTAGCTTCACGTTTTGCTTTGTCATGCATCTGTTTGCATTGTATTCATTGTTTCTTCCCCCTCTTCTTCCGCTAGACACCGAGACCGACGCCGCTGCTACCCAGTACGACTACGGAGTTGACGACCCCTCTCTCTTGCCAGAGCAACCAGGCAAGCCCCCCCCCTTGATCACCAGATATCGCCTATTCTCCTCTATACTGCTTGCATTAGAGTAGTGTAGCATGTTACTGCTTTCCGTTAATCCTATTCTGATGCATAGCCTGACATTGTTGCTACATCTGTTGATACCTTACCTGCAATCCTAAATACTTAGTATAGGATGCTAGTTTATCATCATTGGCCCTACATTCTTGTCAGTCTGCCTTGCTATACTATTGGGCCGTGATCGCTCGGGAGGTGATCACGGGTATATACTATACATACATACATACTATA
>NC_041391.1:668832904-668833699 GCF_002162155.2 Triticum dicoccoides | reverse complement strand
GGTAACAGGACGACTTGGAGTTGTACCTTGACCTTATGACAACTAGAACCGAATACTTAATAAAACACACCCTTCCAAGTTCCACAGACAACCCGGTGATCGCTCTCTAACAGGGCGACGAGGAGAGGATCGCCGGGTAGGATTATGCTATGCGATGCTACTGGAGATGTTACTTGGAGATGCTACTTGGAGATGCTACTGGAGATGTTACTTGGAGATGCTACTTGGAGATGCTACTTGGAGATGCTACTTGGAGGACTTCAGTCTACTCTCTTCTACATGCTGCAAGACGGAGGCTGCCAGAAGTGTAGTCTTCGAAAGGACTAGCTATCCCCCTTTTATTCTGGCATTCTGCAGTTCAGTCCACAAATGATAGCCTTATTCCAGTTGATACCAATGCATACATATGTAATGTAGCTCCTTGCTTGCGAGTACTTTGGATGAGTACTCACGGTTGCTTTCTCCCTCTTTTCCCCCTATCCCTTCTACCTAGTTGTCGCAACCAGATGCTGGAGCCCAGGAGCCAGACGCCACCGTCGACGATGACTCCTACTACACCGGAGGTGCCTACTACTACGTGCTGCCCGCTGACGATGACCAGGAGTAGTTATGAGGATCCCAGGCAGGAGGCCTGCGCCTCTTTCGATCTGTATCCCAGTTTGTGCTAGCCTTCTTAAGGCAAACTTGTTTAACTTATGTCTGTACTCAGATATTGTTGCTTCCGCTGACTCGTCTATGATCGAGCACTTGTATTCGAGCCCTCGAGGCCCCTGGCTTGTATTATGATGCTTGTAT
>NC_041391.1:668832235-668832894 GCF_002162155.2 Triticum dicoccoides | reverse complement strand
ACTTATTTTATTTGTAGAGTTGTGTTGTGATATCTTCCCGTGAGTCCCTGATCTTGATCGTACACATTTGCGTGCATGATTATTGTACGATTGAATCGGGGGCGTCACAAGTTGGTATCAGAGCCGACTGCCTGTAGGAATCCCCCTTCCACACTCCTTGGCCGAAGTCGAGTCTAGACTTTACAAAACTTTTACTAACTTGGCTGTGTGGCCCATGGGTCCACGTCGCCATTGGGTGGTATTAGGATCTTTTACTCCTTGACCTTTACTCTGGGACTCTGATCTCTCTTCTATTAGGGTTAAATGATTTTGCTATAAACAAAACTAACTTTAGGTTCTCGCAAGTACCTTCTCCCGGGGAGCCACTTGTTACCGATGACCGCCTGCTGCACCAGAAGATTCCGAAGATACTCTACGATGTGCTCTCGAGACTATGTGCCATCGCTTTTGCATTTCACTTCCATCGATAAATCCCTCTGGATAACTACTTACACCTATCGTTCATATTGTCATCCCCAGTTGCTCTTGTTATTACAAGATGTCCTGAAATACTCTTCGATATTCCGAGAATTCTTTACGCTTACTGCCCTGCAGTTCCTTGCTGCATGAATACCCCTACGAATAATTACTCGCGCTTGCCGAGTATCCGCTCATCCCCA
>NC_041391.1:668829000-668831852 GCF_002162155.2 Triticum dicoccoides | reverse complement strand
GAAGCCCCTATGGGTTGAACATATGCTTTCTCTAAACCGTGTGAACCCGAAAGTTTTCACGATTAATACTCTTCTGGTGCTTCGCCAGATAAAATTTCAGCACTGCAACTTCATCGAACGCGAGAAGTGAATGAAAGGGTATTCATTGGAGAAGTGGGAGTCGACCTTGAACTTTGTGTTCATGCCCATGGACGCGATGTATATCCTATCATGGAAGCTTCTTGTAACAATAACTATTTCCTTGATAACTAACATATGGTATCTGTGAATTGATCCCTTGCAACCGTGGTTCCGACCATGATTGTTCTTCTTTGATCTCATTTCTCGGACAAGTTAAAACAATTGTCTCCTATGGATCAATACACCAGTCCAACCTTTACTTTGATCTTGTGTCGAGTATTACCCCCCTGGTATCTCGAGATTATCATGGAACTGCATAACTTTTTATGAGTTCATCAAGTACTACCTTCCCACTGATTCCATTTTTTTTTCACGGGCTCTGAGTTATTAAACACTCAAAGACACCGATAACTGAACCGAGTCCGCACTACGGTTCAACAACTCTTCAGTAAGCTTCTATAACTACGAGTTTGTACCCGATCACGCCATTCCTAGCCTGTTTGGCTATATCATTGTCGTGACGATTCTACCTGTGCTACCTAGTCCTTATTCTCGGAGCACCAATTTGCGACGATAGCTAAGCTTACGTCGATTTTCCTCGTCATACCCTTTCACCTTAAACAACCAGCTTGAGTTCGAGTTTGTGTCGTAACTGTGGTTCCAATAACCTCTTGCTTCATCATTCCTCTGACTTGATGTCATCGCTGGTTGATTACATCTGCAAGAAATCTCTCGACAAATGTGTCGTGATCATCATCAACATTATGAGCTCTTCTAGGAATTCAATTGAATTCATGATGGGTAATACCATCCTTGCCCCTCGATGATTCCTGTTCTCATCGACCACTTTATTGCCTTCCGTTCAACACAACTTGTTCGTGTTCGGTGTAAACCTTGAGATCCCTGCTACCCAGCAGTTGATCTTCCTTACCTCGGAAGTATCACCATCTCCTTTTGTCAAGAATGTGGTGAGAATTTCACCACCTCTTAAGAATTCTTGATATCATAATACTTCTTGCCATCTTCGTTCATTCCTTGGTCCCCGTATTGTTTTCAACCGGAATACCGACAATTGAGCTATGACGTGTGAATTCAAAACTTCTAGCAACCCTATTGCTTTGAAGTGAATGGGCGATAGTTCATTCTAAGTCCTTCGCTAATTGAATCACCATTCTGACATTGGTCGACCCAACCCATATTTCGGGCGCACCTTTCAACCAATGTTTAATTGTGTATGTTTTCCTCGAGCATACTTCCTTATATCATTTGATCTGACAAATGTTATCTCCTTGTTCACTTAATGGTGGAAATCCATCTTTTGGGAATCTCGGTGAATTGCCGTTGAGTTCACCAGACACCTCCTTGTCCTCTCCTTGGGTTAATGATGGACTCTTGTTAACGGAAATCACTTCATAGTTCATTTCCCCGAGAATCTTACAATGTCATCTCGTCAATTTGCGTTGCACCTTTTCTTCTTAGGTATCCTAAGTCTGAGGTATCCTGACACCAATCGGATCTGAATCTCGGTCAGATATGATGGTTGGGACAACTTTCCAAGAGTCATGATGTTGATCCTTTGATGACCCGGTAACATGATGTCATGCCTAGCACCCCACCCCCCCGGCTGGAGGACCTATCATTATAGATTCCTTTTCAGCAAGGTTATCCATTCATCCATGAGGAAATTGTAAGACTTATTCTACAAGTTATTCCTGATGGATCCTTCGTGTTTCCAAAGTCTGATCTTCACCTGAAGGCCTTGTCAATGCTATCTCGAAGCATGTCAATGGTACTCCGATTTTCAACAGGAACATTTGAAGCACGATGCTAGATTTTATTTATCATTTATCCTAACACCGTGGTATGGGTAATATCATGAGATTCCTCCCCCCTTACCTAAATGGTTTTCTACTTTATATCCTGCCATGGATATCTTGCTCTGCTTGTCCTTGGGAAGGATATACCCTTGAAATATGTGTTTAAACATATTTTCCTTTCCATTGTTCTGTTTAATCTGATGATCATATTTTCCTTCCATTGGTTTGTTTAAACCTTTTCTATGATCTATATGATATAAGCAGTAATAATCCACTGCTTGTGCAAACACCTCGATGTACAACTCTGTCGGTAAGACCTTGTTACTATTGTTGATGAAATTCCGGTAACCACCGATGGACGGGAACCTTGCCTATTGGTCCGCCTCGTTTCAACGAGCAGAAAAATGGTTCTCTTCGTCCCTCGCCCTTGGTACCTATGTTGTTGCCGACATGACCCACAGACTCTCCTCTGGCATGCCTTGCTTACATGATTGTGCAAGACGTCACCGCCTTTCCTACTTTTAACCCACATGGCGGGCCCATAACCCACAGTTCCACAGGATCGAAACCTGACTCTCCTGTACACCTTGTTGTCAAAGTTATTCCTCGAGCTTGACTTCGTATGTAATTCATGGGCCACATGCCTAGTAATCTATTCTGGTATCAGACACAATACCTACCCTCGCCTTTTTGAACCCCTTTCTCACTCTGGTTCAGACTTCGAGCAACTATCTATCCGCTGGGAACCTTTTATTCTATCTTCGTACCTTACTCTCGATGTATTTTATATGTTCAACTCGAGAGATAATCTTATGCTCATTCATGGGTTAACCCCAGATTGTTTTCCCTCATAAGCATTCTGTCGTAGCCAAGCTGCCCCTTACCTATTCGAAAGTACGTTGGAGATCCCGAAGA
>NC_041391.1:668828445-668828990 GCF_002162155.2 Triticum dicoccoides | reverse complement strand
GATCCCCACTCTCCTCCCTCTCCCCCCGATCTGAATCAGGGGCTGGAACCAGAGGAGGCCCCGACGCTGTACGCCGCCGCCTGGTGCCGCCTCGACCCCGCCCCGCCTCTCCATCACCGGACGCCTCGCCTTCCTCCACTTCCCCCCCTCTCCTCTCGGTCCCATCTGGATCGGGGAGAGGCCCGACCCCGTCGCCCCCGGATCCCGTCGGCCAGAACGCCGCCTCGCCGCCGTCCTCCTCAACGGACCTCGCTGCCGGACTGCCTCCCCGTCGCGCGCCGTCTCCGTCCTCCTCCTCACGCCCCGCTGCCATGAACCCTACGCCCCACCGTGAGCTGCCGCTTTTCCCTCCTCCTCTCCCCGCGTCGGCTTCCCCGGCTCGCCTCGACACCGTGCACCCTGGTCCCCACCCTCGTGCGCGCCCGCGCCATCTCTGGCCGCGCCCGATGCGCGCTCACCGCACCTGATGCGCGCTCACCGCGCCCCCATCCGCGCACACAGGTCCATGGACCGCCCTCTGCTACGCCTGCTTGCGGGTGGCCGCA
>NC_041391.1:668826729-668828435 GCF_002162155.2 Triticum dicoccoides | reverse complement strand
ACTTATTTTATTTGTAGAGTTGTGTTGTGATATCTTCCCGTGAGTCCCTGATCTTGATCGTACACATTTGCGTGCATGATTATTGTACGATTGAATCGGGGGCGTCACAAGTTGGTATCAGAGCCGACTGCCTGTAGGAATCCCCCTTCCACACTCCTTGGCCGAAGTCGAGTCTAGACTTTACAAAACTTTTACTAACTTGGCTGTGTGGCCCATGGGTCCACGTCGCCATTGGGTGGTATTAGGATCTTTTACTCCTTGACCTTTACTCTGGGACTCTGATCTCTCTTCTATTAGGGTTAAATGATTTTGCTATAAACAAAACTAACTTTAGGTTCTCGCAAGTACCTTCTCCCGGGGAGCCACTTGTTACCGATGACCGCCTGCTGCACCAGAAGATTCCGAAGATACTCTACGATGTGCTCTCGAGACTATGTGCCATCGCTTTTGCATTTCACTTCCATCGATAAATCCCTCTGGATAACTACTTACACCTATCGTTCATATTGTCATCCCCAGTTGCTCTTGTTATTACAAGATGTCCTGAAATACTCTTCGATATTCCGAGAATTCTTTACGCTTACTGCCCTGCAGTTCCTTGCTGCATGAATACCCCTACGAATAATTACTCGCGCTTGCCGAGTATCCGCTCATCCCCAATTGTTCATGTGTTTCACAAAAGTCTTCAAAATAATATTCGATCTTCCGAAAATCCTCTGGAGCCTTTGGCTCTTGAAATTCTTGCTTGCTTGCATTATGGTTAATCCCATAAGTCTCGTAGTCTTAATGACATTCCTTGTCATTATCATTTTGATTCTGTTGACCCAATATGTTTGCGAATACACGCAATCATCATTGATCCTTATAAATTACTTTTCCGGCTAAGCTGCCATTCTTTTAACTGGAACTGGTTCTCGACCAATCCAATTGTCCTTGATTGTACCCTAAGGCTATTCAACTTATCCACCCCTAATCAGAGCATTGCTTCTGACCCCTTGATTTGGAAATCATAATTCCTTGCATTTGACAATTGAGTTAGTCAGTTGTTTCTATAATCTGCTTCCTCTAGTTGAGTACCAATGCTCACACCAGATCCCTTATGGACCACCAGATCCTTTGTTGGATTTATCTGACAACGCCCTTCATATTCAATAACCTTGTGAGCCTTTCCTCGGATACATAATGCCTTTGGTAAATTGTATCCTCTGCTTTTCTCAACCATGCTCTCCCATCGAGTTTGAGTTTATTACTCCTAAAGATTGTGGTATATGTTTCTAAGAAGCCCCTATGGGTTGAACATATGCTTTCTCTAAACCGTGTGAACCCGAAAGTTTTCACGATTAATACTCTTCTGGTGCTTCGCCAGATAAAATTTCAGCACTGCAACTTCATCGAACGCGAGAAGTGAATGAAAGGGTATTCATTGGAGAAGTGGGAGTCGACCTTGAACTTTGTGTTCATGCCCATGGACGCGATGTATATCCTATCATGGAAGCTTCTTGTAACAATAACTATTTCCTTGATAACTAACATATGGTATCTGTGAATTGATCCCTTGCAACCGTGGTTCCGACCATGATTGTTCTTCTTTGATCTCATTTCTCGGACAAGTTAAAACAATTGTCTCCTATGGATCAATACACCAGTCCAACCTTTACTTTGATCTTGTGTCGAGTATTACCCCCCTGGTATCTCGAGATTATCAT
>NC_041391.1:668825705-668826250 GCF_002162155.2 Triticum dicoccoides | reverse complement strand
GATCCCCACTCTCCTCCCTCTCCCCCCGATCTGAATCAGGGGCTGGAACCAGAGGAGGCCCCGACGCTGTACGCCGCCGCCTGGTGCCGCCTCGACCCCGCCCCGCCTCTCCATCACCGGACGCCTCGCCTTCCTCCACTTCCCCCCCTCTCCTCTCGGTCCCATCTGGATCGGGGAGAGGCCCGACCCCGTCGCCCCCGGATCCCGTCGGCCAGAACGCCGCCTCGCCGCCGTCCTCCTCAACGGACCTCGCTGCCGGACTGCCTCCCCGTCGCGCGCCGTCTCCGTCCTCCTCCTCACGCCCCGCTGCCATGAACCCTACGCCCCACCGTGAGCTGCCGCTTTTCCCTCCTCCTCTCCCCGCGTCGGCTTCCCCGGCTCGCCTCGACACCGTGCACCCTGGTCCCCACCCTCGTGCGCGCCCGCGCCATCTCTGGCCGCGCCCGATGCGCGCTCACCGCACCTGATGCGCGCTCACCGCGCCCCCATCCGCGCACACAGGTCCATGGACCGCCCTCTGCTACGCCTGCTTGCGGGTGGCCGCA
>NC_041391.1:668819929-668824859 GCF_002162155.2 Triticum dicoccoides | reverse complement strand
GGTAACAGGACGACTTGGAGTTGTACCTTGACCTTATGACAACTAGAACCGAATACTTAATAAAACACACCCTTCCAAGTTCCACAGACAACCCGGTGATCGCTCTCTAACAGGGCGACGAGGAGAGGATCGCCGGGTAGGATTATGCTATGCGATGCTACTGGAGATGTTACTTGGAGATGCTACTTGGAGATGCTACTGGAGATGTTACTTGGAGATGCTACTTGGAGATGCTACTTGGAGATGCTACTTGGAGGACTTCAGTCTACTCTCTTCTACATGCTGCAAGACGGAGGCTGCCAGAAGTGTAGTCTTCGAAAGGACTAGCTATCCCCCTTTTATTCTGGCATTCTGCAGTTCAGTCCACAAATGATAGCCTTATTCCAGTTGATACCAATGCATACATATGTAATGTAGCTCCTTGCTTGCGAGTACTTTGGATGAGTACTCACGGTTGCTTTCTCCCTCTTTTCCCCCTATCCCTTCTACCTAGTTGTCGCAACCAGATGCTGGAGCCCAGGAGCCAGACGCCACCGTCGACGATGACTCCTACTACACCGGAGGTGCCTACTACTACGTGCTGCCCGCTGACGATGACCAGGAGTAGTTATGAGGATCCCAGGCAGGAGGCCTGCGCCTCTTTCGATCTGTATCCCAGTTTGTGCTAGCCTTCTTAAGGCAAACTTGTTTAACTTATGTCTGTACTCAGATATTGTTGCTTCCGCTGACTCGTCTATGATCGAGCACTTGTATTCGAGCCCTCGAGGCCCCTGGCTTGTATTATGATGCTTGTATGACTTATTTTATTTGTAGAGTTGTGTTGTGATATCTTCCCATGAGTCCCTGATCTTGATCGTACACATTTGCGTGCATGATTAGTGTACGATTGAATCGGGGGCGTCACAAGTTGGTATCAGAGCCGACTGCCTGTAGGAATCCCCCTTTCCAACTCCTTGGCCGAAGTCGAGTCTAGTCGTTGAAAAACTTTTACTAACATGGCTGTGTGGCCCATGGGCCCACGTCGCCATCGGGAGGTATTAGGATCTTTTATTCCTCGACCTTTACTCTGGGATTCTGAACCCTCTTCTATTCGGGTTAAACGATTTTTACTAAAAACTAACTTTAGGTTTTCGAAAATACTTTCTCCCGGAGAGCCCCTTCAGTCCAGATGGTCACCGACTGCACCAGAAGATTTCGGAGATACTCTTTGATATTCTCTCGAGACTTTGTGCCCATCACTTTTGCTATTCCCGACCACCGATAAATCCTTATGGATAACTACTTACACTTGCCATTCTTACGATCATTCCCCATTGTTCTTGTTATTACAAGATACCCGAAGTTTTCTCTATTGTTCCGAGAATACTTCGTGCCTACTGCCTAGCAGTTCTTTGCCACATGAATACCCCTTCGAATAAATCCTCGCACTTGTCGAGTATCCGCTCATCCCTAGTTGTTCATGTGTTTCACAAGAGTCTTCGAAATAATATTCGATCTTCCGAAAATCCTTTGGGGCCTTTGGCTCTTGAAATTCTTGCTTGCTTGCATTATGGATAATCCCATAAGTCTCGTAGTCATATTGACATTCCTTGTCATTACCATTTTGAGTCTGTTGACTCAATATGTTTGCGAATACACGCAATCATCATTGATCCTTATAAATTA
Organism: Triticum dicoccoides; assembly: GCF_002162155.2. Taxonomy (NCBI): domain Eukaryota; kingdom Viridiplantae; phylum Streptophyta; class Magnoliopsida; order Poales; family Poaceae; genus Triticum; species Triticum dicoccoides. The sequence goes on along the minus strand of NC_041391.1, from coordinate 668,823,194 downwards.
CTTTTCCGGCTGAGCTGCCATTCTTTTTACTGGAATTGGTTCTCGACCAACCCAATTGTCTTTGATTGTACCCTACGGCTATTCAACTTATCCACCCCTAATCAGAGCATTGCTTCTGATCCCTTGATTTGGAAATCATAATTCCTTTGCATTTGACAATTGAGTTAGTCAGTTGTTTCTATAATTTGCTTCCTCTAGTTGAGTACCGATGCTCACGTCAGATCCCTTGTGGACCACCAGATCCTTTGTTGGATTTTATCTGACAATGCCCTTCATATTCAATAAACTTGTGAGCCTTTTTCTCGGATACATAATGCCTTTGGTAAATTGTATCGTCTGCTTCCTCAACCATGCTCTGCCTTCAAGCTTGAGTTAATTACTTCTAAAAGATTCTGGTATAGGATTCTAAGATGCCCCGATGGGTTGAACCTATGCCTTCCTTAATATGTGTGAACTCGAAAGTTTTCACGAGTCGTACTCTTCTGGTATTTTGCCAGATAAAATTTCAACGCTATAACTTCATCGAAAGCGAGAAGTGAATGAAAGGGTATGCATTGGAGAAGTGGGAGTCGACCTTGAACTTTGTGTTCATGCCCATGGACACGATGTATATCCTATCATGGAAGCTTCTTGTAACAATAACTATTTCCTTGATAACTAACATATGGTATCTGTGAATTGATCCCTTGCAACCGTGGTTCCGACCATGATTGTTCTTCTTTGATCTCACTTCTCGGACAAGTTAAAACAATTGTCTCCTATGGATCAATACACCAGTCCAACCTTTACTTTGATCTTGTGTCGAGTATTACCCCCCTGGTATCTCGAGATTATCATGGAACTGCATAACTTTTTATGAGTTCTTCATCAAGTGCTACCTTCCCACTGATTCCAATTTTTCGCGGGCTCTGAGTTATTGAACACTCAAAGACCCCGATAACTGAACCGAGTCCGCTCTACGGTTCAACAACTCTTCAGTAAGCTTCTATAAGTACGAGTTTGTACCCGATCACGCCATTCCTAGCCTGTTTGGCTATATCATTGTCGTGACGATTCTAACTGTGCTACCTGGTCCTTATTCTCGGAGCACCAATTTTCGACGATGAACTAACCTTACGTCGATCCTCATCGTCATATCATTTCGCCTTGAACAACAAGCTTGGTTTCGAGTTGGTGTCGTACCCTTGGTTCCAATAACCTTTCACTTCATCATTGTTTGACTTGATGTCATCGTCGATCGATTACATCTTCGTGAAATCTCTCGACAAATGTGTCGTGATCATCATCATCATTCCGAGCTCTTCCAGGAATTCAATTGAATTCATGATGGGTAATACCATCCTTGCCCCTCGATGATTCCTGTTCTCATCGACCACTTTATTGCCTTCCGTTCAACACAACTTGTTCGTGTTTTGTGTAAACCTTGAGATCACTGCTACCCAGCAGTTGATCTTCCTTACCTCGGAAGTATTACCATCTCTTTTTGTCAAGAATGTGGTGAGAATTTCACCACCTCTTAATAATTCTTGATATCATAATACTTCTTGCCATCTTCGTTCATTCCTTGGTCCCCGTATTGTTTTCAACCAGAATACCGACAATGGAGCTATGACGTGTGAATTCAAAACTTCTAACAACCCTATTGCTTTGAAGTGAATGGGCGATAGTTCATTCTAAGTCCTTCGCTAATTGAATCACCATTCTGACATTGGTCGTGCAACCCAACCCATATTTCGGGCGCACCTTTCAACCAATGTTTAATTGTGTATGTTTTCCTCGAGCATACTTCCTTATATCATTTGATCTGACAAATGTTATCTCCTTGTTCACTTAATGGTGGAAATCCATCTTTTGGGAATCTCGGTGAATTGCCGTTGAGTTCACCAGACACCTCCTTGTCCTCTCCTTGGGTTAATGATGGACTCTTGTTAACGGAAATCACTTCATAGTTCATTTCCCCGAGAATCTTACAATGTCATCTCGTCAATTTGCGTTGCACCTTTTCTTCTTAGGTATCCTAAGTCTGAGGTATCCTGACACCAATCGGATCTGAATCTCGGTCAGATATGATGGTTGGGACAACTTTCCAAGAGTCATGATGTTGATCCTTTGATGACCCGGTAACATGATGTCATGCCTAGCACCCCACCCCCCCGGCTGGAGGACCTATCATTATAGATTCCTTTTCAGCAAGGTTATCCATTCATCCATGAGGAAATTGTAAGACTTATTCTACAAGTTATTCCTGATGGATCCTTCGTGTTTCCAAAGTCTGATCTTCACCTGAAGGCCTTGTCAATGCTATCTCGAAGCATGTCAATGGTACTCCGATTTTCAACAGGAACATTTGAAGCACGATGCTAGATTTTATTTATCATTTATCCTAACACCGTGGTATGGGTAATATCATGAGATTCCTCCCCCCTTACCTAAATGGTTTTCTACTTTATATCCTGCCATGGATATCTTGCTCTGCTTGTCCTTGGGAAGGATATACCCTTGAAATATGTGTTTAAACATATTTTCCTTTCCATTGTTCTGTTTAATCTGATGATCATATTTTCCTTCCATTGGTTTGTTTAAACCTTTTCTATGATCTATATGATATAAGCAGTAATAATCCACTGCTTGTGCAAACACCTCGATGTACAACTCTGTCGGTAAGACCTTGTTACTATTGTTGATGAAATTCCGGTAACCACCGATGGACGGGAACCTTGCCTATTGGTCCGCCTCGTTTCAACGAGCAGAAAAATGGTTCTCTTCGTCCCTCGCCCTTGGTACCTATGTTGTTGCCGACATGACCCACAGACTCTCCTCTGGCATGCCTTGCTTACATGATTGTGCAAGACGTCACCGCCTTTCCTACTTTTAACCCACATGGCGGGCCCATAACCCACAGTTCCACAGGATCGAAACCTGACTCTCCTGTACACCTTGTTGTCAAAGTTATTCCTCGAGCTTGACTTCGTATGTAATTCATGGGCCACATGCCTAGTAATCTATTCTGGTATCAGACACAATACCTACCCTCGCCTTTTTGAACCCCTTTCTCACTCTGGTTCAGACTTCGAGCAACTATCTATCCGCTGGGAACCTTTTATTCTATCTTCGTACCTTACTCTCGATGTATTTTATATGTTCAACTCGAGAGATAATCTTATGCTCATTCATGGGTTAACCCCAGATTGTTTTCCCTCATAAGCATTCTGTCGTAGCCAAGCTGCCCCTTACCTATTCGAAAGTACGTTGGAGATCCCGAAGA
>NC_041391.1:668808001-668819584 GCF_002162155.2 Triticum dicoccoides | reverse complement strand
AGATGGTGACTAAAGTCGGGTCAGCTCGATGAGTACCCGCAAGTGATTCTGATGAGGGGGCTGAAAGGACAGGTGGCTCCATCCCGGTAGAGGTGGGCCTGGGTTCCCGACGGCCCCCGACTGTTACTTTGTGGCGGAGCGACAGGGCAGGTTGAGACCACCTAGGAGACAGGTGGGCCTGGCCCTGTTCGGCGTTCGCGGATATTTAACACGCTTAACGAGATCTTGGTATTTGATCTGAGTTGGCTACGAGCCTATATGCACTAACCATCTACGCGGGAGTAGTTATGGGTATCCCGACGTCGTGGTATCAGCCGAAGCACTTCGTGACGTCAGCGACTGAGCGGCGCGCGCCGGGTTGGACTGCGTTAACGCAACTTCCTTTGTAATGGAGGTTGCTAGGTCTGCTCACCGGCCGCGTACGCAACGTGCAGGTGTGCTCAGGGCGATGGGCCCAGACCCCTGTGCGCTTAGGTTTAGACCGGCGTGCTGGCCTCTCTGTTGAGCCTAGGTGGGGCTGCGACGTGTTGATCTTCCGCGGCCGGGCATGACCCAGGAAAGTGTGTCCGGCCAAATGGGATCAAGCGTGCTGGGTAAGTTGGTGCACCCCTGCAGGGAAGTTAATCTATTCGAATAGCCGTGATCTTCGGTAACAGGACGACTTGGAGTTGTACCTTGACCTTATGACAACTAGAACCGGATACTTAATAAAACACACCCTTCCAAGTTCCACAGACAACCCGGTGATCGCTCTCTAACAGGGCGACGAGGAGAGGATCGCCGGGTAGGATTATGCTATGCGATGCTACTGGAGATGTTACTTGGAGATGCTACTTGGAGATGCTACTGGAGATGTTACTTGGAGATGCTACTTGGAGATGCTACTTGGAGATGCTACTTGGAGGACTTCAGTCTACTCTCTTCTACATGCTGCAAGACGGAGGCTGCCAGAAGCGTAGTCTTCGAAAGGACTAGCTATCCCCCTCTTATTCCGGCATTCTACAGTTCAGTCCACAAATGATAGCCTTATTCCAGTTGATACCAATGCATACATATGTAGTGTAGCTCCTTGCTTGCGAGTACTTTGGATGAGTACTCACGGTTGCTTTCTCCCTCTTTTCCCCCTATCCCTTCTACCTGGTTGTCGCAACCAGATGCTGGAGCCCAGGAGCCAGACGCCACCGTCGACGATGACTCCTACTACACCGGAGGTGCCTACTACTACGTGCTGCCCGCTGACGATGACCAGGAGTAGTTATGAGGATCCCAGGCAGGAGGCCTGCGCCTCTTTCGATCTGTATCCCAGTTTGTGCTAGCCTTCTTAAGGCAAACTTGTTTAACTTATGTCTGTACTCAGATATTGTTGCTTCCGCTGACTCGTCTATGATCGAGCACTTGTATTCGAGCCCTCGAGGCCCCTGGCTTGTATTATGATGCTTGTATGACTTATTTTATTTGTAGAGTTGTGTTGTGATATCTTCCCGTGAGTCCCTGATCTTGATCGTACAGATTTGCGTGCATGATTAGTGTACGATTGAATCGGGGGCGTCACAAAGGCTGAGGCTAAGTAAGAAGGAAACAATAGATAAAGACATGCAACAAGAGATTGCAAGGGAGAAGGAGCGATGGAGACTTGTTTTAATTAGAATTGTTGCTGCTGTGAAATTTCTTGCTAAACATAGTCTGGCTTTTCGAGGATCGAATGAGAAATTATATCAAGATAACAACGGAATTTTTTGGGAGTAATTGAAATGATGGCGGAATTTGATCCTGTAATGCAAGAGCATCTTCGGCGCATTCAGAATAGTGAAATCCATCATCATTATCTTGGCCATAATATTCAGAATGAGTTATTTCCCTTCTTGGTCGCACTGTTAAATATTCTCTGTTGAGGATAATTAAGGATGCAAGGTATTTCTCTGTCATCTTGGACTGTACACCTGACGTGAGCCATCAAGAACAAATGACTCTAATTGTGAGGTGCGTAAACATGTCAAGTACTACTACAAAAATAGAGGAGTTTTTTCTGGAGTTCTTGAAGGTGGATGATACATCCGGACTTGGACTTTATAATGTGTTAATAGATTCACTTAAATCTGTTGGTTTGGATGTTAAAGATGTTCGTGGACAAGGGTATGACAATGGTTCGAACATGAAGGGAAAACACCAAGGGGTAAAGAGCAGACTACTTGAAACTAATCCAAGAGCATTATTCATGCCATGCGCTTGTCATAGCCTGAACCTTACTGTTAGTGATATGGCAAAATCTTGCGGTAAAGCTATTACCTTCTTTGGTGTTGTGCAAAGAATTTATATATTGTTTTCAAGCTCTACTAAAAGATGGCAGCTATTGCTTGATCATGTTTCAAAAATGACAGTTAAGTCTTTGTGTAACACTCGATGGGAGAGTCGAATAAAGAGTGTTCAGGTAATCAGATATCAAGCGCCCGAGTTAAGAAAAGCATTACTGGAATTGAAGAGAACTTCTACCGATGACGCCAAGACTAAGAGCGATGCAAAATCTTTGGCTAGCGCACTTGAGAAATTTGAATTTTTACTTGGCATGGTCATTTGGCATGACATTTTGTTCACTGTAAACATGGTGAGTAAGAAGTTGCAGTCTAAGTTTGTGTGCATTGATGTTACTCTTAAACAGATTGAAGGTGCCATCTCATATTTTAAGAAGTACAGAAATGACGGCTTTGCAACTAGTCTGGATATTGCGAGATCTATTGCAATTGACATGGGTGTACAACCTTTGTCTCCTGTCAAGAGACGTATTACTAGAAAAAGACAGTTTGATGAAATTAGTGGCAATGACGAAAATAACCAGAATGAAGAAACGCAAGCAAGTGAGGTGGAATCATTTAGAGTTAAATACTTTTTTGGTGATGATTGATGTTGCAATTGCTTCCCTAACTACTAGATTTGAGGAACTGAAGAAATTTGGGAGCATATTTGGTTTCTTGTTCAACTCGAAAGAGTTGAAGTCCTTGGGTGATAATGATCTAAGAAGATGTTGCACTAATTTTGTCAACAAATTCACTCATGGTAAGTCAGCAGATGTCGATCTAGATGATTTCGTTTCTGAACTAAAAGTACTGCAGATGACATTGCCAAACACATTCATGTCAGCGGATCAGATATTTGAGTTTGTTAGAGATGTGGATTGTTATCTAAATGTCTCAATTGCTTATCGTATCCTTTTGACCGTACCTGTGACTGTTGCATCAGCTGAAAGGAGTTTCTCAAAATTGAAACTATTGAAAAATTATTTGAGGTCAACGATGTCTCAAGAAAGATTGAATGGATTGGCCATGTGCTGCATTGAGAAGAATATGCTGGATAGTATTGATCTTGACACTCTCATTAATGATTTTGCGTCAAAAAATGCACGAAAGTCTCGTTTCACATGATCACTGGAGGTTAGCATGCTATTTCTATATGTTTTTTCTGCGTTGTAACTTGCATGATACTTGGTTTGGAACAAAGACATAGAAAATAACATATGCTTGATTCTACTAAAGAAATATTAGTTTTATGATTTTATAGCAATTTTATATTTTCATGTATCAAATTGGATTTTTTTCTCTATTGGGCCCACTGGTCGGGTTCGCACCGGGGCCTTCAAAATCATAGAGCCGACCCTGCATGGACCTCATCTTCTTTAGATGTACTTTAGCTTAGTTCATGTGGAGTTGCATCCGAGATGTTTTTGGGTGCGTGTGGGCCCATCATCGTCTGAGAACTTCGACAACGCAATCTAAGGAATAGTTGGTCCCATTCGCGGTGTATCATAGCTTGTCTTCGCCTTATTTGAAAACTATGGGACCTTACAAACAAAGTTCTTATTGAGTGGCATCTTTATTAAGCATGCTCGCTAATGCCATTTTACAAGATGACATCTTTTCTGTAGCTTTGGAGACCTTTGAGCAGGGGCCAAGAATCACTGTGTGTCAACAACCTCATCTCAAGTCTACACCCTCACGCGGCCACTCTTCCGTGCCGCTTCGTGGTGACTCAGATAGTGAAGGTGTTCGATCTTCAGCAGCGAGGTTTTAGCTGCGAATCTCCATCTCGACATGGCTATTTACTCGCTTTTGAGCACATTTGGCACTTTGTGGACAGACATCAGACATCATGTTGTATTCGTTAAACCTAAGGGCTTCATAGTAAACACCAGCGTGAGCTCTTTTCTATGAAATAAATTAGGAAAATGATATCTGGCGAACGTCAGATTGGGCCTCCTAGCAAACGCTCCCAAAGTCGTCTGATCACAATCGAAAGAGCGGTAATTTTTCTGTGAAACGTGGCAAATTCTTTATGCGTGTTTGGCCTTACATGACAACTTTCACCTTTGATCATGCCAAATCCTACAAAAGTTGCCATGAAACGTTCCCTGATATCGCGGTCAAAAAATACGCACCCAGAGTCAAGGACCAAAGTCTCCTCAAACAAATTACTACAAGGATCACCCCTTTGTTGTGAGCCACAGAGAATCACATTCCTGCAGCAGTAGTAATGATCAGTTTGGAGGAGGCTCGTGGACGGACGGGGCCCCGCCTTCTGTTGTATCCTGGCCTGATGACACGCCACTCTTTTGACCCTAGCTCCCTCCTCTATATCCATGGCCGCCCGTGCCCCTCCCCTCTCACGCACTCACTTCCCACCCCCCTCTTCCTCCCCAACACCAGCCCAAGAACCACCACGCCCCAGCTAGCTCAATCCAACCAAACCCCCGTCCCCTCCGCCCTCTCCTCCCCGCCGCGAGCTAGAGACCAGCCGCGGCGAGTGCGAGCCGAGAGAGGGGGCGTGCCGTGCGGGATTGGTTGCGCGGTCACCTCCGGCGGTCGCCATCCGCGCCCTTTTCCGCCCATCTCTTTTGGCGTCCAACTCCCGGCCCGGCCCGGCCCCGCCTCTTGCTTTCCCACATCCCCGCTTCAATGATGATGGGGCGGTGGCGGTGGTGGGTTTGGTCCTGAAGCCCCATCCGTCCCCAGGTCCCAATCCACCAGCTGCTCCTTTCTTTCTCCCCCTCCCCGCTTCTCTTTTCAGCTAAGGTTGGACGGACGGCGGGCTCTCTTTCCTTCCCTTGCTGGGGATTGGGAGGCCTCGAGTCCAAGCCACCTCCCCCGTCCACATCCCCGCGCCCGCCTCCCTCCCTCCGCAATTGGCTCGATTTGGGCGGTTTTCTTGGCCTCTTGGTTGGAGTCTAGGGCCAGCGCCACCACCAACCTGCGCGTCCCGTGTGAAATTCGTGTTCTTGCTCCGAGCCTGTCCGGAGCGAGCTGCCTCTGCTGGGTCGAGTTCTTGGTCTTCTTCCGGCGAATTGGTTGGCTTCGAGTGAGGGAGGGGTGGGGATTTTTCTGGAGTTGTTGTCCTCATGAGGACGGACGTGAGGAGGGGCGCGGCGGCGGCGGGGAGGGACCAGTTCCCCGTCGGCATGCGGGTCCTCGCCGTGGACGACGACCCCGTCTGCCTCAAGGTGCTCGAGACCCTCCTGCGGCGCTGCCAGTATCATGGTGAGAGCTCTTTCTTTCTCTTTTTCAGCTCAGGACTGTTAATTTCTTTAGGAGCCGTCTACTGCGTCAGGAGTGGTCAATTTTAGTTGCTCTGTTTCAGAAAATCTTCCTGTTCCTCCGTGTCCAGGACAACCACTAAAAAATTGCTGTTGGTAGTTGTCACGGCTCGCAAGTAGATTTGGTGTACTGAACATCATATATAAATGCTGCCTGCAGCCAAAGATTGAGTACCTCTAGATGGATAGATTCATTTGATTGCATGACCTGAATTTATGATTCCCTTTTTATAGTACAGATGCACGAGGCATCTGATTTTTGTCATGAAAAATGCATAGGACCATTCCCCTTTTCTTGTATTGTTACCCACTTTGGAGGAGTAACCTGTTACCAAGCGGTCTGTTTGGTAAGCTACCAACAAAAATTGTAAAAAAAGGAAGAGTAACCTGTTGGTGTTTTTTCAGTGACGGCGACGAATCAGGCTGTTATCGCGCTGAGGATGCTGCGGGAAAACAGGGACATGTTTGATCTGGTTATCAGTGATGTGCACATGCCAGACATGGATGGGTTTAAGCTTCTTGAGCTTGTGGGGCTTGAAATGGACCTCCCTGTCATCAGTAAGTTCCAAAATTTATCCATCTCACAGCTGCCCAATTTTCTTACTGATCTTGGTAATAGGAGCCCAGGAGGTACTTCTATAAAGTACATACAAAGATGTACTACATATGTGCAAAGAATCAATTCAGCACACCAAATCCTGTGATTTGTACTTTCTAATTTAGGAGGGGAAAATGTCAGTGCTAACCAATTATTTTCCGTGCAGTGTTATCTGTGAATGGAGAGACAAAAACTGTAATGAAGGGGATAACTCATGGTGCTTGCGACTATCTCCTAAAACCCGTTCGCATCGAGGAGCTTAGGAACATCTGGCAGCATGTTGTTAGGAGGAAATTCAGTACCCGTGACTCTGTTAATCTTGATACCTATGAAGAGTGCAATAAGCCACCAAGTGCGGACTCTGACTATGTGTATGGCCAAGTTACATGTGGGTCGCCCGACCAAAGTGGGAGGCCTAGCAAGAAGAGGAAGGAATACCATAGTGAGGAGGAAGATGAAGATGAGGATAGCAGTGGCCAAGACAACGATGACCCTTCTGCTCCAAAGAGGCCAAGAGTTGTTTGGTCAGTTGAACTGCATAGAAAATTTGTTGCTGCTGTCAACCATCTTGGAATCGACAGTAAGAACTTACCAGTACCTCCCTTCTCTGTTGCTACTGTACTTTTTTCTGGAGTCACTCATGTTGCTCACTATTCTTTCATGTTTATGCAGAAGCTGTGCCAAAAAGGATACTCGAGCTCATGAACGTTGAGAAACTCACTAGGGAAAATGTTGCAAGTCACCTACAGGCAAGCCGCTTAATTTACTTCCTTGTAATTATTATTAGTAGTTCAGTACTCTATCTGTTCCACACCGCCTAACTTAAATCTGCACCGCAAAAAGCAGCTAGGTATTCAAAAGATGGTAGTGCATAGAACAAATTACTATAACTAGGAGATAATTTTTGCTGTATGCATATTCTGCAAATTTTCATTGAGTTCTTCAGTGCAAATGATACATGATACTAGCATATACTCCCTCCATCCCAAAATACATGATACTAAAGTTGGTACAAAGTTGTACTAAAGTTAAGACAATTATTTTGGGACGGAGGGAGTAAAATATAATATGCTGAGTGATTAACAGTATTAAAGTTGTTATGAAAGAAAGCACTGCTGTCACCATGATTATAACCTGGAACAAATATACTTTCAATCTCCATACTAAAGCTGGAGTAAGTTTGTATTTTCACTGTTTTTTTGTAAGTATTTTATTTTCACCTTTAAACACTGCAGTTTCATGCAAATTCTGAAACAAGTAAATGTGTAATCTGGTAGAGCTGGAAAAAGGGACTCATTTGGAAACAAACTAAGTACTAGACGTGAATAGATAATTAAACACTTGTTATAACCTGCTTCACAAGTTTAACCGATTGCTTTGGTGTACATGCAGAAATATAGGCTTTATCTCCGACGGTTAAGTGCTGTGGCATCACAACAAGCTGGCATCGTTGCTGCCTTGGGAGGTAGAGACCCCTTTCTGCGCATGGATGCATTCGAAGGACTCCAGGGTTATCAAGCTTTCACCTCTCCTGCAGCGCTATCAACTTTCAGTGCACATGGATTGCTAAATAGTCCTAGAAACAACCAAACAGCGGTTGTGATTCAGGGGGTGGCTACCTCCAGGTCAATTCCGACTGGAAGTAGCAGTTGCACAACAAATCCTTTGATTGGTGATGCAGCTAAGTATCATCTTAGCCTACCAGGAAACCAGCATGGGAACTTGGGACAAGGTTTAGCAACATCGCTTGGGCAGGCCCAATTGCAACAGAAGTGGATGAATGAGGGCAGTGGTGATCTGTCCACCATCCTTTCTGGGAATAGCCGGGGTAATGGCATGCCTCGCATGCTCCCAAGTGTCACAAGCAATCCATTACTACCTCCAGATCTCGTGGAGTGCACACAGGCCAAAGTAGCCATCCAGCCATCAGTTCGAGCTCCATCTGCAAGTGTAGAAATTCTCGAAGGTGCCATTGGAGCCTCTTCTGGTCCATTGGAGTCTCGTGTATCCCAGCAGAGCGCTCTTCCTTCATCTGGATTTTCTGCAAACATGTTGCCTGTGCATGGTTCATTCAACAATAATGGTGCTTCATTCAGCAGCAATGGTGCAACCAGATTGGATGATGCATTCTCAGCAAGTTTCCGTCCAACAAATGACCTTGTGGTCGCAAGAGGTACCAAAGTGGGAGCTAGCTCCTTCGGTGGCGCGGTACATCTGTCTCCAGATACCGAGCAGAAGTACTTGAGCTTTGGAAGTTCAGACAGTCTGCTTGATCCGAAGCTTATGTGGAGCTCCTCTCACCTGCCAAGCAATATTAGTGCTCATCATTCCATGAGCCAAAGGTCGAATAATTGCAGCATCGACAGCAGCCACGGTGGCAGAATGTTTGGACAGACAAGCGCGAGCGCCTCGACAGCTGCTCCACAAGCAAAGTTTGACATCCTCTTCTCAGGAGACACTTCGATGGCAAGGAATGCGTCCGAATCAGGCACCCAAAGGCTGCAGAGCGAGCTCAGCTCCAGCACCTGCAGCTTCGACAGTCTTCTCAATTCCATGATCAAAGTGGTAAGGCGACTTTTTCAACCTCCCGCATACTTTTAACTGTATCGTTCCCCGTAAGGTGCATAACCAGTAGCTTCAACCTAGTAGAGCGGTACATTATAATCATTTATATTCATTATATTCACCATAATCAGCCTAGGAACATAACCAGTAGCTCCAGCATAACCATTTATGTTCATCATAATCTCATCGCAAGTGATGCATATATCCTCAGCGCCACCCGATTGATCTAACGATGGTTTTGCTTATGCATACACAGGAGAAGGACGACGCTGCCTTCGGCGATGATCTGGGGTGCGACTTCTACTCGCTCGGGGCTTGCATATGATGAGAAGCCGCCGCCCGTGTATCCAAGCCTCTCCGCATCCTGTTTATAAGCATGTTCCCCCGACCTTTTGTGTATGGTAAGCCGTGTAGTGTAGCTAGTGTTGCTGATCTTTAGTAGGCCTAGTGCTGGGCCGTATGTGTATTGTAGTAGCAGTAGCAGTAGCCGCTGTTGGAGAAGCAAACAGGCTGATGGGTTGATTGCTAACTTGAGCAGCTAGAGACGTTGGTGGTTTGATTGTAAGCATTATTATACAGGTGAGTAATCTATGATGGGCTTCAACTTGGAATTTGTACTGTATGTCACAACCACCACCCATGATCAGGTTGAATTTGAATCGAAATGTGGCTGCTGAAACCCATCCAAAACATGGTGCATGCAGACATGAATCGAAATGTGGCTGATGAAACCCATCTAAAATAGCCTCAATAGGAGGCTTCACCACATGTTTTTCAAAGGTAATCTTGTTACGAACATTCCAAATCCCCCAAATAACCGCAGCGATTCGATCATATAGAACTTCTCACCCCCAGGCAGGAAAGCATACATCCAAGTTAAACTCTGCCAATCATTTCTAGGACAACAGGCAGCCCCCAGAATATTGTCAATGCATCCCCAAACTGACTTTGCAATGCTACAGGAGAAGAACAAGTGTTCAGCAGTTTCAATGTTATTGCAGAAGGAGTACAGTCCACTTTTTTTTCTTTTTCAAATTAGTATCTCCAGTCAAAACAGAGTTCTGCATTAGTTGCCACATAAAAATCTTGATCTTAAGAGGAATAGAGGCTTTCCAAATCCAACGATTATTAGCACCAGCAATCCCACTTTCAAGCCATTTGTAAACTGATCTAGAGTAAAAGATGTTCTTTGTGGACAAAGACCAGGAGATAGTATCGGATTCATCAACCAACTTTAAATTCTGGCATTGTTCGACCACAAGGTTCCAGTTAGCCAGATTATCACCATACAACCTACATCTAAAAGGCAATTGATGGCCCTGTGACACAAATTTAGCAATAGTACACTCTTGATCTTGACAAATACTTATCAAACAAGGCAGGGAGTTGCACACACAAGGGGATCTCCTGGAACTAGGGATCTTTACAAAATCTCATCTGGTTGCCTTGCTTGAACATAACTTTTTGGAACAAAGGCCCAAGAAGAGCCTGGCTTTGAATTAATAAAGCCATCAACCGGCCAAGAGTACAAGACTGCAACTTACAACACGAAAGAAAAGGAAAGCGGAAATAAAGATACAATGTGCTCAGTAGAACAACTCGAAGGCAAAGAGCACACAACACCCTTGCCATCAAACGCCGCAAAGCCGAAACTAGCTAACCTACTAAGATGACGGGAGGAGGGCACCACCATGCATGTTTTATGTCGCTGACTGCCACCAAAGGACCAAACAGGGGCAACACATGATCTGACTCCGCCGCCGCAAAGGGCCCCTACCCTTTCACCCAGGCTCGACGGGTGCCGCACCGGCGGCGGACGGAGTGGTTCACCCTAGAACCCAAATCAAAGTGCCCAAGCTGCCAAAGGAGAGGCAAGGAACATACCCACAAGAAACGGAGAACCGACCACTCAATCACTGTCGTCGGCAGCAGCAAGGCAGACCATCGAACCGGAGTTGTCGGACGAAGGCGCTGAAACCTCAGAGAAGGCCAAAAGAATGATACACCATGCCCCCGGTCAAGGATAGGAATCGCCAACGCTGAAGGCCTACCGCCGACACTAAGGCAGGGACCCCAATCCTCTCGCACCAGCGACTGGAACCTTCCGCACCTGGACCAGAGTAGGATGCCGAAGATGAGACCAGGCCACCACATGCCGCCATCGAACCACACCCAACTCCACCACCACTCGAGCCATCCCCGGATGACACCTTCAGGAAGGAACACACCACCAAAATGCCGTTGTTGCCAGGAAAAGGGGACATGACGCTTTCACCTAAGCTTATGGGAGGAAGGAAGAGGAATCCCACCTAAGCTTATGGGTGGAAGGAAGAGGAATCCCACCGAAGCCTCCAGCAAGGGAAACGACGCCCAAAGGCGACGTCTTCGGTGTGGCCGCCGTGCCAGCCAGGGGTTACCCCCAAATCCGCACCCACCCACTAGATCTGCGCAACCGACGTTCGAGAACCGGCGACCAGAGCCGCTAGGGACCGGGATCGACGCGAATCGGAGTAGATCGAAGTTGAGGACGCCTCTTCTCCAAGGCACAACCGAACTACGAGGGGCCGCCGCCGCAACCGCCACCCGCCACATCGTGCCTGCATAGCCAGGGAGGCAGCCCACCTGCACCCGTCGACACCGCCCGCAGCATAGGCCACGTCACGCATCGCCGCCCGCAGCACATGCCACGTCACGCATCGCCGCCCCGAAAGCCGAGGCCCTCCACACAGGGTGAAGCCGCTGAGATCCCCGCCGCCACCTTCATCAGAGCCGCGCGGGTGCGCCGATGGGCTCCTTTGGCGGCGGCGGCTGCGGCGGGGGGTGGCTAAACTGCAGTGGCTAG
>NC_041391.1:668765121-668807841 GCF_002162155.2 Triticum dicoccoides | reverse complement strand
CAACTTTTGTACCCACCATGTAAACATCCTTAACTTTCATGAGGGCTTTCCAGCAAGAAGAATTATTAGTTTTAACATAGGCAATACTGTGTCTCTTAAGATATTTCTTAGTGACAATAGTTTGCCATAAGCCATTATGTGTCTCGAGTTTCCACCACTACTTGACTAAGAGACTAATATTCTACCGGAAATCCAACTCGGTGCCTAGGCTCATCTGCTCCCGCTCAGATTTTTTTTCAAAACAAATACTAGAAAAATTCAAAAAAAAGTGCAATTTTTTTCGTGTGGTAGATAATTTGATACGTGAGGTACTGAGGTCCACTCCAAATTTCAAGGCTTTTGGACATCTGAGCAGCTCTCGGCAAAAAAGACAAATCGGGTCAGAACAGTGCATGAATAGTAACCATTTTTACATACCCTGATTTTGTCTTTTTTGCCGGGAGCTGCTCAGATGACCAAAATATTTGAAGCAGACCTGACGCATCAAATTATCTATCACACAATAAAATTAGATTTGTTTGAATTTTTTCTAGTATTTTTTTCATTTTTCTCTGAGCGCGCGTGCAATTGAGCCCGGGAGCAGAAACTCCGCGTCCGTAGCACCTTTCTCTTTAGATCTTCATATCCTAATCCAGCAAACCATATGGAACTTACGCCTATTGATCCCCTCTTGGCAGAAGAACATTCTTCTAGGCTTCTACATCTTCTCAATAGTGGTTTTATTTAGGACAAACATAGGCATGCAGTAGGATGGGATGCCAGATAAATTGGAATTAATCAAGAGTGAAGTGCATGGTCGGTCCTAAACTATTTCAGGGGTGTCTTGTAGGTCCTCAAACTATAAAAATAGGCATCCAGATCCTTGAAGTGTAGTAAGTGTGTCATTCAGGTCCAAAATCTGTCCGACCCCTCCTGACCGGCCATCTAGCGCCGTTGACCCGTGACACATCGGACAGGGGGCTCCCCAAGGTAACGGCTGGTGACGGAAAATGCAGATAAATTCAAATAAACTCCAGGGAACAATAAAAGCACTTCACTCCAAATAAATTCAAATTCGTGGTTTCAAAAAATGTTCACGAATAAGGAAAAAATGTTCGCAAATGGTAATTTTGAAAATGTGTCCGTGAACCACAAATTAATGAACATTTAAAGTCATGAATGATAAATTCAAAACTGTTAGCGATATTTTTGGAAGTCGTGAACAATTTTTTCACTATTGAGGAACATTTTTTGAAACCTTGAACATTTAAATTAATGAGCATTTTGTAAATACATAAGCATATTAGCAAATTCATAAATTTGTTTCAAAACCTTGAACATTTAAATTAATGAACATTTTATAAATACATAAACATATTATAAATTTCATGAACTAAACGTTTTTGTTAATCTGTGAACATTTTTAAATCCACTAAATATTTAAATTTCGCTCTTTTAAAAAATGAACAACATTTAAGAAATTTGTGCATTTTTTTTCAAATTCATCATTCATGAACATTTTTTCCATATTCGCGAACATTTTTTGTGGTTCCTTAACATATTTTGAGATTCATCATTCACGAACAATATTGGTGGTTTTGCGAACATATTCTTTTCTTTAAAAAAATGCGCAAACATTTTTTCCAAATTCTTGCGGACTTTTTTTACATTCATCAGCAGCGAACATTTTTTGAGTCGCAAACATTTTTTCCATATTCGTAAACAATATTTGTGGTTCGTGAACATATTTTCAAATTTATTGTTTGTGAATACTCTTTTAAAGTTGTGAACATTTATTTCATATTCATGAACTGTTTTTGTTGTTCGTGAACATACTTTTAAATAAATTGTCTGTGAATGTATTTTCTTTTCTAATAAAATTCATTGTTCCCAACATTTTCTTAAGGCCGCGACCATTTTTTTTCTTCCAAATTCACTGTTTGCAAACTTATTTTCAAATTCATCGTTCACGAACATTTTCTCGAAGTGATGAACAATTTTTCATATCCGCGGCCATTTTTATAAACTAATGAATATTTTTCTAAATTCATGGACATTTTTGCATATCCATGAACATTTTTTTTTGAAATAATCATTTTTGGATTTATTTGCATATTTCCGACCGCCCGCTACATTGTGGGGCCCGTTCTAACATGTCATGGGTAAACAGCTCCACCTGGCCACTCAGGTGGGGTTAAACAGATTTTAGATCATGTAATGCCTATTTTCATAGTTTTAAAACCTACATGACACCTAAGAAATAGTTCAGGGACGTACAATGCTCTTCACTCATTAATCAAGGTCAATCTCCCACCAGAGGAAGCCGTGTTACCAATCCAAGCATCTATTCTTTTGTCATCTTGGCTATAAGAAATTCCCAATCAATGGATTTCAGTTTAGCAAAGCTAACCGGAACACCGAAATACTTGACACCTAAACATATCAGCATAATAAGCAACAATGTTATTGTCCCCCCAATAGTGAAGATTTCACTTTTCCTAAAATTGATTCCTCTTCTTCTCCTATATGTATGCATGCATGGCTCAGAACCAGAGGACGGCGCTGGCGGGGCCGGGGATAACAAGCTAACGCACACGAGATTCCTCGTCTCGCATGCCTAGGCGGGGCTCATCATCGAGATGGGTGGGTCCGCCGCCGCCGCCGTCAAGGCCTGCTCTAGGGCATGTATCAAGCTGCCTCGCCACGACCAAGCTCCTATCAGGCACTGACTGCAGGGTCGTTCTCGTCTCTGGCACCTTCAGCTAGGTGATGAATGCCATGGAGAAGCTCCCCAACCAGGTATAGAGATGTAAATCAGTTCACAAGTGGAAGATAAAATGATCAATGAGTAAACGGATATACTATGATCATAGGGCATGAAAGATAATCCCTGAGAAATAGATGAACCAACGATGCTCGATGGCGATAGGTGAACTTGGTAGACCATTTCGCACTTCTGCCAAAGGACTACGTCTGGTTGGAGGGACTTGTGATTGAACACATGAGCAAACCTCTCCCCATCCTATTCTCCTTCAACCAGGATCTAATCAAACCCAGTTGATTTCGCTCGTGGTAGATGCTTATCGGTGATCTCCAAATCTTCAACAGACTTCCTTTGCAAACCACAATTACTCTTGGCTGCTGAAGATCTTGCTCGGTGAAGACAACAACTCTTCAACACTCGAGCCGACACTTATCCTCTAGAGAGTGTGCAACTCTCAAGCGTAATAGGTACAAGAACTATAACTCAGAACTACTGTGATGCTTAACCACTGTCCAAGTTTTGGTTCTTGGTTCTCTCTCGGTGGATTTTAAACTCAAATCTCTCAAGGAGGGGATGCTCAACCAATATTCTTAGAAATCTTAAGCGGAGCAGCCAATGGACAACGTTGGAACCGGGTGGCTATTTATAGCCACAACCTTCCTTTATGGGAAATGACTAAAATGGACATGTGAGACAACCAATGGCTGAACGAAACGAGTCCAATGGTCAGAAATTTGAGCATAACAGTAACATTCCTTGTGGAGCAAGAAATACTAACTCCTCAGTCCGAAAGATATCCCCTGCAGCATTGAAGAACTACATCTTCTGCTGACAAGTAATCATTCAGAGCATAAAGTGATTTCTCTCAGTCTTGCATAGGTTTGCGCTAAGCATAACAACAGATCTAAGCTTCGAGAACCTATACCCCTCTTAATAGTACAGAGGTCCTATGACTCAAGAAAGAGAAGAAGGACAACAAAACGAATGCCACATCTTCATTTCGCCTTCGACCTTCTCAGCTGCAGTCACTTTAGTTCAGGCGAACACCAAACCGGTTTCTTAGTGTCAGCAATAATTTTAAGGGGTCATCTTCTTCATCTCACTCTTCTCGCCTGAAAGGCATCGAGATACATAACTGAATCATCTCTGCATCTCAAATATCCTTCGGTGAAGTTCCTCGAACTTGACATCAAAGATGGCATTCTCTTTGGTTCTGCATGGGCTATTTCTCTCTGTGTGCACTAGCAAACAAACCAGTCCATGTCTGTTTCTGTCAACAATCTCCAAAACACAAGAGGGCAAATATTGCACCAACAATCTCCCCCTTTCCGGGATGATTGTTGACAAAACAAAACACATCGATAGATAGATGAAGTGATAGGAAATAAGGGATGTGAATGAAAAAACTAGACGAGAAGTAATTACGAAGATGAACACGCCCCTTGAATGTAGGCATCATACTAAGGATATTCCATTTGGGATATGCTTGGGAGATAAGCTGGAAGGTAGTGAGGTGAATCTTCGTATGAGGTGTCGTCGGGTATCATTTGTATCGTTGATCAATGCTCTCGATCCTGTCTGAGATGTTTCCTGCAACACACAATCTTAGAAAAGATTTTTTTTAAAGATTATGAATACTTTGAAATGATTTGTCACATAAATAGGCCATGATGATTTACTCGGAACAGAGTTTGAATCCGCACGAGGCATAGTAAATCCCCACAAATTAGATATGCAAGTTATATCACAACATCGAATGCAAAGGAAAATAACTCGAAGTGAATGAGCTCCAGATGGAGTTTTCCTTCAACAAGGATGAACAAATAATTGCTAGCGAAGGAAAAACATCACATCAGATAGACTGAAATGGTTTTTCGTTTGAGAACCGAATAGGTTCAGCTTGAAGTCGCTTTACTTCTCCTGCATTGTTAGATAATAGGAAATAGTGGAGTAGGAAATATGAGATATTGATTGAGACACTACATATCTCTATTCAGAGAGGTATGATTTCAATCTCCTTTGAATTATTTTACTTCACCTGCAAAATAGATAGATATCGAAGATAATCATTGCAATGAGTAAATATCGATAGCACCTGCAACCAAATAACCGATAGCAAATAGCATTGCATGGATTATTAACGGTACATGATGACTAAGTTCACCAACACCACATGCGGTGCTATAGAGTTTCATTACCAAAAGAAAATAGTTCAACGAAATAAACCAAATGGTTCGAAGGAAAAGCAAATGGCGAATGAAAACACCCTGCAAATAACCCGCTCATCTATCCTCTCGATGGTCTTCTCCCCCTTTTTGTCAACAAGTTTCAAAAAGGGAAGATAATGCATATGAAGAACTACTCGTCCAAAAACCCTCAAAGCTCGAACTGTTCGACGAAGCGGAACGAGCAATAGTTGAGGCCGAAGCAGGAGCAGGACTTGCAGCATTGGCTTCAAGCAGCTTTATGAGTGGAGCGAGATGCATCTGTCTTGAATATCACTGTGCCTGCAGTATCTTCAATCTCATTGTCTGCTTCAATAAACAACAGATCAGTTGAGTTAGAACACTGAGGAAGCACTGGGGTTTGCCTTCGGATGCGAGTTGCTTCAAACAGATTCAGATGGCCATATTATTTTTCGATTCCCTTTGCAGATAGCTGCTTGCGAGGGCAGTGCTTGCGCAGAAGGGTCCATGAGCGCTTGTGATCTCATGCAGGAGAGCTTGGTGAGTATAATTGTGAAGCAAATTGATCTGAGCCATCATTTCCAATTTAACTTTGCGATCGAGCTTTATGTGGCTCTCCAAGGCCTGTAGAGTTCAAAGAAAAATATCCTAAAGCGAGGGATTTTCTTCACGAGGTACTTCAACGGTGGCCTTCTTGATCTTCGGAACATGAGCAGAGGAGTCAACATATACAACTGAATCGACTAAGCGCTTGATTAAAGATTCATCAGATACAGCTGGGTCTTCTTTAATAGGGTTGAGAGGAGCCTTGCACTTCCTCGTCTTTGCACAGACAGATGGCTTCAAAGAACTTGAAGTTCCATCAATTTTGCTCGCTGGAACTTCTTCAACGGATTTCAATCCTTCAGGCACGGGAGCCTTATCTTTCACAGACATTGCAGCCTTGGAGTCGGACACTTGAAGTACACTCGGAGACATAATAACTTCTTGAGCCATGGGCTAAACATATTTCCTTTCTTCCTTTTCCATCTGTGGGGCTACGGAACGAGGAGCAGAATCAACATCCATCAGTGTGGGAGTAGCCAAGGGTTGAAGGAAATATGCCCTAGAGGCAATAATAAATTTATTATTTATTTCCTTATTTCATGATAAATGTTTATTATTCATGCTAGAATTGGATTAACCGGAAACTTAGTACATGTGTGAATACATAGACAGAACATATTGTCCCTAGTATGCCTCTACTAGACTAGCTCGTTAATCAAAGATGATTATGTTTCCTAACCATAGACATGTGTTGTCATTTGATGAACGGTATCACATCATTAGGAGAATGATGTGATGGACATGACCCATCCGTTAGCTTAGCATTATGATCGTTACAGTTTAATTGCTACTGCTTTCTTCATGACTTATACACATTCCTCAGACTATGAGATTATGCAACTCCCGAATACCGGAGGAACACTTTGCATGCTACCAAACGTCACAACATAAATGGATGACTATAAAGGTGCTCTACAGGTGTCTCCGAAGGTGTTTGTTGGGTTTGCATAGATCGAGATTAGGATTTGTCACTCCTTGTTTCGGAGAGGTATCTCTGGGCCCTCTCGGTAATGCTCATCACTATAAGCTTTGCAAGCATTGTGAATAATGAGCTAGTTGCAGGATGAAGTACTACTAAACGAGATTGAACTAGGTATGATGATACCAACGATCGAATCTCGGGCAAGTAACATACCGATGACAAAGGGAACAACGTTTGTTGTTATGTGGTTTGACCGATAAAGATCTTCGTAGAATATGTAGGAGCTAATATGAGCATCCAGGTTCTGCTATGGGTTATTGACTGGAGATGTGTCTCGGTCATGTCTACATAGTTCTCGAACCCGTAGGGTCGGCATGCTTAACATTCGATGACGATTGGTATTATGAGTTTATGTGATTTGATGTACCGAAGGTTGTTCGGAGTCCCAGATGAGATCACAGACATGACGAGGAGTCTCGAAATGGTCGAGACATAATTATTGATATATTGGACCATGTTGTTCGGACACCGAAAGTGTTCTGGATAGTTTCGGATAACACCAGAGTGCCGGAGGGTTACCGGAACCCCCCGGGAAGTAATGGGCCTTAGTGGGCCTTTAGGGGAGAGAGAGGGCCACACCAGGAGGTGGCGCACCCCCCCAAGGGGAGTCCGAATAGGACAAGGGGAAGGGGGCACGGCCCCTATTTCCCTTTCCCTCTCCCTCTCCTTCCTTCTTCTCCTTGTTGGACTAGGAAAGGGGGAACCTACTCCTACTTGGAGTAGGATTCCCCCCCTTGGGCGCGCCCCTTGTGGCCAGCCAGCCCCCTCCTCTTCTCCTTTATATACGGGGGAGGGGGGCACCCCATAGACACACAAGTTGATCTTTAGCCGTGTGCGGTGCCCCCCTCCACAGTTTTCCACCTCGGTCATATCGTCGTAGTGCTTAGGCGAAGCCCTGCGCCGGTAACTTCATCATCACCGTCAGCACACCGTCGTGCTGACGGAACTCTTCCTCGGCCTCAGCTGGATCTAGAGTTTGAGTGACGTCACTGAGCTGAACGTGTGCAGATCGCGGAGGTACCATGCGTTCGGTACTTGATCGGTTGGATCGCAAAGACGTTCGACTACATCAACCACGTTACTTAATGCTTCCACTTTTGGTCTACGAGGGTATGTGGACACACTCTCCCCTCTCGTTGCAATGCATCACCTAGATAGATCTTGCGTGATCATATGAATTTTTTGAAATTACCGCGTTCCCCAACAGTGGCATCCGAGCCAGGTCTATGCATAGATGTTATATGCACAAGTAGAACACAAAGAGTTTTGGGCGATAATAGTCACACTGCTTACCACCAATGTCTTACTTTGATTCGGCGGTATTGTTGGATGAAGCGGCCCAGACCGACATTACATGACCGCGTTCATGAGACTGGTTCTACCGACGTGCTTATGCACATAGGTGGCTGGCGGGTGTCTGTTTCTCCAACTTTAGTTGAATCGAGTTTGACTACGGCCGGTCCTTGTTGAAGGTTAAAATAGCACACTTGACAAAAATCGTTGTGGTTTTGATGCATAGGTAAGAACGGTTCTTGCTAGAAGCTAGCAGCCACGTAAAACTTGCAACAACAAAGTAGAGGACGTCTAACTTGTTTTTGCAGGGCTTCCTGTGATGTGATATGGTCAAAGGCATGATGTGATATAAATTGTTGTATGAGATGATCATGTTTTGTAACAAAGTTATTGGCAACTGGCAGGAGCCATATGGTTGTTGCTTTATTGTATGCAATGCAATCGCCATGTAATTGTTTTACTTTATCACTAAGCGGTAGCGATAGTCGTAATAACAATAGTTGGCAAGACGACAACGATGCTATGATGGAGATCAAGGTGTCGCGCTGGTGAAGATGGAGATCATGATGATGCTTCGGTGATGGAGATCATGAGCACAAGATGATGATGGCCATATCATGTCACATATTTTTGATTGCATGTGATGTTTATCTTTTATACATCTTATTTTTCTTAGTATGACGGTAGCATTATAAGATGACCCCTTACTAAATTTTAAGGTATAAGTGTTCTCCCTAAGTATGCACTGTTGCTACAGTTCGTCGTGCCGAGACACCACGTGATGATCGGGTGTGATAAGCTCTACGTTCACATACAATGGGTGAAGCCAGTTTTGCACACACAGAATACTCGGGTTAAACTTGACGAGCCTAGCATATGCAGATATGGCCTCGGAACACTGAGACCGAAAGGTCGAACGCGAATCATATAGTAGATATGATCAACATAGTGATGTTCACCATTCAAAGCTGCTCCATCTCACGTGATGATCGGACATGGTTTAGTTGATTTGGATCACGTGATAATTTAGATGACTAGAGGGATGTCTATCTAAGTGGGAGTTCTTAAGTAATATGATTAATTGAACTTTAATTTATCATGAACTTAGTCCTGATAGTTATTTTGCATGTCTATATTATTGTAGATCAATGGATCGTGCTACCGTTCCTTTGAATTTTAATGCGTTCCTAGAGAAAGCTAAGTTGAAGGATGATGGCAGCAACTACACGGACTAGGTCCGTAACTTGAGGATTATCCTCATTGCTGCACAGAAGAATTACGTCCTAGAAGCACCGTTAGGTGTACCACCCGTGCCAGCAACTATAGACATTGTGAATGCCTGGCAGACGCGTGTTGATGACTACTCGATAGTTCAGTGTGCCATACTTTACGGCTTAGAATTGGGACTTCAAAGACGTTTTGAACGTCATGGAGCATATGAGATGTTCGAAGAGTTGAAGTTAATATTTCAAGAAAATGCCCGAGTTGAGAGATATGAAGTCTCCAACAAGTTCTACAACTGCAAAATGGAGGAGAATAGTTCTGTCAGTGAACACATACTAAGAATGTCTGGGTACCATAACCACTTAACTTAGCTGGGAGTTAATCTTCCCGATGATAGTGTCATTGACAGAGTTCTTCAATCACTGCCACTAAGCTATAAAGGCTTCATGATGAACTATAATATGCAAGGGATGAACAAGACTATTCCCGAGCTCTTCGCGATGCTAAAAGCTGCGGAGGTAGAAATCAAGAAGGAGAATCAAGTGTTGATGGTCAACCTGACCACTAGTTTCAAGAAAAAAGGCAAAGGGAAGAAGGGGAACTTCAAGAAGAACCACAAGAAAGTTGCTGCTCAGGAGAAGAAACCCAAGTCTGGACCTAAGCCTGAAACTGAGTGCTTCTACTGCAAAGGGACTGGTCACTGGAAGCAGAACTGCCCCAAGTATTTGGCGGATAAGAAGGATGGCAAAGTGAAAGGTATATTTGATATACATGTTATTGATGTGTACCTTAGTAATGCTGGTAGTAGCGTCTGTGTATTTGATACTGGTTATGTTGCTCATATTTGCAACTCGAAACAGGGGCTACGGATTAAACAAAGATTGGCTAAGGACAAGGTGACGATGCGTGTGGGAAATGGTTCCAAAGTCGATGTGATCGCCGTCGGCACGCTACCTCTACATCTACCTTTGGTATTAGTTTTAGAACTGAATAATTGTTATTTGGTGCCAGCGTTAAGCATGAACATTATATCCGGATCTTGTTTGATGCGAGACGGTTATTCATTTAAATCAGAGAATAATGGTTGCTCTATTTATGTGAGTAATATCTTTTATGGTCATGCACCCTTGCTAAGTGGTCTATTTTTGTTGAATCTCGATCGTGGTGACACACATGTTCATAATATTGAAGCCAAAATATGCAAAGTTGATAATGATAGTGCAACTTATTTGTGGCACTGCCGTTTGGGTCATATCGATGTAAAGCGCATGAAGAAATTCCATGCTGATGGAATTTTGGAATCACTTGGTGCTTGCGAGCTGTGCCTTATGGGTAAGATGACTTAAACTCCATTCTCCAGAACAATGGAACGAGCTACTGACTTATTGAAAATAATACATACTGATGCATGCGGTCCAATGAGTATTGAGGCTCGTGGCGGGTATCGTTATTTTCTTACCTTCATAGATGATTTGAGCAGATATGGTTATATCTACTTAATGACGCATAAGTCTGAAACATTTGAAAAGTTCAAAGAATTTCAAAGTGAAGTGGAAAATCGTCGTAACAAGAAAATAAATTTTCTACGATCTGATCGTGGAGGAGAATATTTAAGTTATGAGTTTGGTCTTCATTTGAAACAACATGGGATAGTTTCACAACTAACTCCACCTGGAACACCACAACGAAATGGTGTGTCCGAACATTGTAACCGTACTTTATTGGATATGGTGCGATCTATGATGTCTCTTACTAATTTACCGCTATCATTTTGGGGTTATGCTTTAGAGATGGCTGCATTCACTTTAAATAGGGCACCATGAAAATCCATTGAGACGACACCTTATGAACTGTGGTTTGGCAAGAAACCAAAGTTGTCGTTTCTTAAAGTTTGGGGCTGTGATATTTGTGTGAAAAAGCTTCAACCTGATATGCTCAAACCAAATCGGAGAAATGCGTCTTCATAGGATACCTAAAGGAAACTGTTGGGTACACCTTCTATCATAGATCCGAAGGCAAGATATTTGTTGCTAAGAATGGATCCTTTCTAGAGAAGGAGTTTCTCTCGAAGGAAGTGAGTGGGAGGAAAGTAGAACTTGATGAGGTAATTGTACCTTCTCCCTTATTGGAAAGTAGTTCATCATAGAAATCAGTTCCAGTGATCCCTACACCAATTAGTGAGGAAGTTAATGATGATGATCATGAAACTTCAGATCAAGTTACTACTGAACCTCGTAGGTCTTCCAGAGTAAGATCTGCACCAGAGTGGTACGGTAATCCTGCTCTGGAAGTCATGTTACTAGACCATGGTGAACCTACAAACTATGATGAAGTGATGATGAGCCCAGATTCCGAGAAATGGCTTGAGGCCATGAAATCTGAGATGGGATCCATGTATGAGAATAGAGTGTGGACTTTGGTGGACTTGCTCGATGATCGGCAAGCCATAGAAAATAAATGGATCTTTAAGAAGAAGCTCGAAGCAGACAGTAATGTTACTGTTTACAAATCTCGACTTATTGCGAAATGTTTTCGACAAGTTCAAGGAGTTGACTATGATGAGACTTTCTCACCCGTAGCGATGCTTAAGTCTGTCCGAATCATGATACCAATTGCCGCATTTTATGATTATGAAATTTGGCAGATGGATGTCAAAACTGCATTCCTGAATGGATTTCTAGAAGAAGAGGTGTATATGATGCAACTAGAAGGTTTTGTCGATCCAAAGGGTGCTAACAAAGTGTGCAAGCTCCAGCAATCCATTTATGGATTGGTGCAAGCCTCTCGGAGTTGGAATAAACGTTTTCATAGTGTGATCAAAGCATACGGTTTTATGGAGACTTTTTGAGAATCCTGTATTTACAAGAAAGTGAGTGGGAGCTCTGTAGCACTTCTGATATTATATGTGGACGGCATATTGTTGATTGGAAATGATATAGAATTTCTGGAAGCATAAAGGGATACCTGAATAAGAGTTTTCCTATGAAAGACCTCGGAGAAGCTGCTTACATATTGGGCATCAAGATCTACAGAGATAGGTCAAGACGCTTAATTGGACTTTCACAAAGCACATACCTTGATAAATTTTTGAAGAAGTTCAAAATGGATCAGTCAAAGAAAGGGTTCTTGCCTGTGTTACAAGGTGTGAAGTTGAGTCAGACTCAATGCCCGACCACTACAGAAGATAGAGAGAAAATGAAGGTCATTCCCTATGCTTCAGCCATAGGTTCTATCATGTATGCAATGCTGTGTACCAGACCTGATGTGTGCCTTGCTATAAGCATAGGAGGGAGGTACCAAAGTAATCCAAGAGTGGAACACTCGACAACGGTCAAGAACATCCTGAAATACCTGAAAAGGACTAAGGATATGTTTCTCGTTTATGGAGGTGAAAAAGAGCACGTCGTAAACGACTACGTCGATGCAAGCTTTGACACTGATCCGGATGACTCTAAGTCGCAAACCGGATACATATTTTTATTGAATGGAGTAGTTGCCAATTGGTGCAGTTCCAAGCAAAGCGTCATGGAGGGATCTACGTGTGAAGCGGAGTACATTGCTGCTTCGGAAGCAGCAAATGAAGGAGTTTAGATGAAGGAGTTCATATCCGATCTAGGTGTCATACCTAGTGCATTGGGTCCAATGAAAATCTTTTGTGACAATGCTGGTGCAATTGCCTTGGCAAAGGAATCCAGGTTTCACAAGAGAACCAAGCACATCAAGAGACACTTCAATTCCATCCGTCATCAAGTGTCGGAAGGGGACATAGAGATTTGCAAAGATACACACGGATCTGAATGTTGCAGACCCGTTGGCTAAGCCTCTTCCACGAGCAAAACATGATCAGCACCAAAGCTCCATGGGTGTTAGCATCATTACTATTTAATCTAGATTATTGACTCTAGTGCAAGTGAAATACTGAAGGAAATATGCCCTAGAGGCAATAATAAAGTTATTATTTATTTCCTTATTTCATCATAATGTTTATTATTCATGCTAGAATTGTATTAACCGGAAACTTAGTACATGTGTGAATACATAGACAAAACATATTATGCCTCTACTAGACTAGCTTGTTAATCAAAGATGGTTATGTTTCCTAACCATAGACATGTGTTGTCATTTGAAGAACGAGATCACATCATTAGGAGAATGATGTGATGGACATGACCCATCCGTTAGCTTAGCATTATGATCGTTACAGTTTAATTGCTACTACTTTCTTCATGACCTATACACGTTCCTCAGACTATGAGATTATGCAACTCCTGAATACCGAAGGAAAACTTTGTGTGCTACCAAACGTTACAACGTAAATGGATGATTATAAAGGTGCTCTACAGGTGTCTCTGAAGGTGTTTGTTGGGTTGGCATAGATCGAGATTAGGATTTGTTACTCCGTGTTTCGGAGAGGTATCTCTGGGCCCTCTCGGTAATGCTCATCACTATGAGCCTTGCAAGCATTGTGACTAATGAGTTAGTTGCAGGATGAAGTATTACGGAATGAGTAAAGAGACATGCCAGTAACAAGATTGAACTAGGTATGATGATACCGATGATCGAATCTCGGGCAAGTAACATACCGATGACAAAGGGAACAACGTATGTTGTTATGCGGTTTGACCGATAAAGATCTTCGTAGAATATGTAGGAGCCAATATGAGTATCTAAGTTCTGCTATTGGTTACTGACCGGAGATGAGTCTCGGTCATGTCTACATAGTTCTCGAACCCGTAGGGTCGGCATGCTTAACGTTTGATGATGATTGGTATTACGAGTTTATGTGATTTGATGTACTAAAGGTTGTTCGGAGTTACGGATGAGATCATGGACATGACGAGGAGTCTCGGAATGGTCGAGACATAAAGATTGATATATTGGACCATGTTGTTCGGACACCGAAAGTGTTCCGGATAGTTTCTGATAAAACCGGAGTGCCGGAGGGTTACCGGAACCCCCCGGGAAGTAATGGGCCTTAGTGGGCCTTTAGGGGAGAGAGAGGGCCGCACCAGGAGGTGGTGCCCCGGGCCTCACCGTTTAAAAGGGAACCAGAGAAACGATGGAACCCACTATTTTTTAGTATTATTAGAATGAATTTGTTATTTCGTATAGAAATAACTGAACAGAGTGGAATAAAAAATCATGGTTGGGAAGGTTAGTATAGCAAAAGCCATTGCAATTAATATTTTATATATTGGAATAATTAGTTTTGTTATTAATGAGAAAAAGGGTGGCTAAAAGAAGAGAAATCATTAGTTATTCATTAAGGTTAATTTGATTCATTGACCAGAGTTCCGCGAGGATATATGGGGGGTAAGGACCCGCTAAGCTCCTACTTTTTCATGTTTACAATCTGGTCCCTCCGATTACTATAGAGATGAACCCAATCGAGAATATGAACCATAAAAGAAAACACCTACTAAACCAATCACAACAATACCGGCTACAGTACCTATCAGCCAAAGAGGAATTCTTCCAGTAGTATCGGCCATTTCCCCTACTTTCCTCCACATTTTATCAATTGGTCATGCTAGAGACAAAAACAGTCATGTGTAGTTATAAGGATGGTATCCTTCCAAATGGGATAAGAGAATTCTTATTAGTCTCTTTCTTTCTCTCAATTGAAGAAGTAATTGGAAAATAAAACAGCAAGTACAAAAATGAGTAATAAACCCCAATATAGACTGGTACGATTCAATTCAACATTTTGTTCATTCGGTAGTCCGAATAGGACAAGGGGAAGGGGGCGTGCCCCTCTTTCTCTCTCCCTCTCCCTCTCCTTCCTTCTTCTCCTAGTTGGACTAGGAAAGAGGGAACCTACTACTACTTGGAGTAGGATCCTCCCCTTGGGCGTGCCCCTTGTGGCCGGCCGACCCCCTCCTCTTCTCCTTTATATACGGGGAGGGGTGCACCCCATATACACGCAAGTTGATCTTTAGCCATGTGCAGTGCCCCCCTCCACAGTTTTCCACCTCGGTCATATCGTCGTAGTGCTTAGGCGAAGCCCTGCGCTGGTAACTTCATCATCACCGTCACCACGCTGTCGTGCTGACGAAACTCTCCCCCAGCTTCAGCTAGATCTAGAGTTCAAGGGACGTCACCGAGCTAAACGTGTGCAGATCGCGGAGGTGCCATGCATTCAGTACTTGATCGGTTGGATCGCGAAGATGTTCGACTACATCAACCACGTTACTTAACGCTTCCGCTTTCGGTCTATGAGGGTACGTGGACACACTCTCCCCTCTCGTTGCAATGCATCACCTAGATAGATCTTGCATGATCGTAGGATTTTTTTTGAAATTACCACGTTCCCCAACAAGGGTGTGACCGGGGTAGTTCTTTCTCGAGAAGCAGATTGCTCCCCCTCAATCTTGTCATCATTCTTGCTCAAAGCAGAAGGGTCAACTTGCATGGGCATTGGAGGCAAATGATTTGGCTTTTCGACCTTGATCTCTTCATCAGTCTGGTCACCATGGGCTTGCCGCTGAGGTGGTCCATTCTCTTCATCTTGATTGTCGGGAAAAATGTCAACGACATCATTTTGCTCATCTTGAGTTGTAGGCACCGGAACTATGACCTCAGGGGCAACCTGCTACTCTAGTTCTTCCTCGTGAGGTGGAGAAGGAGGAACCTACTACAAGGGAGCCCTTGTGCTGATAGGAACGACATCAACCGCCACGATCTGAATATGGCGATCTTTTTTTCCTTTTAGCTTAGCTGCTCTAGCTAAAGCCATTCCGACGTTTTTCTTCTTGAACTCTTCTTAGAGCCAGATCAGCCTTATGATCAATCTCTTCATTCTTTATATCACATAACTGAGAGACATCCATGTGTATTTTCACTACTAGGGAAAAGCTTATAGGTAGACGCTTACTAGTAGCGCGGGTTTATACCCCTCAGTACTGCTACTTACTAGTAGCGCGCGTTTATACCACTCGCTACTACTAAGTTGATAGTAGTACCGCGGGTTTATACCCCTCGCTACTACTAAGTGGTGTCTACCGTGCCCCCCGGGACATGCCATAGTAGTAGCAAGGGATATAAACCCGCGCTACTGCTAAGTTGATAGTGGTAGCGCGAGTTTATACCCCTCGCTACTACTAAGTACATGGTTTTTGAAGAGCCCTGAAATGCCCAATCTCCTCCCCCAAAACCTTCCTCCCCCCATCACTCCCCCCTCTCTGTCCCTAGGCTCTCACATGGACCTCCTACCCATGCGCGCCCCCTCCATGGTGCCAAAAGAGGCCATCGGCGTCCCGAAGCTCGCTGGTCCTCCCTGCATCTCCATGCCACCACGCCGGAGCACCTCACCACCGGTGACCAACCACGCTGCTACCTCCATATCCTTCCTATCTCTCTCATTATTCTTTTTCTCTCTCTTCCTCTGGTTTGACTCACTGTCCCACGTCCTTGCCCATGCAGGTTGTCCCCTGGACTACCAGGAGCTCACTGCCTTGGCTGCGAAGAGGAGCCCCATGCTGCTGCCATGCTCGGCCATGGATCCGGGCCCTCTACAACATCCGTCACTGGATCTGCTCTGCCGCTGCCCTTCCACACCTTCGGCGACCCCTGCTGTCGCTGGATTGAACAATTGCTGCCATTGACAACATGCACAGGATCGATAATTTTTTCCTTCTGAAATTAATAGTAGTAGCGCGGGTGGCAACCACACTACTACTAATAGACGTAGTAGTAGCGCGGGTGCACCCGCGCTACTACTACAAGTTAGCTGTAGCGCCGTAGTAGTAGCACGGGCACCCGCGCTACTACTAGCTGTTTAACCTGCACTACTACTAGGCTTCTCCCTAGTAGTGTTTGGAATGCCATTCAACCTTTTCATTCCAAAGAGCACTAAGGGCCTTTGTGATATCAACGCTGTCCTTGTTCATGCCTTTTATCTCGTACTCCATTTTGCTTCTTTCTCATTTTATTGAGAGTTTGCTTGTCCTTGACAACTTTCTTGAGCTTCTTTGAGATTTTCTTCAGCTTGAGGAAATGATTTGTCACCATTTCTGTGACATCTTCGGGCAACCCAGGCCACTCACATCATCAGTTTGTGCATCATACGCAACACTATCAATGATGTCAATGATCATCTTGAAATCATATTTTTGTTCCTTCATGGGAGCAGGAAAAATGTGCTTGGCCTTCTTGACAGATGCATCTTCTTCAGTAGATAGTTTTCTCCTTCCTGTGCCCTTTGAAGAGGTTGGCAAGGCTGAACCCGAAGGTTTTTCATCTAGAGGCATGGGTGCATGCCTTGGTGATCTCCTTGGAGAGGGCAAAACCTTCACTGGAGAAGGACTTTGTGCTGGCTTGTCAAAGAACAGCAGCCTGGTCATACATGGGAATTTCGTCACCCATTTCTTCATCAGAGGACTCATCAGGCGAGTCAGAGGCAACATTTCTGGTTCTCTTGGTGGTTGTTTTCTTTCGAGGAGCACAAGAAGAAACTACTTTCCTCGACTTGCTTGCCTTGGAAGCGGAGGCGAGTTCCTTCTTTTTCTGCACATCCTCCTTGGTCAGTTTGACATTCTTAGCTTCGCCTTGCTTCTTCTTTTCTTACCTAGCCTCATGCTTTTATTTCTCCTTTGCCCTCTTTTCCACTTGGGAAAATCAGCAATTGTTTTGAGGGAGTCAGGGTGAGCATTTTCTTGCGGTAACGGCTGTATTTCTCATTGTCTGGTCCAAGGTAGCCTTTGGCAATGCAATTGTTCCAAGGTGGGGTGAAAGCAAACAAGATTTGATATTTCTTGCGAAGATTCTCATATCTGAAACCATTTGCTAGCCCATCGATGATGAATAGATTGAAACCTGTTGTTGTGATCCTTTGTTGATTCTCCTTCGGTGGAGTCATATAATCTTCAGGATTTGACATTTCTACAACAATGTTCTTTTCTCTAACGCGACCACCTTTCTTGGATTTCCATTAGAGAAAATGGTGAGAGCATCAATGACAACATCATCATTGGACTGGGTGTAGACAATTGGGATTTCTTCCCCATTTCCCTTAGACTCAGATTCTTCATTCTTCTTCGAAACCTTGGGTGGCTTCAAAGATTTTCCTCCTCCAGTCTTTTAGAACCCCTCAGACCTGGATGGATGCTGAGGAAAATCTTCTTTAGAGTATGTGTGCTCCTTCGAACTAGAACTCATGACACTTGTGAAGAAGAATAGATGCAAGGGAACAAAGTAGGCAGGGTCCCAAGCATGAACAGAAGGATTTTGAAGAAGTAAAAACAGTTTGTAGGAAATGAAAGAGATTCTCAACAGTAAATGAATATATCATTGATGATTCCATTTCGACCACTGAGAATAAACACATAGGCAAAAGCAAAACTATCTAATCTTACATGAACTGCGCAGGAACCCTAGATCGAGGAAACTAGTACAAGGAAAAACTACAAACTGTACAAGGTAAATCCTAGAGATTCCTAAAGATCTACCATAGTGAAATAAATCATAGATAAAAGCAATGGTATGAACTTCCTAAGAACAGAGGAACAAAGACGAGCAGTTCTAGATTCAAGTGCCCTAACTCGAGAACTTGAATCAACTACCACAATTTGGGATAGAGGATTACTGCACTGACGTAATCTACAATGATGAGATTACACTGGAGTTCCTCGACAGAGTTTCTCGCTGGAGTTGCTTTGAGCTCGGGCTCGGAGAGAGGTGGAGCAAGGATCTGAGGGAAAAAGTAGAAGCACTAGAGGAAGCAGACGAGAGGAGAGGGGTATTTATAGCCTGAGAGCTAAACAACCTCTCTGAAATCCATGGCCCAGAGACGCGGGAAATTCAGCATTTGACGGACACGATCGACATTGAGGAGGTCGTGGGCACGTGGCGACGATTATTGAAAGTGCTAGTTATCGACTAGAGGGGGGGGGGTGAATAGGCAATTTTTATGAAAGTCTTCAAAAAACGGGGGCTTTGAAGACAAACAATAGACATGGAACTATAGATATGCAGCGGAAGGTAGACTACACTAGACAAGCCATAGTCAAGTAAGCAATAAAGTGAGAGCACGAAGACTATTTGCAGCTAGGTAGTATGGATCAGGATGGAAGACAGTATGAAGCCAAACGGTAAACAGTCTTCGCACAATGAAGACAATCAGATCGTGCAAGCAAGCAATAACTTCACGAAGACAAACTGTAAGTAAAGGGAAGTGAAGGATAGAACCAGTTGCTTGGTGAAGACATAGATTTGGTAGACCAGTTCCAGTTGTTGTGACAGCTGTATGTCTGGTTAGGGAGGCTGAGATTTAACTCAGAAGACCGCGTCTTCACCTTATTCCCCCTGAGCTAAGGACACCAAGTCCTCGCCCAATCACTCTGGTAAGTCTTCAAGGTAGACTTCCAAACCTTCACAGACTTTGTTCACCGGTGATCCACAATGGCTCTTGGATGCTTAGAACATGACGCCTAACCGGCTGGAGGATTCACAGTCCTCAAGTGTAACAAGTCTTCAGATCACACGGACAGAAAGACTTCAGCGATGCCTAACACTCTTTGGCTCTGGGTGTTTTGGGCTTTGTCCTTGCAAGGATCTCTCTCTCTCTCAAATGCTTCGGAGGTGGATTGCTCTCAATCGACAAAAGCCATGCACTAACTCTGAGCAGCCACCAATTTGTGTTGTAGGGGGTGGGCTATTTATAGCCAGGAGGCAACCCGACCTGATTTGTCCAAAATGACCCTGGGTCACTAAGGAACCGACACATGTCCAATGGTCGGATTTCAAACACATGCGGCAGCTTGACTTGGGCTACAAGTAAAGCTGACTCATCCAGCTCTGGATAAGATTTGCTCTCATTGTCTTCGCTCGAAGACATAGGATTTGGTTGAGCATCACTTCAGTCACTCTGACTTTGTTCACTTGGACCCCACTTAACAGTATAGTGGTTCCTATGACTCAACAAGGAAGAAAAGGAAACTACGAAACAACTATGTCTTCGCATTCCAGTCTTCACGTGAATGTCTTCTCATGTCATAATCTTCACTATGAATATCTTCACAAACCACCATTGTCTTCAATGTCTTCACACATTTTTAGGGGTCATCTCTGGTAGGTAATCCAAATCAATATGGTACTACTACCTATGTTATCCTGCAATTCTCACAAACACATTAGTCCCTCAACCAGGTTTGTCGTCAATACTCCAAAACCAACTAGGGGTGGCACTAGATGCACTTACAATCTCCCCCTTTTTGGTGATTGGTGACAAACTGGTTGAAGTTTTCAACGGGGATAAAAGTATGTGAAAGATAAGGCTTAAGGCATTGTCTTCATAAATATCAAAAGACCCCCCCTGAAGATGTGCATATAAGTAGTTTGCTTTTGAATGCAAATGCACATGGCATGTTTTACTTTGTGGAGATTCTCTTAAGTTTATGAAGACAATTGATCATGCATGAAAACAGATAACGAAGATAATGACATGCACAATGAAAAATGGACGTCTGCAGAATGACTACATGCGGAATTTATCATCGCATACAAGGTAGCAGAAAAAGTAGCAGACGACCACCGAGTTTAAGTGTTACAACTTAAAAACCAAATTGTTTCAAGAGACGAGAGTTGTAAAGACTTAGCAAGAATAATGCAACCACCCATATGGACCCGCTTGAAGACTATCAACTCATACGCTTCTCCCCCTTTTGTCGGTAATGACCAAAAAGGTTTGAAGACATAGAGTATCTACTCGTTCCCAGCTGGAGTAGGGTCATCGCTGGAGTTAGGTGGTGCAGATGGGCCTGACGCAATATCGTGGTACAATGCAGCCAGGGTTGGTGAAGTGGCGTCATCTTCTTCATCGACAACTCTCACAACAATAGTTGCAGCCGAAGACGAATGCTTAGAATCTTCAATGGAGGGAGTGCGACACCAGCTTGCATTTTGAGGAGGCCTGGAGTCAAACCTGAAGTGCTTTGTGAAGCCATCTGCATGCAGATCATCTTCAGAACATAGCAGTGTTAGGCTCTTCCAGGACCGCATACAGGCTTCATGAGCAACGAATGTGTTCTTGGTGGCCATATTACGGATGTGATTTACATCCACCAAGAGACTCTGCATCTGATGCTTCAGCCAGTCATGATGCTTATTGTCGGTGTCAAAACCGGCGGATCTCAGGTAGGGGGTCCCGAACTGTGCGTCTAGGAGTATGGTAACAGGAGACAAGGGACACGATGTTTTACCCAGGTTCGGGCCCTCTTGATGGAGGTAAAACCCTACGTCCTGCTTGATTGATATTGATGATGTGGGTATTACAAGAGTAGACCTACCACGAGATCAAGGAGGCTAAACCCTAGAAGCTAGCCTATGGTATGATTGTTGTTCGTCCTACGGACTAAAGCCATCCAGTTTATATAAACACCGGAGAGGGCTAGGGTTACATAGAGTCGGTTACAATGGTAGGAGATCTACATATTCGTCTCGCCAAGTTTGCCTTCCACGCCAAGGAAAGTCCCATCTGGACACGGGACAAAGTCTTCAATCTTGTATCTTCATAGTCTTGGAGTCCGGCCGATGATGATAGTTCGGCTATCCGGACACCCCCTAATCCAGGACTCCCTCAGTAGCCCCCGAACCAGGCTTCAATGACGACGAGTCCATCGCGTATGTTGTCTTTGGCATTTGCAAGGCGGGTTCTCCTCCATGTTCCATGTGTTAGCCGAATAGTGTCCGGTTTCTTCATAAATGTTGCGCTCCTTGGCTTCCACGTCCAATAATGGCCCTCTTCCACGTGTTGTATGAATGCGAAAAGCCAGGGTATTTTTACGTTTTACCCACCTAGCTGCGCGAATAAGCCGCCTATAAGAGAGGCGTGGATCCAGATCCAAATCACACCATCCTCCTTTCGCAAGTATTCATTGAAGCACATCTGACAAGAATCCATTCCAACATGGACAGTCGATGCGGCTCCTCTTCCCGCGCTCCCAGTCCTCAGCCAGGAGATTGGAGGAGATGCTCAGTCCCGCATAGCGAGTTAGTGACGCTCCAAACTGAGGGATACCTTCCCCCAGCCTTTATGGTTCCGGTTCGAGCCGGACTGGCCACCTACAAGGGTGGGAAGCAGGCGGAGAGCGTCCCCAATCCCTACAAAGGAGAGAGGGTATGCTTCGTCCCCTACTTAATAAGGGGACTCGGATTTCCCATACATCCGTTTCTCCGGGGGCTCCTGGAGTTCTACGGACTCCAACTTCACCACCTCACACCTGTCTCCATTTTGCACATCGCGGGCTTTGTAGCTATTTGCGAGTTGTTCTTGGGCATCGAGCCCCATTTTGCGCTGTGGAAGAGACTGTTTTGCCTCGTACCCCGTTCTCACGAGGGGTCGGTATATCAAGTGGGCGGAGCCGAAATATGGCGCATCGCCGGGACTGGATATCTATCCGGAACACCGAAGAAGGCATCCGAAGACTGGCCTTCGGAGTGGTTCTATATGGAAGACGCCCCGCTGCCGGATCCAGTTCGAATCGGCGTCCCGGAGTTTAGCAGCGCTCCTCTGAAGAAACACCTGAGTTGGCGCCCGCGGAGCCCTCAACGGGAAGATGATAGGAGCGTCCACTATCTGATGGGCCGGATACGGTTACTGGCCCATTTTGGATTAACCATGATTGGAGTCATGGCCATATGCATTATGCGAGGGGTGCATCCGCTCCAATATAGGGGCCACCCCATGTGGGATTTCAATGGCGAGAATGACGCCACCCGTCATGGCCGCAAGGGGCCAGGATCGGCCGCCGATCTGGTGAAGATCCTATCCGGCTTGTACAAGGGGGAGAAGGAGGACTTCCTCCGCACGAGTCCATTGAATGGATTCTCCATGAATAACCCTCGGAGTTGGGTAAGCGGACGTTTATATATCTGATCCGTGCTTTCAAAGATAAGTGTCTTACTTTATGATTTCGATGCAGGAACTGCGCCGGGATGTGGAGGGCATAGAAAGCCCGACTCCACAACCCGAGGATCCGGGAAGATCCCTTGATCCGGCCGCCGGAGAGGATCCGGACATAACGGTGGAACTGATTGACGGGGTGTTCCACCAGCTCAGTATAGACAATGCTCTAGTCGCCATTACGGCTGACTACCCCGGTTTATCCCTGGCTTCCCAGGTGAGTACGACCGAAGTCTTGACACCGTTACCTGGTTAATGCTTATTTCTGACCACCATATACCAACGGTGCTTCGCAGGAGGTGCCTTTACGGCGGGAAGCCGAGCCCGCGGAGACCGACCAACCAAGGTCAGTGCGGCCCAGCAGGCGGAAGAGGAGTGTGGCGCGAATCGAAACGTCGCGGCAAAGGTATGGCGCACCATTGTCCTTTAAGGGAAAGACTCCTGGGAGGTATATTAATGCTCGTGATTCTTCCAGGAGAAAGAGCGCTCGCTGGACTGAGTCCGGAGAGGTTGCCAACCAAGCCTCCGCCAGCCAAGCTCCAACGCCTGGTACGGAGAGGGAGGCGAGCGCAAGGCGCGAGCTAGATGCTCCTCCAACGGAGGATGCCGACAGGTTGTCCGCCACCAGATTTGAGGTGGAGAGCGCCATGAATCACAGGCACCGTCGAACAGTTCTTCGTGATGCGTGTTTCTCCCCAGAGGCGCTGAATGCCTTTAATGCGGGAGACGCGCACCTCCGTGCTGCTCAAGATGGTTTAATCAGAGCCACGGAGCAGTATGTAAAAGACATACGGGTGAGGAATTTTAATAGTTATATATGCCAATAGCCCCCGAGACTTAAAATAGTTAAACTAACTGATTTAAGGATCATTTGTTATGTAGGATCTAACAGAGAAGAATACCCACCTGTCCCAGGAGCTTCAAGAATGCAAGGCCCAACTTGAGGCCGCACTAGCCGCTGCCGGGGGAGCCACAGAGACCCCCTCTGGTAATTCATATTTCGAAAAGAGAAATAGTTTATGAAGTGCGGCGTGTGTATAGTCTGACAATAATATTGCAGAGGGTGCCGGACTAGATCCGGACAAGCAACATCTACTGCGCCAGCTGAAGGCCGGCGAGAAGGTGCTTATGAGGGTGCAGCAGGAGAGGAACAAACTCCAAGATGCCAACACCCAACTGGGCGAAGAACTAAAAGATGTTCGGGTCCAGCTGTCTAACTCCGTAAAGGAGAATCGGCGGCTTTGTCACGGCATTTATAGTAAGTTCTTGAGCAAACTCTTTTGAAAAGAAGAGTTCGGCGAGGAAGTCGATTGACAGAAATGTGTCTGTAGGTGTGCTCATGGGTCGTCCGGCAGAGGAGATGCCTGGTTCCACGGGAGACCCTCTTCCCGAGCTGCTGCAACTGCACGAACGTGTTCGCAGGCAATGAGCGGCGTCGTTCAGGCCTTATGGCCTTCCGTCTCTCTACCCGAGGGTCTTGGAGGGCTTGCTGAGAAGCTTCAGGGAGTACGGCGGCGTCTCCGTCTGTGGAAGATATCAGCCTGCCGTCAAGGCGCCAGGGAGGCCTGGGCCATGGTGAAGACGCGGTACCCGAAGGCTGATCCAAACCACATGGTCGAGGTCGGACCTGCGGGGCCTGATGGGAAGGAGATCCCTGTGAGCCTGATGTACGGCCAAGTAGAGTTGGCCGCGAAATATTCTCAACAGGACTGTAAATTAGACAGCCCGTTAGATGGGATTGAAGAGGAGTACAATCAGTCAGTTTGATGATGTAATTTAAAGTGACATGTAAAATGCCTTCTAGCCGGATTGTAGATCGTTTGTCTTTGCGGACCTTTTCGCTTCAACCTCGGGACCCAATAGTCCGGAGTGTGTCCGAATACCCTTACGGTTATAAAAAACCCGGGGCATGCATGGAGACAAGGCGTAGGGGTCATGAGTGCTTTATCAGACAAGTGCCCAACTAGCTATGTTATATTACATGGTTAGTAAGAAACATCTTCCAGGGAGAATAGTTCCATTAGGGGTTCCTTTCCCTGGGAGGCATGCCCTAAAGTGCATGACCGGACTGCGAAAAGAGCAGAAAAAGCATCTGGGGGCAGATAAATAAATAAGTAATAAATCATCTTTCAGGTCACCGACCGAATATTCCCTTAAGAACGCTAGCCTTCGGCTTCACCCAGTCTGAGGTACACATCTGGCTGACCTGGCAGTAACAATCGCAGAGGTGCTCCCGTTACCTCCTAGCCGAACAAACGGGAACGTAGGGGTAAGCACAGGAGCCAGGCAACCCGGCTTGGCCAAAACTTAAGTCATATTGATGCATATAATGGTGAGTAAAAGGTACATGCGGAAGTATGACGCATGTGTTGGGCATGAAGCCCATATAAATAAGCTTCTGTTAAAGAAGCCCCCAGGTATAATGAGTGCGAGTAGCACATCGAGTGAGTGCGAACAAAGTGCAGATCAGCCCTCAAGAGGCTTGTACTGAAAGAGGGAGGAAAAAGGAGGGAAAACAAAGACAACAAAAAAATATGAAAGGTGGATGGAGGAAGGAGACGAACTCTGAGTCTGGCGCTAGGCGTAGAATCTTTGGAGACGGGCTGCGTTCCATGGGTTTGGCTCGAGTCGGTTGTTAGATGCGCTGCGTAGACGGTATGGACCGCCGGTAAGGACTTGGTCGATGATGAAGGGACCTTCCCACTTGGGCTTAAGTTTGTCCTTTTTCTTGTTCGGCAGGCGTAGGACTAGCTCGCCAACATTGTAAGTTTTGGCCGGTACTTCTCTGCTTTGATATCTTCGAGCCTCCTCTAAGGCGTCCAAACTGTCCTGCCGATCCAACTTGGCTTCTCTTTCTTCGTACATGCACACACGAGGTGAGTCGTGAATTATATCGCAAGGCAAAACTGCCTCAGCGCCGTATACCATAAAAAATGGTGTGAATCCGGTAGTGCGGTTTGGCGTGGTCCGCAGCCCCCAGAGTACGGAGTCGAGCTCCTCTACCCAGTGCGTGTTAGATTCCGTGAGGGACCGCACTAATCTGGGTTTAATGCCGCTCATGATTAGACCATTTGCTCGTTCCACTTGACCATTAGTTTGAGGGTGGTAGACTGAAGCGTAGTCGAGCTTGATGCCCATGTTTTTGCACCAGAGTTTAACCTCGTCGGCCGTGAAATTCGTGCCGTTATCAGTGATGATGCTGTGGGGGACGCCAAAACGGTGTACTACCCCGGATATGAAGTCTATCACAGGTCCGGATTCTGCCGTTTTAGCCGGCTTGGCCTCTATCCATTTGGTGAATTTTTCCACCATGACCAATAAGTATTTGTGCTTGTGGGTTCCCCCTTTAAGGGGTCCAACCATGTCAAGCCCCCAGACCGCGAACAGCCAAGTGATGGGTATAGTTTAGAGGGCGGTGGGTGGCATGTGGCTTTTATTAGCAAAGAGCTGGCAACCAACGCATCGTTGGACTAAGTCCTGAGCATCTGCCCGGGCTGTCAGCCAATAAAATCCTGTACGGAAGGCCTTGCCTACAAGGGCCCGGGCTGCAGCGTGGTGCCCGCCGAGTCCGGCGTGAATTTCAGCCAGGAGATTTCACCCTTCCTCTTCGGAGATACACCTTTGAAGGACTCCGGTTGTGCTTTTCTTATAAAGTTCTCCCTCATGGACCTTGTAGGCTTTAGATCGCCGAACTATGCAGCGGGCCTCATTTTAGTCTTTGGGAAGTTCCTACCTAATTAAGTAGGCTAGGAATGGCTCTGTCCACGGGGCAATTACTGCCATTATTTCGTGGGATGAAGGTGTTATTTCATTGGCTGAGCCACCGATTGTGTCAGAATGTTCTGTGTTGGGTGGTGCAGTTGGTTCCGGGTTGTTATTTCCGGACTCCTCTTCCCATAATACGGATGGCTTAAAGAGATGTTCCTGGAAGATGTTTGGAGGGACGGCGTCGCGTTTTGCGTAGATGCGTGCCAACATGTCTACTGCCTGGTTATTATCCCGGGCTACATGGTGGAATTCGAGTCCTTCGAACCGGGCTGACATTTTTAGGACGACGTTATGGTAGGCTGCCATTTTCGGATCCTTGGCGTCAAAGTCTCCATTTACTTGGGATATTGCGAGGTTTGAATCCCCGCGCACCTCTAGGCGTTGAATACCCATGGAGATTGCCATCCGGAGGCCATGTAGAAGGGCCTCGTATTCGGCTGCATTGTTGGAGTCCGTGTACATTATTTGAAGTACGTATTGGACTGTGTCTCTGGTTGGGGACGTCAAGATGACGCCAGCCCCCAAGCCAGCCAACATTTTGGAGCCGTCGAAATGCATGATCCAATTGGAGTATGCGCCGTACTCTTTAGGGAGTTCGACTTCGGTCCATTCGGCAATGAAGTCAGCCAAAACTTGCGACTTTATAGCTCGCCGTGGTTTGTAGGTTATGTCAAATGGTAAGAGCTCAATGGCCCATTTTGCAATCCTGCCCCTCGCGTCGCGATTATTTATAATATCGTTGAGAGGTACTTCGGAGGCCACCGTTATGGAACACTCTTGAAAGTAGTGTCGCAGCTTCCGGGATGCCATGAACACCGCATACGCTATCTTTTGATAATGTGGGTACCGGGACTTGCATGGAGTTAAGACAGTGGATACGTAGTACACTGGTTTTTGAAGAGGGAATTTTTGCCCTTTTGTTTCTCGTTCGACGACGAGTACGGCGCTGACAACTTGATGTGTTGCCGCGATATATAATAACATAGGTTCGCCCAAGTTGGGCGCGGCCAGGACCGGATTTGTTGCCAATATGGCCTGAATTTCTTTGAGTCCGGCCGTGGCAGCATCCGTCCATTCAAAGTGTTCGGTGCGCCGGAGGAGGCGATAGAGGGGCAGCGCTTTTTCTCCCAAACGGGAGATGAAGCGGCTTAGGGCCGCCACGCATCCCGTCAATTTTGGTATTTGTTTGAGGTCTTTTGGGATATCCAATTGTGACAGAGCCCGGATCTTGGCTGGGTTTACTTCAATTCCTCTGCCGGATACAATGAAGCCCAAGAGCTTTCCGGCTGGTACACCGAAAACACATTTTTCCGGGTTGAGCTTAATGTCGTATGCTCTGAGGTTGTCGAATGTAAGCCTCAACTCGTCTATTAGAGTT
Organism: Triticum dicoccoides; assembly: GCF_002162155.2. Lineage (NCBI taxonomy): Eukaryota > Viridiplantae > Streptophyta > Magnoliopsida > Poales > Poaceae > Triticum > Triticum dicoccoides. The sequence goes on along the minus strand of NC_041391.1, from coordinate 668,779,761 downwards.
TCGACGTGTTTGGTCTTAACGACCACATCGTCTACGTACGCCTCCACTATTTTGCCTATCTGGGTGGCCAGACATGTCTGAATCATGCACTGATATGTTGCGCCGGCGTTTTTGAGTCCGAAGAGCATTGTGTTGAAGCAGAATGGTCCGTACAGAGTAATGAATGCCGTTGCGGCCTGGTCTTTTTCCGCCATCTTGATTTGATGGTATCCGGAGTATGCGTCGAGGAAGCACAATGAGTCGTGCCCTGCGGTAGCATCGATGATTTGGTCGATGCGAGGGAGAGGGAAAGGGTCCTTTGGACAGGCCTTGTTAAGGTCTTTGAAATCGACACAAAGGCGCGAGGATTTGTCCTTTTTTGGTACCATTACCAGGTTGGCTAGCCAGTCCGGATGTTTTATATCTCTGATGAATCAGGCTTCTAAGAGTTTGGCTAGCTCCTCTCCCATTGCCTGTCTTTTGGGTTCGGAAAATCGCCGAAGAGCCTGTTTTACTGGCTTGAATCCTTTTAGGATATTTAGGCTGTGTTCTTCCAGCCTGCGTGGGATTCCTGGCATGTCTGAAGGGTGCCAGGCAAAAATGTCCCAATTTTCCCGAAGGAATTCTCGTAGTGCGGCTTCTACATTAGGATTTAATTGTGCCCCAATGGAGGCCGTCTTTGTAGGGTCCGTTGGATGGACCTGGATTTTGACTATTTTGTCTGCTGGTTTAAAAGAGGTGGACTTAGACCTCTTATCGAGTATCACATCATCTCTATCCAGCGTGGAGCGCAGCGCAGTGAGTTCCTCTGCCGCTAGGGCTTCGGATAATGCCTCTAGGGCCAGTGCGACTGTCTTATTTTCAGCGCGGAGTGCTATATTTAGATTACTGACAAGAGTGATTATTCCATTGGGCCAGGGCATTTTGAGCTTCATGTACCCGTAATGGGGTATAGCTTGGAAGATTGTGAATGCCTCTCGCCCTAACAAGGCGTGATATCCGCTGCCGAATGGGGCCACTTGGAACGTGACCTCTTGGGACCTGTAATTGTTCGGCGAGCCGAACACTACGTCTAGTGTGATTTTTCCTGTGCAGCATACTTCTCGACTAGGGATTATTCCTCTGAAGGTTGTGCTGCTTCGCTCAATGCGGCTCGAGTCAATTTCCATTTTTTGGAGGGTTTCCTCGTATATGAGGTTTAATCCGCTGCCGCCATCCATGAGTACCTTGGTAAGACGAAAGCCGTCCACTATCGGACTGAGGACCAATGCGGCTGGTGCTCGAGCTGTTCGGAATTTAGGTTCGTCGCTGGTATTGAAGGTGATAGTCGTGTCGCTCCATGGGTTTGTTGTTGCTACTTGCTAGACTTCGGCGAGGCTACGGATTGTTCGTTTCCGCATGTTATTTGATGCGAAAGTCTCGAAGACTGTTAATACCGTACTGGTACTATTGGGCTGGTTGCCCGGGGCTAGAAAGCCTTCGCCACTTTCGGCCACCTGCCGTAGTATCCAACATGCTCGAAGGCTATGTGTTGGAGTGGCGCCCTCCGTACTGTGGATTTTACAGGGTCCGTTGAGCCATCCCTCCAGTACGGTTCCGTGCCCTTTAGGGGTTTTTTGCTTTTTGTTTTTTAACCAAGGAAAGTCCCATCCGGATACGGGACGAAGTCTTCAATCTTGTATCTTCATAGTCTTGGAGCCCGGCCGATGATGATAGTTCGGCTATCCGGACACCCCCTAATCCAGGACTCCCTCACTTATCCTGCTTCTGATGTAGTGCCACTAGAAGCTCTCAGTCATTGAGTACATGAGAATGCTTCTGAGGCTGTTGGGAAATTGTACTTGAAGTGGCTTTGGTGTTGGCTCGGTGAGGAAAGCGCATGTTGCCAGACAAAGGATATACAGGAGTGGCAGCATTGGGCACAAGAATTCCTTCGATTGGCCGCGTGAAGCTTTGAAATTCAGCATTTTGAAGGTGGAGTGGCTTCTTTGCAGGCTCAGGGTAGATGGCTTCAATGGATAGATCAACCTCAGGAAGAAAACAATATGGTTGCTTGTTGAGGGCTGATAGTCAACGGTAGAATGAAGCCTGATCAGGCACATCACCCATGGAGCATAGAACTCCAGGCCAAACAGATCAATCCCAGAAATAACAAGTTGTCTGATGTAGAAATCCAGGGTGTTGAACCTGATGCGATTGATGATATAGAATACCAAAGTCTTCATGGCGCCTTCAAGTTTAGCTTCAGAAGAATGTCCCTTGATGGGTCATAGAGTACGCCTCAGAATATGGTACACTGTGCATGGCAAGTACTCGAGGTCCTTCACAAAGAACTCCTTTGGGTATTCATTATCTTGAGGCAATGGCTTCATCATGCTAAGCATCTGGTTCATATTTGGCTCAGGCTTCTAAAAAATGCTCTGCAGCTCATTCCTATGAAGCTGACAACCAGGTTCATATAACTCACCTGGAGTGGGCAGGGAAGTAAGCTCGATGATGTCTTGAGGTTTAGCTTCGTGATGTACATCACTTGTAATCCACTCAAGGATCCAAGTCTTCAGATCCCTGTTGTAGCCTCGAATATGGAGTGTGGCGTAGAACTCTTCATTCCAATGCTCCTTGTTAGTCACAAAGGGCAGAAGTCCAACATCCCTGAAGCAGTCAAGGGCTTCCTCAAGACATGGCATCCCAACCATAGCATCGCAGTCCAGACGCTTGTGCGGATAAATCCGGTCTTGGTTGTAGAGGATGCACGAGTAATAGCTTCGCTACTGATAACTCCAAAATCTATCTGAGGAGATCTTTGGCTTCGTGTAAGGGTTCTTGGCGTTGTCAAAGATAGCATTGTGCTCTCTAAAGTTGTGCACGCTGAAAGAACCCTGTGTAGTTGCAGCACTTGGAAGCCTTGGCGGCCTAGGCTTAGGCCTCTGAACTTGAGGCCTTTGCTCCACATGATAATCATATTGTGGCCCGGGAGCAGTGGGCGGAACCATAACAGGCCATCTGGCTGTGACAAGCTCACCTTTGCGATTGAATGCGCGTTCCATGGTATGTGGCTTTGGAGAAGGAACGACACCATCCGATATGATAGACGTCACAGTGGCTTCAACATTCACATTAGCTTCAAGCTCCACATTGTCTTAAGCCATGACAGTGTCATTGGCTTCAGTGCCGTTATTGGTGGCACCCTCAGAGTTTTGAACCTCCATCTGTTCAAGGACTGGAGGGCCGGACACAATCACATTCTCCTCAAGAATGACTTGATCACTAGCTAAGGGTGTGGCTTCTCTTTCTTCTTCTTTGTCTTCATCGGTTGATGCAGCCAGAATGTCTTCAGCAACTTTGGCTTCAGACTCAGAGGCAACCACAGTAGGGATGGCTTCAGGGAATACTTGACGTGTGACCGAGCTTTGGTGCACTTCCCCTTCTGGAATGCTCGTCATGGTGACCTGTGGCCTGGGGCTTTTGCGAAGCCTGCGAAACGCTGGCGACGCCTTTGGTGAGGGAGTGGTCTGTACCACGTAGTTTTCGTCATAAAGCATCGAAGTGGTGACTGGAGGCGGTGGTGTTCTTGGTGTCTCATCTTGCAGAGGGGTTTCTTGCTGTTAGCGCTCCGCCCATGAGTCATCTTGAGCAATTGGTGTCAGTGGACGACCAATGCTAATGAGTTCACTGCTCGTGAGAGCAGGCGACAATACTGACTGGAACTGGAGCTGAGGAAGGATTACATCATCATCCACATTGTCTTGGTGACCAATGTCGTCAGCTGCGATGGGGTCAACAGCTGGAACTTCTTCACTTCCTGGAGCCTCTGTGTAAGCAGGCTCATGGATCACTAGGCGACGATCTTGGTTGTTGGTGGCAGGGAGAGCAACAGAAATGGTTTCAACATTGAGGGGCTCTGGGGCTTCAACACGCTCTTTCTTTGAAGACTTTGAAGCCTTGGTCTTCAATTTCTTATTGGAGGGAGCACCATCAAAAGTGTCTTTATGCTTCCGCTTCCTAGCTTCGGCTTCAGCGGCCCTTGTTTTCTTCATATCTGAAGCTGCTGAGGGGATCTTTGGCTTCGAGCTAGTCATGCTGGCAGGGAAGACAATGCGAGGTTCTTCCTGCCTTGGTGCCTTGGATTGGGCCGCAACAGACTTCTTCTTTTGCTTGGCAGCCATCCTGGGGTTGATGCTAGGATGCCCAAGAGCCTTTCTCTTTTCATCTTCATTGTGGGCTTGGACACATTTCTGCGCATAATACTCCATTCGCTCGTATGAGCCTTTGGCTTCTTCACGCTTCTTGTAGAATTCTTCCTTAAGGTCATGCAACATCTTCTTGAATATTTGAACATCAGCCACACTGAGCTTGGCCATGTTCTTCTTGAAATGCGCCTTCTCATGATCTATCTTGTTCTTGAGCTCGACGATTTTCTGAGCCAAGGCCAATTCATTAGCAATGGCTCCGTGAAACGTGACACTGATGTCCGCTGGCAGCTGAAGGTTATCAATACTGATGCTCTGGTCATCAAACCATTCATCGATGAAGTTGTTCAGTATGTTAACATCAAAGAGCGGCAGATCGTTGAAGATCTCTGCCTCTTGCTTCTTCTTGATCAGCATCTCAAGAGCTTCATCACCAAGATCTTCATCGCTGGACAGATCAATGGTGTCTTCCTTGTTGCACAAAACAGCAGCAAGAGTCAGCTCATGCCGAGAAATCTTCTTGGGCTGCTTGGTCTTCTTGGTCCTCTTGGAGACACGAGACGAATCTTCAGACTGCACACTGGGTTCAGGAGGTTCAGTCTTCAATGGCTTCATAGACGAAGCTTTTGGTGTGGCAGAGGGCTTCAAAGCTTTTGTCTTCTTTATCTTCTGCTTCAGTGGTGCAGGAGCATCTTCGGAGTCTGTGTCATCTGTAGCCTGATCCACCGTGGACCTCTGAGCAGCAATGTGGGAGAGGAGCCAATCGAAGCTGGTGAAAGGTCCGATAACATTGGGATTGGCATCGCGAGTGCCATCCTGTCTTGGAGCAGACGGACCAGGGTTGAAGTTGAGTCCAAGATCCCTCTTGTTCTTTGCAGCTGACTCTTTTGCAAACTAATAATTGCGCTTGAAGAGGTTTTCATCACGACACCATAACATGGATGATGGGTCGGCATTCTCAGGCTTCGGTCCTCGAACCATGCATGGATAGAAGCCTTGGGCAATGGCTTTAGGCTTTGACTTGGGTTGCAGATTCTTATACAGAATATCACCCCACAGGCACTTGACGGCGTTCTTCTCAGCATATTCAGCGGTGACGAAGTTATACTTGAACCACTGTTCTGCCCAATATCTTCGAATCCATTGGATTTGGGTCCTGCGCTGATTGTAGTTCTCCTCAGGATCAGTCTTGTACAATTCATGCAGATCCGGAGGCAGATCTAGAGCAATATTGCCATGGTGCTGCCTGCCACCCTTCCGTGCTGATTTCTCAGTGGCCATGATATTCAGACAAATTGGCTTCAGAATGGTGAAAGGCTTCCGTTTACTTGTCAGGCAAGAATTGGCTTCAGGGGAGTGAATATGATGCTGTAAGAACTCTGCAAATGAATGCAGACTATGAGAACCAAGGGATTCTCCCACAAACATGTACCCGTGATAGCATTAGAGATGCGAGGGAAGGGGAAGAGGTCACATGCATTCTCAGAATATTTTGAAGCTAAATTAGTTTGAAGACATTGACCTCATAGTGCGAAGACATTCACTTATTTGAAGTGAGTTGGTTCCAGATTTGTATGAATCCATGAATAAGTACAAGTGAGGAATCTAACTAGTTATGAAGCATAAGTGAATACCCTTGCATGATATGAGATGTAGAAAGAGACAGATCCAGATTTGGAAGTGAAGAAACCACTTTTGGTTGAAGTGGATGGATTTGATGGATCAAAAAGACAGTAAAAAGTTAGATTTAATTTCCACTAACGAACTGCTAGATGAGGCAGAGAAGGAAGCCAAGCAGTCCTATCTCCCGCGCCCTAACTTGGCGGCGGAAGACACTTACGACGACGGTGGAGAAGACGAGGTCCGTGACCAGCGTGAGGACAATGTCGAAGATGTGGAATAAGAGATAATGACCGCGCGATGTGGGTATTTATAAGGTAAGGGGCATCACAACGCAATTACGCAGGTGCCCCTGGCGGTTCACATCAGACGGACACGTGGAATGCATGCAACTCATTGGGAGTTGGTCCGCCGAAGTGCCGGTGTCTTCCTCCTCGGCATCCCCGTCGCGGTAGACGCCCGTCTCCTCGGAGCTGCCCTCCGGGTAATGCAGAAGCAGGCCGTAGTCGTTGCTAGGCACGACTCCGCCATCTTCCGCCCGCTCCGGGTGGAACTCGTCATGGAAGGCGAACCCGGCGATGTAGCTGGCCCGAGAAGCAATCCGCCCGGACTGCTCATGCAGCTGCTCCTCCGAGCCGGCCTGCTGGCCCATCAACGCGTCCAGCTGCAGGTCTGGGTGCCACGACAACACGAACCCGAGCGCCATCTCGGCACTAGCACGAGCGGCGGAAACATGCCACTCATGGAGCTGGTTCGGCCCCATCTCCAACCAGCACGCCAGCCGCGTGAAGCTGCTCGGCGCAATAGAGCCCGGCCACAAGGCCGCCGTCATCGCTGTGCTGGCCTGGGATAGCTGTCGGTGTCAAAACCGGCAGATCTCGGGTAGGGGGTCCCGAACTATGCATCCAAGGTTGATGGTAACAGGAGGCGGGGGACATGATGTTTACCCAGGTTCGGACCCTCTCTATGGAGGTAATACCCTACTTCCTGCTTGATTGATCTTGATGAATATGATTATTACTAGAGTTGATCTACCACGAGATCGTAATGGCTAAAACCCTAGAAGTCTAGCCTGTATGATTATGATTGCCTCTACGGACTAAGCCCTTCGGTTTATATAGACATCAGAGGGGACTAGGGTTGTACAAAGTCGGTTACAGAGAAAGGAATCTTCATATCCGGGCGCCAAGCTTGCCTTCCATGCCAAGGAGAGTCCCATCTGGACACGGGAGAGAGTCTTCTGTCTTGTATCTTCACGGCCCAATAGTTTGGGCCACGCTACATAGTCCGGTCGTCCAAGGACCCCTTAATCACTACAAAAAAATACACTTCCATGATGATACGTGTTTGTCACAGTAGGTCATGTTTTTTGTCATGCATGTACATCCATGATGATTTTATGACAGAATCAAGATAGTCATACCTGTGCTGTCGTAGAAGTGTCCCATGACATTACCAAAATTATCATCACGGAAGTGTCCACTTCCATGACGATAAATCGCACGTCACAGAAGTGCTTTCGTCAAGTCTGACCGACATGTGGCATCCACTTTAATGGAACACCGTTAAGCTATCAGGTCCGGTTTTGGATCCGATAACCCGTTAACAGCCCGGACGAATGGGGTTTTTCCACGTGTAAATCATCATTGGCTGGAGGAAACACGTGTCAGCTCCGCGTTGGCACAGGTGTCACTCATCCAATGGGTGAGATGCGCCTATGATATGTTGACACGTGGACCGACCCATAAAGTTTAAATGGGCTGGCCCAACTAAAGGCCCACAAGATTTTGCGGACCATAATGGGCTGGCCCAGCTAAAGGCCCACGAGATTTTGCGGACCATAATGGGCTGGCCCTACTAAAGGCCCACAAGATTTTGCGGGCCATAATGGGCCAGCCCATGTAAAGGCCCACAAGATTTTTGTGGGCCATAATGGGCCGGCCCAAGTAAAGGCCCACAAGATTTTTTCGGATCATAATGGGCCGGCCCAGCTAAAGGCCCACGAGATTTTGCCAACATTAATGGGCCGGCCCAGCTGTAGGCCCACAAGATTTTGAGGACCCTAGTAGGCTGGCCCATTAACTGGTTGCCATGTTTTGGGCCAAATGCCGGCCCATATTTGATCCGGTCCATTAATGGCCTACCACATTCCGGGCCTAATAATGGCCCATATGAGATCCGACCCGTTAAAAGCCTACCATGTTCTGGGCCAAATTACGGCCCAGATCAGGTCCAGCCCTTTAAGAGGCTTTGGGCTAAATTATGGCCCATATCAGATTCGGCCCGTCAACTGGACGCTATGCTTTTGGGCCCACTTGCTAAAGGCCATTTAGTAATTCGGCCTGATATTAGTTTTGGCCTGTTAAGGGCCCGTTTAACATTTCGGCCCTATATTAATTTCAGCCTATTAAAAGCCCGTCATATAGTTGGGCCTAACTACGACCCGGTTTGCATCCGGCCTGCTCGTAGCCGATAATCTGATTGGGCCAAACAAGGACCGAGACAATTTTGGCCTGTTAAAAGCCCGTGATTTGATTCGCACAATCATGGGCCGAGGTCCATTTCGGGCTGCTGCCGGACCGTGAGCTGTTCGGCACGTTTCAGGCCCAACCTACTTCTCAGCCTCCTAAAAGCCCATTGAGTTTTCTTGAGAAAAGAGGGCCGGCGGTTTACTCGGCCTATTAAAGGCCCGAATTTACTAGTGGGCCAGTTTACATTTAGGCCTTTTAACAGACCAAGATGACAGGGCCCATGATGCGGATCATACATCGTGATTGCATGACGGCCCGGTTATGTACCATAATTTTACGGTTTGGCCGGTTTACTGCAAAGACATGATATATATATATATATATATATATATATATATATATATATATAGTAAAATAACTGCAGCATCATGAATAAGAAAAAACCTAGACTATACAATAAAGAAAGTACGACATATTGTGTCGGAGTAATTGACCACGGGTACCCCGAAGACGGCAAGACGATATTTCAAGACATCGGGGCCAACAAAGCCCCTCAGTCCGACTGCCCGGACGCTCCTGCCGGCTCCATGTCCGACTGCTCTGTCCGGCCGGCTGCCGGCTGCCGACTGCTCCAACCAGCCGGCTGCCGACTGTGCCAACCAGCCGGCTGCCGACTGCAGTCCGAAGCGACATCGACAAGACACCGACGAGACGATCGTACCCGAGCACTATTCACGTGTCATCTCAGCCATCATGTATAGTGTCACTTGTCCCCTAGCACTATTTATGAAGTGACCCAGGGGACAAGCATGACACCCACCATGCCTTGCTCCCATACCACCACATAGCTTAGATAGTAAGCTAGCCATGCCTATATAAAGGCACACATCCATCCATCTAGGGGATGGACTCCCATGGGCACACACATGCTCACGCACACACCCACGGCCAAGTGCCATTCGGCCACTAGAGCACACATGCTCATCCGGCCATCCGATATACCAGATCAGATGCATTTGGCACTGATCCCAAATACAGCTCCGGGAGCACTTTGTACTGCCTGATGTACACCCCATATAGATACACTCAGACATGCAGCAGTAGGAGTATTATCTCTCTGGAGAGCTCCGAAGCTGGGTAAACCACCGCGTGCTACTCGCATACCCGCTCCCGAGCCTATCAGCAGCAGTCTTACCCTCACACTAAGCCCTTGTGGCATATGTCGTCTTGCAGCACTCCCCGTGAGAATACCACGACATTTGGCGCCCACCGTGGGGCGGTACTACTATTATGCTACCACGCTGCTGCTGGTTTCGCTGTCCGGGCGGGACCATCTTCGTCTTCCCCGCCGCGGCGTCGCGCCATCTCTCCGGTAGCGCTTGGGGGCTCGACTTCGACCCGCCCCCGGAGCGGCCGTGCGGGACGGTGCCCTCGTCGTCGGCCTCGCCACCTTCGTCATCACCACCGTTGCGACGCCGGCTGTCCGTCCGCGTGCGTGCCGCGCGGGGCCTCGTTTCGGTCGGCCGTGGCCATCCACGTGCCGCTCGCGTCTGCTTCCCTCCGCGGTGCGCCTTGCTCCGGCCGCGCCTTCGCTCCTCCATACATCATCTATGCAGACTAGCTAGAGCAAGTCAACAATGATCAAACCATCCATGCACAAGTCATACACTTCCCATGCATGCCTCGTACACGTCCCCGATAATGGCTATACTCTTCTCAGATGCGGGTCGGATACGACCAGTACATCACCCAGACTACCCCACGAGCACGGTTTGCTGCTAAACTGAACATATTGCTGCCTGGCCTGGCGCCACCGTGCTGGCCGGCTGCGTGGCCGCGGTGCTGACCAGTTGCGACCATGGCCTGGCCGCGTGTGTGTAGCTGCGGTCGGCGTCGGGCCACCTGACCTCGCAGGAGCTCCGCCCTCGCACCCGTGGCGCGCGGCTTCCCCCGCCCCAGCAGGCTCCATCTGCACGCCCGGCTGTGACCTCGTGCCGCCCGGCTGCTCTGCCGCCCGTCGCGGGCTTCCCCGCGCCCGTCGGAGGACGGCCTCACCTCCTCTGACCTCCGGGTCGCCCGCTCCGTGCCGGCTGCCTCCCCGGCGGCCTGCTCCGCCCGTCGCCCGCGCCGTGCCGGCCGCGGCCCCGTCCCGGCCTCCCGCGCCGACTGCCGGGTCATGGTGCTTCGGACGACTGCTCTCCGTGCCTGGCCGCCTCCGCGCGCCTGTGCCTGCGTCCGCTCCCCCCGTGCGCGGCCCCGCTCGAGCTCGCCCCTCTCGCGCGACCACTGGCCGGGTCCCGTGCTGGCCTCCACCTCACACCCGCTGCGTCCGGCTACTCTACCTCGACCGTCGGCATGCCTGCTGGCCACGGCCGGCTCCGGCCCATCCGCCTCACCACCCGGCCGCCTGCCGGCTTCCCCGGAACCCGGCCCCGTGCCGGCTCGGCCTCACCGCCTCCAGCCAGCGACCCGGCGCTTGGCCGGCTCCGCCTCGCCTACACGCCGGCCACTGCACTGCTCCGCTCGGCTGCCTCCCCGCGCTAGCTGGCCGATCCTCTGCCCGCGCCCGCGCGCGACACGCCCTCCTATGCTGCTCCACTCCGCCTGCAGCCTCCCCAGCTTACGTCTGCGCCCCTCCGTCCGCGCGGATCCGCGGGCCGGCCTCTGTGTCGCTCCGCAACAAACCCCCGCGCCCTGCCGTCTTTGCACCCGGCCCGGACCGGCTTCGCCTCCGTGCCGGGTTGCCGTCGCCAGCCGGACGCCGGCTCCCATGCTCGGCCTGCTCCGCCCGCACCTGGACTCTGACTCCCGCGCTGGGCCGGCTTCCGGCTGTCCGGCTCCGGCCCGCGGCCTTCTCCGTCCAAGCCCCGTCCGGCTCCCCCAACCCGGCCGCCTCCGGCGCTGGCCTCCCGCGCAGGCATCCCGCGACACCGACTTCCCGCATCGGCTCTGTCCGGCGCCTCCGTCCAGGCGCGCCTGGCCGCCTCCGGGGCCCCGCGGCCTCGCCCCGCACTCCCTGGCCGCTTCGGCCGGCCGCCACCTCGCGCTGGCTCCGCGCGCCTCTGCCGTCTCCCTCCCTCTGTGCCCCGGTCGGCTCCCACCCCTTGCGCCCTCGGGCCGGCTGGAGAGAGAGAGTGAGAGGACGGCCAGGAGAAGAAAGAAAAATGTCGGCTGCCCTAGTGGCCGACTGGAAAAGAAAGGGACCGACTACCCGTTAAAAAAAATGGGGCCGGCTGGAGAAAAGTTCCCGGGTGTCCGGCCGAGTATAAAATGTCCGGGTGCTAAAAAAAGGGGGTGTCCGGCTGAAGAGAAGTCAGAGGAAAAAAGTGCCAAGCCGGCTGGTGAAAAAAAAGGCACCGCATCCGGGTGAGAAAGTGACCAGGTGCTGAGAAAAAAGAAAACGTGCCCGTCCGGCTACCAGCAGCCGGCGGACGAAGAGAAGACTTTTTTTTTGCCGGGTGGAGAAAAGTCAGGCCGGATGTCCACCTGACTGCTCGTGCACAAGAAGCGTCCGACTGTCAACAGCCGGCAAAAGAGAAGAAGACAAAGTAGTCGCGGGGAGATCCGGCCCGACTACTCAGCAGTCAGCCCGAATCTCGGGGGCTACATCCAGCGGGTGCGCTGATGCGCCCCCGCGAAGAGAAGACAAAGTAGTTGCCGGGAGATCCGGCCCAACTGCTCAGCAGTCGGCCCGAATCTCGGGGGCTACACCCAGCGGGTGCGCTGACGCGCCCCCGCGAAGAAGAAGACAAAGTCGTTGCCGGAAGATCCGGCCCGACTGCTCAGCAGTCGGCCCGAATCTCGGGGGCTACACCTAGCGGGTGCGCTGGCGCGCCCCGCAAAGATTGCAGACAAGAGAAGAGTCTTGTCCGACTGCCAGCAGCTGGCAGAAGAGAAAAAGAAGAAAAAGGGCATTGCAAGACGCCTCGCCGCCTGGCCGGTCGAGCCTGACCGGCCGGGACCCCCCTTCGAGCACCCAGGGGCTCGAAGGCTACACCCAGCGGGTGCGCCGGCGCGCTCCGCGAGCGCCGAGTCGCGCCGGCTGTCTTCGTCGACCACGACTACACGAAAATCAATGTGAGCTCCTCACCCGCATATTTTTTGCATCGCGAAAGCACGGATAACCTCGAGCGATGCTCGAGGGCTATCTCCGCATTTTATTACAGTTGCATCACTGTTCGCCCCGGCGCCAGCCAGAGTTGGCCCGGGGGCTGGCCGCTTGGCCTGAGACGTTAGTTCCCGCAGACGGCTTAGTAGCATGCGTGGTACCAAAGGCCCACTCTCAGTCACAGACCACAGAGCGGCTGTCCGACTAGCAAGAGTGAACGCTGGAGGCCACCCACGCGAAAAACATCCGGAAAGAAAAACGCTTCGGGCGACCCGACCATTTCCTTTATGAGTATCTACTCGGTTAAATTCGCTCCCAGAGTCTGAGTATTGTATGCTCCACTCCGCGGCCCACTCTCAGCCACAGACCGCAGAGCGGCTGTCCGGCTAGCAAGAGCACAAGCCAAAGAGCCGAGGGGACATGAAAAAGATAGAAGGGGGCTCGGACGAAACCGAGTCGGCACCCTCCGCATAAAACTTGCAATGCTAAAAGCAAACATTTGATATATCTGCATGGACTAACTTTGTATTTTTCATGATCATTTCCATGAACACTCGCCAAAAAACCTCCGCCCAACTTTGCCAAGTTGCCCGGAGGCTTGGGGGCTACTGTCGGAGTAATTGACCACGGGTACCCCAAAGACGGCAAGACGATATTTCAAGACATCGGGGCTAGCAAAGCCCCTCAGTCCGACTTCCCAGCCGCTCCTGCCGGCTCCCCGTCCGACTGCTCTGTCCGGCCGACTGCCGGCTACCGACTGCTCCAACGAGCCAGCTGCCGACTGTGCCAACCAGCCGGCTGCCGACTGCAGCCCGAAGCAACATCGACAAGACACCGACGAGACGATCGTACCCGAGCACTATTCACGTGTCATCTCAGCCATCATGTATAGTGTCACTTGTCCCCTGGCACTATTTATGAAGTGACCCAGGGGACAAGCATGACACCCACCATGCCTTGCTCCCATACCACCACATAGCGTAGATAGTAAGCTAGCCATGCCTATATAAAGGCACACATCCATCCATCCAGGGGATGGACTCCCATGGGCACACACATGCTCATGCACACACCCACGACCAAGTGCCATTCGGCCACTAGAGCACACATGCTCATCCGGCCATCCGATATACCAGATTAGATGCACTTGGCACTGATCCCAGATACAGCTCCAGGAGCACTTGTACTGCCCAATGTACACCCCAGATAGATACACTCAGACATGCAGCAGTAGGAGTATTATCTCTCCAGAGAGCTCCGAAGCTGGGTAAACCACCACGTGCTACTCGCATACCCGCTCCCGGGCCTATCAGCAGCAGTCTTACCCTCACACTAAGCCCTTGTGGCATATGTCGTCTTGCAACACCCCCCGTGAGAATACCACGACATATTGCATCCACTGGGCATCAAAGTTTGCCACTATGATAATAAAGCACAAGTAGACAACATATTACATACACTGGGCATCAAAGATCGCCACCAGTGCAAATAAACACGCCGACAAAATAATATACAAAACCGACATCACTTCAATAGAGTTCAAGAAAGGTTAGCCCTGCTGGGGAGCTGCAGCGCAAGCAACTGAGTAAGCGGATGAGACTGTGTTTGTTTAACACTTATATCCTCCTCACTCTGAAAGATAAACAAGCAAATAGATGACAGGTTTTGCACATAAAAGTATCAGTGCTGACAATTCATCACATTTCTTACTGACGAATAAAGTGACACAGTTTAAAATTTCATTAACACAATATGGTATTGTTCAGGTCAAGACATGGCAGGAAATGAAATTGTGAAGGAGTTTGCAGCTTCACACACCACTGGATTACAAATCAAGAACTCATAAGTATCAATCGTTAGTGTGCTTTCAGTTTATCCCATTTCAGATTGGCAAATAAAGAGACGGTTTAAATAATAGTAGAATGATATGACATTGTTCATAGTAAAGACATTGCAAAATATGACATTGTGCTGTAGTGGGTAGGTTCACCACACCACTGGATTACGGATCAAGAACAGAAGCATACGTGCAGTGAAAAAGAAGATCACTTGCTCTGTATAGTTTAATTTACATGGTATGAAGAAGGAACTTGGTTGTACAACTGGAAACTTAAATTGAGAAGGACAAACTTTTGTTTATGAACTACATAATAAGCTTTAAACATGCAATTTGATGCAAACACCAAAAATAAACAGCTGTTGCAGTCATGCCTAACCAAATATACACAACAAAGTTTGAAGGCTTGAGAAGGACAAACTTACATTATTGGTG
>NC_041391.1:668656540-668764838 GCF_002162155.2 Triticum dicoccoides | reverse complement strand
ATACGAAAAAATGGAGAATATTTAAGATAAGATGAAGAGTGATGCTACATAACCAAGTAGTTATAAATGTAAGTGCAGCGATACATGAAAAAGGTACAACCAAGAGCAATGCACAACTAAACTTCTTCAGTACCATCGGTATTATCCAACCTTATGGTAAGAGTAAATATAGATCTGATGTGTAGAAAATGGAGGGCAAGGGAAAATAAGCTGCAGAGTGATGGTACATGAACAACTACCTGTCAATATAAGTACACTGATAAAGGACATCATGTACTTACAAGAACAATGCGGAGCTAAAAAAATTCATTGGTATTGGATATATTCTACACTAATGTAACCATTCATACAGATCAGATAATTTGGAGCGAACAATTGATAAGCAAGCTATCATGCATACTGCTGTCACATAATGAACCAGGTATGTATGCAAGTATAGTGATACAGGACAACAGATACTAACAAGAGCAAAGCAGCGGGCAGCATATTTACGATATCCTGTCGTGCTTTTCAAACCAGAATTTTTCTTCGAGCAGATTTCCTGCAAAAAAGATCCGTAAGGCACATGCAGAAAAGTAGAAGTTCAAATTGTCATGTGGTTTCATAGACAGTACCTCATCTTGGGAACGAGACCAGTGCATAACAAGGTTTTTCCATTCAATGTCTTCTAAATTTAGCACAGGAGACTTCACCGGAAATCCGTTTATAGATTTGCCATCAAAGTGTGATTTCCTCAGGTAACACCGGTACTGCTACAATGCTTCCTTGAAAAGCACAAACAAGCTTTGCTCGTCATGACTATCCAGATTGACCCTAGCCTACTTACAACAATGTAATGTAAATCATTGATGTGTTCAATCAGCAGAAAACTGGAAAATAATAACCATGAATAATAGCACTTACACGTAAGTTGGACAGGAAGATGTGAAAATGGTGTTTGTCTTCACTATAATCTTCCCATGATGGAAATATATGCACGTAGTCCCTAAAAACATTGAAAGCATTGTCTTTTAAACTGGGAATAACTGGAATAGGGTTCCAATCTGCAGGAATTGGCCGTCTCTGCAGTTGGGATAGGTCTTCGGCCGGTGGACTTGCTGTACTTTTTGCTGGAGTGGAATTTTTCTGTGGTACGGCTGGTGCTATGGCAACTGAAATCGGTATACCTTTTGCTGGAGTGCAGGTCCTGTGTGGTGGGGCTAGTGGTGTGGCCAGTGAAGTATGGGTACAGTCTGCTAGAGTCGGTCCTACATTTTGTGTCACTGGTTGTACAGCCAATATAAGTGGGGTGCTGTCTGATTTCTCCGGCACCACCACGTTCTTCAAGGACTTTGCTAGTGCTCCTTCAGGTTCGGCAATCACCCTCTTCCTTTTTGATGTCTGATGCGCAGGAACAACATTTGAGTGGAAAAACATGGTATGATGACAGATGGAATATGTATTGATAATGGATGGGCATGGCATCTCGACATATATGATGAGTAAACTAAGCAGATGGCGGTGCAACAAAGTAGAAGAAATGCAAGACAACATATGCAAGATACGTGCAAACAATAAAACCTTGCCAAATTAGAACAGGCACCTTGATGGGTGAACAGGACAGGCCATCTGCCTTTGACTCCTCGAGGTTAGAATAGTCATTAGGATCATATTCTAAACAAGAATCAACAGGTGGGGAGCGTATGAGTTTCATTGCATCCAGAATGGCACTCAATGCCTTGGTGCCAATTTTGTAAGTCATTGCAGTGTTTAGCTTCAAGAGTGGACTGCTGCTAGTGCGATACAAAGCAGCTACACAGATCATAGTGTAGATATAACGGGAAAACTGTAAGCATCAAAGTAAAATTAGCAAAGTGGAACTTGCTAGAATATATGTGCTAGTACTGTCCGTACGGCTAGAAAGGCTTCGGATACCAGTTCTCTTCAACTAAAGGTGCGGTACTGTTAATATCAGTGTAACTCTCAAAGGCGACACAGCTCCATGCATTTCCTTGCTATTCTTATAGGATTCAAGTGGGCAGGCCACTACAAATCCTATTCCTATGTTTACAAAATCCTACAAATCAAAGAGGCTCAAAGTGTCCATCAAAACCGACCATATAGACCTCTACACTGCAAATGTCCCTACTCATCTTCACTACAAGGAACATACTGTACTACTATCATACTCCCTCCATTCCAAATATAAGTCTTGGTAGAGATTTCCATTATGGATCACATACAGATGTATCCAGATACATTTTAGAGTGTAGATTCACTCATTTTGCTCCATATGTAGTCCATGCTGGAATCTATACAAAGACTTGTATTTATGAACGGAGAGTGTACTTATTAAAGAAGAACGGAGGAGGAACATGGTAAAGAAGAGCAAGCAGATTTTGGATAATAAAATGTTGGTTGCGCAGTGCCCACACATGATGAACCAGAGCGCATTAAGAATGCAACTCCCTGCTGTCTCTCGACCATTTCAGGCAGTTGGATGAAGATCCTATGTCTCCTAACCCTTCTTCTTCCTCGTCTCTGATTCTTCCCATACAGAACACCGCATGGGCCGCCGGCCGGACCACCGGCCCCCACCACCTGTGTTCCTCCGCCACCCCCACCCCCACCCCCGCCCCACCCGCGTCGAGTTTTCTTCGTTCGGCGAGCCCCCCCACCGCCCCCACAACCACCCGAGCCCCTTTGTTTGCACCGGCAAACTCCGGTGAGCTCTGAAAAATCGACTGACCCAATTTTGAAATTTAGTCTACTGTGATTTAACTAGTGTGGAATATAAAATGGGAAAACCATAAGCATTGGGAGTATAGTGTTGAGCGTGCCATGGCGGATCTGAATGTGCAAATCGGACAAAGGAAACTTCGCAACCAAGACAAGAAATCAGAGTAAAGCAGTGGCGATCTATTTGCTTGCTGCGATAAATAAGTTGAGCAGATACGAAAGAGTACCGCCTTTGGTGCGGCGCCGTGTATGCATCTGCTGAGAATTTGACGGTGCTACGGTAGCGATGGCTGTCGGCGGCGTGGAAGCAAATCTAGGAGGGTAGACGATGGTGGTGGGGCACGGTGGACAAGACGGTCATAGGAACGGCGGCAACAAGGTGGACGACGACGGGGATGAATCGAGAGGACGTGATGCAAGGATCCAGGTCCGAAGCCTTGGATGAGAGAGGTTGATCTCTTGTAATGGACGGCGGCGTCGAGGTATCAGCTCCGGCATGGTGGAGGAGGACGGCGGTGGATGGGGTGGCGGACGGAGAAGGCTGGGGTGGAGAGGGTGTTTTGGCGCCCACGGAGTACGAATGGGGAAAAGGGAGGTAGAGAGAAAGGGGGGAACCATGTATTCAGGGCGCGCTTGTCTCAAATGCGAGGACATTTAGAAACTTAGCCCCCGTTTCAAATTTCCTACATCACAGCAATATTAGTCGGTTGGGGATAGGACGGAAATCTAACATACACTGAATATTTGCCGACGAGAGTTTGTTTTTGGCGCCCACCGTGTATGAATTGGGGAGGGAGTCGATTTCGGCCGAGGACACACTATGTTTTGGCGCCCATCGTGTATGAATCCGGGTGAGAGGCGGTTATGTCACGTTTGGGTGAAATTACAAACCTACCCCTATCGAAACCTATAGAAATCCAACAAAGAGGCTTTGCATGGCAGGGATAGGCAGTAGTAATTTCCATCTCGCAGATTTTGGTTTCGGGCGGTTACTGCGACTTTCCCCGCTTCGTTCAAATTTCGCAGAGTGCACGTTTACTGTGCCAAATCAATTCGAATCCCGTTTGTATTCTATTTTTTTTGGGTGGGATCCATTTTCGATTGGATTTAAATTCTATATACATCATTTTTTATATATACTTTCAAAAGCACAACAAAGAATTCTGCTCCTTTATATGTATAATATGATTTACAAATACAATGATCTCAAAATCATAAGGTTAGAATTCAAAAAATTTAAACCAAATTATGTTCTACTAAAATGTATGGATGAGTAATATCTACATATTAAATAACATAGATGCGCCTGAATTCATATGAGTATGCATGTTTGATAGATCAATTTTGGTTCGAGTATGGATTACATGTATCATCATATCAAATTCAAATATTTGGATCCCTTTTATGTTCACTCCTTTCACGCCCATCTCTCTCGCATGCATGCTCCTTCATGTAGCTATCACTCTCTTTTCTCCAGCTCACCCGCACGCTCACTTCATGTTTCTCCTATCCTCGCAAACATGGTCTCTCGACGTCTCCCCTGAGAAGTGTCACACTCTCACTATCATTATACATTACACGGTTTTCATTATCTCTCACGTCTCTATTGTTCTCTGGTATCACTCGGTACCTAAGCTTTCTTTTTCACTGCCACACACACAGTCTCCACTCGTCTTTCACTTTGTCTTTCTGTCTATGGGATTCTCTCACACACCCTATATGTCTCTAGATATGACTCATACCACTAAAATTACTGTCTCTCTCCTGTAGACACAACATTTGTTGCGGTCTCCTTTTCGTCTCCATCCCAGACTGACATTATTCATTTGTTTACCGATCAGACAAACTCCCCCCTCTCTCTCTCACACACACACAACTCTTGCTTCCACTCCCCTTCCCGACTATCGCCTCTCTCTCTCTCTCACACACAAAACTCTCGCTTTCGCACCCCCGACTCGTATTTCTCTCACAAACATTTATCGACTAGCCTCTAGATAGGTTTATACACCCGCACACTCGTGCTTCCACTATCGAATACGTGTCTCTCTCCCGCTCCTTGTATCTATGTAGATTTTTCTTCCCTTCTTGAGACACGCCCTCTCGATCGTGCACACACACACTATCGCCTCATTTTAAGCTTATACCTCTCGCACACACACTCTTTGTGTCTTTGTCACACATGCACTCCGTCCTCCTCCTCTCTCTCCCTCTCTCTCACACACATGGGCTTTTTGCAACAACTAGCAAGATGCCCATGCGTTGCACGGAACATCAAGATGCATTTGTATGAGTAGTTTATCTTGTGGGGGAAAAGGATGAACGAGGGAAGGCCTTATTTGCAAATGTGGAGAGGGGTGTGGGTATCTTTTTGCAAAATTGCCATAGTTTCCTTCGTATCCGCTAGATATAGATTGGACGACCTATATTGCAGGATGGCAGGCACACGATCATCACCGACTATGCTTTTTATAAGAGTAGGGATAAAAAAAAAGTTGGTGATGATGGTGGGTCTGCCATCCTGCAATGTAGGCCGTCCGATTTATATCTGACGGATAGGAAGGAAAATGGCAATTTACCCGCACTCCTCACCACATTTGAAGATAAGGCCTTCCCTCGTTCATCCTTTTCTCCCACAACATCTTGATGTTCCATGCAACACACGGGCATCTTGCTAGTAAGAGTAGAAATTAGACATATACCACTTCTTGAATCTTGAAACCAACAACATTCCACCCTTATCTCATCAAAACCGCCAAAGGAATATATTTTGAGTGAAACATAACATATTTTTAGTGATATACGTATTTCAAAACTAGATTTTTTTCTACCAAATCGGTGAATATGTATTAATCTACTTTGATCGTGTGGTAATACATTGGCACATTGCTAGTAGTTATTATGATTTTTGGACACCAGAAGAAGGGTGGAGGACATATACAAAGAGAAGAGGCGCACACATGCAGTCGGTCTCTCACTGTCTCGCACACATGAGTATTACATAAAAGGCAATGTTAATAAATAAACCCTAAAACCCTAGGTGCATGATTGCTGCATTTGAGGGTACCGGGTACGTGGTGGAGCACCTTTGTAGGAATAGTCAACTCGCGTGATAATTTGATCCGTAGGAGTTGATGGTCGGGACCACAAGTGAACGACTTGGAGGTGGTGGCTCGCCAGTTGCCATAGACCGAGTAGCCACGTTTAAAATATCATTTTTTTAACGAGGTTAAGAGTTCTGATTTTCAATGGCGCGTTATAAGTACTAAGTAGTTTTTAGAACGATTGGTATGGAGCGAAAATGGAATTCATAGTACTACGTACCTCCTTGGCGTATGGTTGTATGGGTTTATGTTGCGAGATTTTGAACCTGGTAGTTCTAGGGCAAATACTATGGTTTAGATTTAGATGCTGGTTTTCAGTAATGAAAATCGGAAGGGGGAAACCCTTCTTTGATTAAAAAAACTACTACCTCCATTCTGGTTTACTAGTCCCCATCTTATTTTGGGTCCAAGTTTGTCCATGAATTTTACTTGTAAAATGTGAATGAAAACGGGATTTTGTTATACCCAAACAAAAAAGGACTGGAGGGAGTGATTGCTCTGACACGGACGCGACCTCTCATAGCGCAGGCATTGAACCGGGGCGCCGGCCAAGAGGGCCCCACTCGCTGCAGGCCCGGCTGAGAACGCCTCCTCGCCGCGTGCAACCGGCTTCAGACTGCCCCGCCCACCTTCATTGAATCCGCGCGTGTGTCAGCAACACGTCCTTCGCGAGCCGGGCGGCATTTTAGAACACAAAAAATGACCAAAATATAATTAACTTACGCATGGTCTTGACTTGTTGTGCTCGCACTGGTAGCAGGAACTAGTAGAGGTTTTTCTTTATTTATAGCTCTCCTCACATTTTTTGGCTTTGAAGTGAATCATCATTGTGGACATTATGTATGAATGTGCAGATATATGTGAACATGAATTTGATGTGGAAGTTGAACTTGGAATGTCGGGCTTGCGCGTGAACTATACCATGTCCAATGCTTCGTTTGTTATTGTTTGGAAAGTAATTGCTGTTATTACATGACCCGAAAAAATATATTTTGTGCCACATCAGTAGATGCATGGACATCACAACAGGCATGCTGACTGGATAAACATTTGAACCTAGCTATTATGAAGGAAATTTTGTACTAAAATAGTTTTAAATAGCAGGAGACGCCTAGCCTGCTCTGCCTCTGCTAGCTTATTTCTGGCTTCTTCCATCTCTTCTTTGGCTTGGGTGAAGAGAGCATATGATTGCTCTTTCCGCTTCTTCAGGAACTCAGCTACATTCTCAAGGGCTACTGCATGCTTTCTTTCAGCCTTTACTAGAGCCACGAGGACACGAACAGCTGACGACTCCACCTGGCTTGTGTGTAATCCAGCATCATCTGGGAATTTGCACCTTGTGTCTAATCCAACATCATTAGGGAACTGACACCTTGTGTGTAATCCAGCCTCATTTTGGAAACATGATCTCGAGGTTGACCATACTTCCCTCCTCGCAGGAACTGCATCCTGACATGAAGTTACTTCTTTTTTAGATCAATACTTAGAGCAACCCAGATCCATTTAGTAGAAGCCAGATAAACAAAACTCGGAGAAGTGAATTCAAAAGGAAAAAAAAATAAAAACAGACTACAAGGTGAGAACACCCACTTCCTACATCAAGCTAAAAAGAAAGCATTAGGACGATTAATACTCTTCTTATTACACATCGAAGAACACGAGGCTTAAGAGAAACAGAAACTACAACATATACACATCGAAGAACACGAGGCTAAACGGAAGTAATTGAGAGGGTGTTATTTACCAAAGCTCGTTTTACAGGTTCGGTGCAACTCCTCTTTAACTTGCCACACTCCTTGAAGATGTCCCCAATATCCTGTGTTTGGTCTTCATTGCTCCTCTGCATGTTCGCACTAGTGGTTTTAAAATCTCAACATGGCAAGAAAAATATACTAATAGTAATACTCGCACATCTTGTGGGCAACATTAGAGCACTCTCTGCCATCTTAGATCATCTCCAACAGAATCGCAACGCGTGGCGCTTTAAAAAAGCATTTATAGTGCTGAGATCGAGAAGTAGAGAGACTAGAGAGTAGAGGATAGTTCTCAGCATTGATAGATAAAAAATAGATAATTCAACTACTCCTCGTCGTCCGACTCCTCCTCGGTGATGTCCTCCTATGACGTCTGACTGTAGGCGTGAAGATACCGATCATCGTCGGATTCCCAGGGTGACGCTGCTCCTAGCCTCATGTCGAATGGAGCGTCCTCTTTTCGCCTACGCTTGTCCTCATGTTAGGCGGCTTGCTTCGCCCTCCTCTTATCCCTCTCCGCCCTCCTTTGCACGTAGAACTCGCGCTCGTTGATGATGTCCTGCGGGAAGCGTTAGCGCCACAACACCATGGCTTCCTCGTCCATCTCGGTGATGCCGAGACGGTGCTCTCGCCTCCGGTTGTCGCGACGATCCTCGTCGGTGCTAAGCCGCGGCAGAGGCGCGAGCTCCTGGGCCCGCTCCCGCATCGGCACGTTGGGGAAGTTCAATGCTCTATGAGGTTACCGGAGGCACCACGCCGCCGCGTCAT
Organism: Triticum dicoccoides; assembly: GCF_002162155.2. Lineage (NCBI taxonomy): Eukaryota > Viridiplantae > Streptophyta > Magnoliopsida > Poales > Poaceae > Triticum > Triticum dicoccoides. The sequence goes on along the minus strand of NC_041391.1, from coordinate 668,756,497 downwards.
ATGCGCGGGCGGCCTCGTTGGTGGTGTCAAAATTGCCGAGGCCGAGGCGCGTCCCACGGAACCGGATCTCGATGGAGAAGCTACCGGAGGGGCGCGTGCGGACGCCGCGGTATCCCCAAGTTTCCCTGTGATGCGGCGGCATGGTGGCATGGTGGCGGCAAGGCGAGGAAGAGCGGGGAGAGAGCGGCGGTGAGGCACAGAGCGGGGAGAGAGCGGTGGCAAGGCATAGAGGGGTGGGAGGGCGTTGGATTTTATAAAGCGTGCTGGACGCCGTGCGCCAAAACTAGCACATGCCCGGCCGCTTTTTCCCGCGTGCACGCGATCCTTTCCCGACGTCTCTGCTATCTCTATTATATTTATTTTATATTTAATATTTATCTCTACTTCTCTACTATCTACTTTTTGTTCTCTATACTTCTTATAAAATAAAAAAGTAGAGTTGGTGATGATGGTGTGCCTGCCATCCTGCAATATAGGCTGTCCGATTTATATCTGATAGGAAGGAAACAATGGGAGTTTTGCAAAAAGATACCCATACCCCTCTCCAGATTTGCAAATAAGGCCTCCCTCGTTCATCCTTTTCTCCCACAAGATAAACTACTCATACAAATGCATCTTGATGCGTGCAACGCATGAGCATCTTGCTAGTTCTAAAAAACTTTCCATCATTTGCCACACTATTGGTTGCAGATGAAAAACCTACCCAAGCACAGCGCGATACAGGAGCAACACACAATTACAAGGTGATATTCTGTTGGAAAATGGAGGCTATAACCAATTACTTTTACGGGAACAATAGCACCCAGGAAATTTGAAGGGTAGGTATGAACAAAATTGGAACTGCACATGTACTGCTAAGTGTTTCAATACACACATTACCAATCGAGGAGGAGAACGATGGTCGCAGCTGCCTCTGTAAGTCATGGTCGGCAACGAGAGTCAGTTCATTGTCCACGATGGTGGTGCTTCTGCGCTTGGCGTCGGCTTCCGGGAAGCAGATCTGAGACCGTGGAAGACAGTGCTTGGGGAAGAGGCTCCATGTACGACGACGACGGTGGACCGGCTCTAGTGCGGTGTACGAGGTTGTCGATGAGGCAGATGTGCTATGGTGGACGAGTGCACCGATGTAGAAGGGGAGGAGCACGAAGGCTGCGGTGCCGTGGAGAAGTCTATTTTGCGGTGGGGATAGAAAATGGGGAGTATTCAGGTGTACTACTCTGGGTGCCGGGGTGGTTGGCTGGGTAGGGTGAACCTGAAGTTACGAAAACAACCCCCTACCAAGCGTCATCCGTAGGCCTGTTCCGAAGGCTATGATGGTAACTTTCCACTGCTCGAATCAGGGTTGCGGGAGATTTTCCCGCCGACCTCAAAATTTTGTGACACTGAACTCCCCGTGTGGTGTGTTGAGTGATTCGGCTAAGCAACTAGCGAGTAGTACTAGTAAACTCTGCATATTAGGTGTGACCGAAGTCAAACTTCCTAAAGTTTGACCAAGTTTTTTTAAAAATATAAACATTTACCATAACAAATATGTATGATGTGAAAGTACATTCAATAATGAATCTAATGGTATTTATTTGTTATTGTATATGTTAATATTTTTTTATAAGCTTTCTGAGAGTTTACAAAACTTGACTTTGACATATGCTACTATGCAGACTTAAATAAAAACGGAGGGAGTACACATTTGTTTTCTTAGTTTGTAGTGAAGTAATCATTTGTTTAAATTGTGAAATAAATATATTAGGCTACTGACTTCGAATGTAATGGTCTATACAATTCAATAGTTACAATCATTGTCGAATTCCAAGATGTATGCAAGGTCTATAGTACTTCACAACATGCTCAAACTCACATAATCCCATGCAAATGAGAATCCAAATGCATTTCATAGTTATTACTTTGTAGGATGCAACAAAACCAACCATAACTCTACATCAGCTGTTGAGGATATAACTACTAAGTGTAAACCACCGAGGAGGGGCCGTTCCACGCTCAGTTGTACTGAAGCCCATGAAGACAAAGATGGCACTTTACTAATGAAGCTAGAGGCCCAGAGCCCAAATGCGGATTAAGGCCCATAGTTGTAACCGCCATAGTTGTATAACTTGTACTGTAAGTTAGGGAAAGGGGGAGACCGAGATGGACACTTGTATGAGCCGGCCTCAGGACTCCGTAAACCGGCCGGGCGTCAACCTGTGTATATAAAGGGACGACCCGACGGCGGTTCAGGGACAAGAAACAACAACTCGAGACCCAGGCAAAGCGTATTTGCTCCCTGGTCACCGAAACCCAATCAATTCCATCACAACTAGACGTAGGCTTTTACCTTCATTGAAGGGGCCGAACTAGTATAAACTCTCGTGTCCCTTGTCCGGTTTAACCCCTTCAAGCTAATCTCATTGCGATGGCTCCACGACTAAGTCCTTCCGTTAGGACATTTGATGTGTTATTTCCACGATAGTTGGCACCCACCATGGGGCTATCGCAATATGGTTTCGAGTTCTTGAAGGGCAGCTACTCAAGGGGTACGCAGTTGGCCGGATGACCAAGAGTTGTCGCGGCAAGCTCTACATCGACGATGCAGGATGGGGCCTCGAGGCCGTCTCAATCGAGTACAGGTACCGCGTCCCCTTTGGAGTGTCACAACCTAGCTAGTCATGCATTAGAGTGTTGCATCATGTTTATTCTTTCATCAGAAACTTGAAATGGGGATGACAGAACCCCCAGTCCCCTCTGAAACCAACTAGGGTTACTAAAATAATTTTTCAATGAACCTGAAATGCCCTTCTAAAATGTCCATCATTTTTGCCTTGGTTCAGAACCTCTGCCAAAAGTGGTGCACATTTTCCTAGGCCATCCTAGGGTTTCTGATTTAAATCATAGATATTTGAATTTGGGCATTTAAAATAATATAAAATATTTAAATGCTCAAATATCTCCAAACTAAAATGTTTCATGTTGGAAATAATCCAACTATGGGCCAGGAATAGTTTGGTGATTTTTGAAGTTGCCTAGGTATTTTATTAAATTCAACAAAGTTGCAGATATATTAAATAAAATCAGAAACAGAAAAAAAGGGGAAAAACTTCCCTGTGCGGCCCAGCCAGCTGGCCGGCCCAGCAAGCCAGCCCAGCCCACCACCGCCGTCGTCCTCCTGGCGCCAGTCGGCCAGGTGTGTGGCCGGCGCGCGCGCACGGCCGGAGCGCCACGCCACCAGCCCGTCTGCCTGCCTCCCCCGCCAGCGCGACGCCGCGGCGCTTCTTCTCGGTGCCGCCCCGATCCCCTGGCCTTATCCCCCTCTCTCTCCCGTGCTGCTCTCTCTCTCTCTCACGGCCGAACGCCACCGTCGCCGCCGTTCGCCATAGCCGCCGTCCCCGACCACCCCTCGCTCCCCCGACTAGCTCAGGAGCTCCGCCTCGACTCCCTCTTCCTCCCCACCGCTCCACAGCTCCCCGGAAGCCCTGCATCGCCGCCACGTCGCCGTTCCCCTCTTCGGGCTCCGACCACCGTCGCCGTCGATTCGCCATCTCCAGCGCGTCCCCGAGCCCACTTCGACGCCCACTGCAACCGCGGTGAGCTACGCCATCGTTTCCCCCTCTCCTCCCCCTCGTTTCCCCACCGTAGCCTCCTCCCCACCACGGCCGAACCTCCGCCGTCGCCGAGCTCGTCGTCGACGCAGCTCCGGTGACCATTTGGTCACCCCGGCGAGTCCAACGAGTTCGCAAGACCCCGTAGAGCATCCCTAGCGCCTCGCTTCGCTCGACTTCGAGCTCCAACCCCGTTCCCGTGCACGACCGAACCCCGGCGGCCGCAGCCGAGCTCGCCGCCGTCGACTCCGGCCACCCCGACCCCAACGGACTCCGCCAAGAGCTGCGCTTTGTCCTCAGCTCCACTCCGGTGGTCTCCGCGGCCCCTCTGGTGGCCGAAATGGCCAAAACCACTCCCGCCGCCGCGTCGGGCTCGCCGGCGGCTAAACGCCGACAGCCGACTTTGACTTTGACCACGGGTGGGCCCTGGTTGACTTCCCTGAGTCAATGACAGGTGGGGCCCAGCCCTGTTAATTAAACAGGATTAGTTTTAATTAAGTTTTAATTAAAATAATCACCCTGACATGCAGGACCCACTGTCAGGTTTGACCTGGACCAGTTCTGTTGACCTGCTGACGTCACACTGACGTCAGGCTGACACAGTAATTGATTTTCTGGATTTAATTTAAATCAGGAAATTCCAGAATATTATTTAAACTTCAAAAATTCATAACTTTTATTCTGTAACTCCAAATTGGACAAATTATATATGAAAAATGATCAGAAAAATCCAATCTATCCATCTGTACTATTTTCATGCATGATCAAACAAGTTAAATTGATGTTTTAAGCAGAACAAGGAAAAGCACTTTAAAAGGCCATATTTGAATTTGAAATTTGAATCCTTGATTCAAATTTGTTCAAACCCTTCTGGTTTTAGTTGCATTAGCCCAATACACTCATTTTGCCATGTCTCATGCATGCATCATATTGTTGCATACTGTTTGGTAATGTTTGTGAATCGGTGCTCTCTGCGGCAGGTTCTGTCCCCGAAGAGTACCCTGATTACCCTAGCGAAGAACCGTATCAGGGCATCGAACCATCAGGCAAGCAACCAACCATTTGATCATATCGATACAATCCCATGTTCTCGCTCCTGCTCTCTTTTACTGCATTAAGACAACGCGATTCAAACTGCTGTGTGCTACGGTAGTTGAACCTATTTCCTCTGCATGACCTGTCATTGCCACAGTAACTAGATGAAACCCACTAGCATGTGTAGGAGTTGCTTGAGCCATATGTATGTGTTGTTCCTACCTTGCTATGCCTGCTATGCTTAGAGTCGTGTCAGGTCTGGTTCATCGGGGTGATGGGCTGGAGTGAAATGATTATGTCGGTAATGAGAGTGGTGTGGTGAACACGATTTGGTAAAGGTATCGATGAGAGGCCATGTAGGAGTACATGGTGGGTTGTTTCAGTGAAGCCGACCTTAAGCACTGAGATCTGTATGTGTGATTTAAGAATCAGCTACTACCATGCATTGGGCCCGAAACCAATGGACCCTCTCGGCTTCTTATTCACCCTAGTTCTCCGTCCAGGAGTTGCAAGTAGTTTCTGGTGTTTGTAGCCTACTGGAGGCCGTGGACAGCGCTGACCGTAGGGGTGGGCTGTGATGCGGTAGGTACGTGGCCGGGTGTACCGAATACCCGTTAGGTATCTCGGGAACCCTGTTCACATCGTTCGGGGCCGTATGGGAAACCTCGGCCGGACTCCCTGCGGATGGAACCTGAATAGGCGATAAACCTGGACTGGAGGCTTAGGTGATTAGGTAGGTCGTGGCCGACACCCACGTTGGGCTTCCGCTTGAAGGTTGCCGAGTACATGTCGTGTAAACGACGGTAAGTGGTAAGAGCGTGTATGAAGAAGTACCCCCTGCAGGGTTAACATGATCTATTCGAATAGCCGCGTCCGCGGTAAAGGACTACTTGGTTGCCTATACAGTTCATAGACAAGTAAATGGAAACTACTAAAAGCCTCAAGATAAGTGTGAGTGCCGAGGATGGCTCTTCCGTAGGAAGACGGAGGCGGATCCTCGGTAGTGTATTGAATTGGTGAGTAGTGGACTCGTGTGCGCAAAATCATTTCAGTTGGAGTATCGTAGGATAGCCTAGCCAAAAGTCAAAGCTGGCTTGCTGCAATAACTCCACCAACCCTTCTTGATACTATGCATGTATGTAGGATCTGATGTAAGTCTTGCTGAGTACCTTTGTACTCATGTTGCTATAATCTACATTGTTACAGAAGACGCTGCAACCCCTTCTGATGGGTTCTATGTAGACGTTGACATCAACGAGTAGGCTAAAGACCCAGGTGGTGACCCTGAGCTTGTGAAGGACCACGTAGTATAGATAGGCTTTCCAAGCCTCTTTTATTTTACTAGTTGTCTGTACTCAGACAAGTTACTTCCGCTGCTGGTTTGTATGACTGTATGACTTGTTTGTGGGGTCGTGAGACCCGTACCTTTGTGTATGTTATGTATGGCTCACTGAGCCTTAAATAAAGTACTTGTGTCATAGAGTCATGTTGTGATGCTCCGTTGTATTTGCACATATCGAGCATATTGTGTGTATGATTGAAATGCTTGGTATGTGTGGGATCTGACTATCTAGTTGTTTATCTTTAGTAGCCTCTCTTACCGGGAAATGTCTCCTAGTGTTACCGCTGAGCCATGGTAGCTTGCTACTGCTCTGGAACACTTAGGCTGGCCGGCATGTGTCCTTCTTCGTTCCTGTGTCTGTCCCTTCGGGGAAATGTCACGCTTTGAGTACCGGAGTCCTGTTAGCCCGCTACAGCCCGGTTTACCGGAGTCCTGCTAGCCCAGTGCTACAGCCCGGACCCACTTGCTGATGACCGACACGTTCGAAGCTGGGTCATGGATGCCTGTCCCTGTAAGTCTGTGCCACTTTGGGTTTACGACTAGTCATGTCAGCCCGGGCTCTTTATCATATGGATGCTAGCGACACTATCATATACGTGAGCCAAAAGGCGCAAACGGTCCCGGGAAAAGGTAAGACGACACCCGTGGGGAGACCGTGCGTGAGGCCGCAAAGTGATATGAGGTGTTACCAGCTAGATCGATGTGACATCGAGTCGGGGTCCTGACAGCGTTGGCATCAGAGCCGGACTGCCTGTAGGTTCTCCAAGCCAAACTGGTCGATGTTGAGTCTAGAAATTCTTTAGTTATATGTAGGGGAATTGTTTGTGGGTTGGAACGTAAGGCTCTTTTTACTCCTTTATCTTATGACATTCTGATCTGAGTCAGTCCATTCTTCTACCGGGGGATAAGGAATTAGGATCTGTTCTCTCTATCAGGATCACGTGTTACTAATCAGTAGTACCTTATAAGTTGATGGATACAAGCCTAGTTCAGTTCTACTACCACATTATGTTGTTAGAATGGATTCAGAACTTTGATATGATGATGTTGAGTGTGTATGAAATCCTTTGTCAAATGTCTCAAAATCCTTCTTGAGCATTTACAGCTGTTATGCTGCCGAAATTTCGCTAGAAATTCTAATGCCTTTGCATTATGATTGTGCTTTCAGATGGCCACTCGCGACCTCAATCAAGTGGTTCGCCTGACTCGATGCCTAGATGTACCCGGCCATACTGCCAAGTTGGTCAGGGTAATGACTGAGGCTGGATACCGCTGGTATCCTGAGTACACGGTCGAAGAGCAATTCCGAGACTTTAATCAAAGCCAGTATCTCTGCACTGTCAGGATATTTCCATCTTATCCTGGATCCACCGAGCCTCTTCACTGCTCCTATGGACTCGTGGGATATGACCTAGTTTGTACTCCTTCCGGAGGTGTAGAAAAATAATGTATAGGAGCTTGGAATGCCTCCGATGAGATGTAATCCTCTTTTCACCGTAATAGTACTTGTTTGGTCTTGTACTAAACCCTGTATGGTGTGTATGACGATGGAATAAAGAAGCAGTTTCTGTATCTACCATGTCATACGGATGATCATCTTGCATTTCGAGTTATTCCTTACATTTTTACCCTATGTCGGAATTTTGTCATCCTGACTAAATCATTGTCTTGTTTACCTAGGATGGTCAACACGCGCGCTAACCCTGCTTCTCAAGAGCAGGCCGAAGGCAGTGAAGCCAGGGATGCAAATCTGCCTCATCCTCCTTCACTAGCCGAGGTTATGATGGAAGCTGAGAGAAACAAGCGGGAGACCAACCGTTTGTTAGAGCGTATTGAACAGAACACGGCACACCATCAGAGGACTAACGTGGTGTCACTCAGTGATTTTATCAAATTACATCCACCCACGTTCCACCACTCCGTCGAGCCTCTCGACGCTGATGACTGGCTTCGCAGTATCTCTCATAAACTGCGTTCCGCGCTGGTAGCGGAGGCTGACAAGGTCACCTTTGCTGCATATCATCTTGAAGGCCCCGCCAGTCTATGGTGGGAGAATTATGGAGCTATGCGCCCGGCGGGCCATGTCACTACTTGGGCTGAATTCAGCGAGGCTTTCCGTGAACATCACATTCCGGAGGGTCTCATGGACCGTAAACGTGAAGAATTTTGCAGTTTCACCCAAGGCCGACTTTCTGTGGATGCCTATAGCAGGGAGTTTGGTAATCTCGCCCGATATGCAACTGAGGAAGTTTCTACTGACGCCAAGAAGCAAGCAAGGTTCCGTAAGGGCCTTAGTCCTGAGCTTCGCCACGACCTCCGTCTGCATGAGTGCACATCTTTTTCGAAACTTGTCAACAAAGCCATCAGTGCTGAAACTGGTCAGACTGACTATGACGCAACACGCAAGCATGGACGTGACACGGGTTCCTCATCCGGTGCTGGTCCTCAGAAGCGCCGCGTGTGGGTGCCCAACACCGCCCTGCCACCCAGGTTCACACCGAGGCCATCTTTCCAGGCGCCTCGCCCTGTACAACAGTCTGCTCCAGCCAAGCCCTATGGGGGTCCAACCAATAATGTTCCTCCACGTACCAGTTCCGTGACTTGTTTCAAGTGTGGGGAATCTGGTCACTATATGCGTGAATGCCCCCAGACCAACCCCAATCAATCTGCTAAAGCTGTTGGCCGTGGCAAGCCGACAGGAAAAGTATTCCACGCCAAGCCGGTCACCGCTTCACGTGGCCATGTTAACTGTGTCTCTGCCGAAGAAGCTCAAGAGGATCCCAACGTCGTTCTCGGTACGCTTCTTGTTAATTGCCACCCGGCATCTGTCCTTTTCGATACAGGAGCCTCTCATTCCTTTATATCTGAAAATTATGCTCGTTTGCATAACGTTGCATTCTGTGACATGCCATCCACTATGGAAATCTCTACCCCTGGGTCTAGATGGCAGACCTCTAGGGTAAGCTATGGGAATGAGATCCAAGTCGACAGACTTGTTTTCCTTGCGTCTTTGATAGCCCTTAAATCTTCAGATATTAATATCATTCTGGGTATGGACTGGATGTCAGCTCATCATGCCCAAATTGATTGCTTCTCTAGGACTGTTCAACTCACCCATCCTTCGGGGAAGATAGTCAATGTCTTGACCCGAATAGCCAAGCGACAATTATATTCCCTTAACGCCAGCCCTTTGCCAGACCTTGAGGACGTTCCGGTAGTCCGTGACTTCCCGGATGTCTTTCCAGAGGAATTGCCAGGTGTTCCACCTGACAGAGATGTTGAGTTCGTAATAGACCTCATTCCAGGAACCGTTCCGATTGCTAGAAGACCTTATAAGATGGCACCCCTAGAACTAGCCGAGCTTAAGAAACAACTCGATGAGTCCTTGAAAAAGGGTTTCATCCGCCCTAGTTCATCTCCGTGGGCTTGCCCCGTCCTATTCGTCAAGAAGAAGGATGGTACGGACCGGATGGTTGTAGATTACCGACCTGTCAACTTGGTCACAATCAAGAACAAATACCCGCTTCCCAGGATCAACGACCTGTATGATCAGCTCGCTGGATCCTCAGTCTTCTCCAAGATGGATTTGAGGTTGGGCTACCATCAAATCAAAATCAGAAAACGGGGACATTCCTAAAACGGCCTTTGTTACTCGTTATGGCCAATACGAGTACACCGTCATGTCCTTCGGTTTAACCAACGCTCCAGCCACCTTTTCTCGGTTAATGAACTCAATCTTCATGGAGTATTTGGATAAGTTCGTCGTAGTTTATCTCGATGATATACTCATCTACTCCAAGAACGAGGAAGAACATGCCGAACATCTAAGGCTAGTGTTGAAGAAACTTCGAGAGCATCGCCTTTATGCCAAATTTTCTAAATGTGAATTCTGGTTGTCAGAAGTGACCTATCTGGGTCATGTAATATCGGGTAAAGGTATTGCTGTTAACCCTGAGCGAGTTCAATCCGTCCTTAGCTGGACTCCACCTGAATCAGTCAAGCAAGTTCGGAGTTTTCTAGGCTTAGCGAGCTATTGTCGTCGCTTTGTCGAGAACTTCTCCAAGGTTGCCAAACCTCTAACCGAAATCCTCAAGAAAGATAAGAAGTTCGAATGGACTCCACAATGTGAGCACAGCTTTCACGAACTGAAAAGACGCCTGACTTCTGCTCCCGTGCTGGTACCGCCAGACTTCTCCAAGGACTTTGTTATCTACTGCGACGCCTCGTGACAAGGACTAGGTTGCATTCTCATGCAAGATCGACACGTAATTGCCTACGCTTCACGGAAATTGCACCCACATGAGGAGAATTATCCTACTCATGATCTAGAGCTTGCAGCCGTAGTCTATGCACTTAAGACCTGGCGACATTACCTCCTCGGTAATCGTTGCGAAATATTCACTGATCACCAAAGTCTGAAGTATATTTTCACCCAACCGGATTTGAATCTCAGGCAGAGACGTTGGGTTGAATTGATCACCGACTTCGACTTAGGAATAACCTACACCCCAGGGAAAGCCAACGTCATGGCTGATGCGCTAAGTCGTAAATCTTATTGTAACAACCTGATGTTACAACAAAGTCAACCGCTTCTCCATGAGGAATTTCGGAAGCTTAACCTTCACATTGTTCCTCAAGGTTTTCTCTCCACCTTGGTGGCAAAACCTACCCTTACGGATCAAATTATCAAAGCACAGAAGGTAGATCCGGGAATCTCCCGCATCAAGAGGAACATTCAGAAAGGAATTGCGGATTGTTTCTCCATTAATGATCAAGGAGTCGTATACTTCGGGAATCGACTAGTAGTTCCCAAAGTGCGCAACCTAAGGCGATTAATCCTTAAGGAAGCTCATGAATCTCCTCTCACTATTCATCCCGGTAGTACCAAGATGTATCAGGACCTACGCCAGAGGTTCTGGTGGACTAGGATGAAGAGAGAAATTGCTCAGTATATTGCAAATTGCGACGTCTGTCGTCGTGTAAAAGCAGAGCATCAACGGCCTGCTGGCACCCTTCAACCCTTAGCTATTCCTGGATGGAAATGGGATAAAATTGGTATGGATTTCATTACCGGGTTTCCCAGGACCAAGAGAGGGAATAATGCTATTTTCGTCGTGGTCGATCATCTTTCCAAAGTAGCCCACTTCTTACCTGTTCGTGAGAGTATAACCGCTAGTCAGCTGGCAGATTTGTACATCTCCCGAATAGTGTCTCTCCATGGTGTTCCTTTGGAAATTAACTCGGATCGAGGAAGTCTTTTCACCTCTCGATTTTGGGAAAGTTTCCAAAATGCTATGGGAACCCGTCTTTCCTTTAGCACCGCTTTCCACCCTCAGTCGAGTGGTCAAGTGGAACGCGTCAACCAAATTCTAGAAGACATGCTTCGAGCCTCTGTTATCTCATTCGGAATGGACTGGGAGAAGTGCCTTCCATTTGCCGAATTCGCTTACAACAACAGCTATCAATCTAGCTTGGGTAAAGCCCCTTTTGAAGTTCTCTATGGACGACGGTGTCGAACACCCCTTAACTGGTCAGAGACTGGGGAAAGACAATTCTTTGGCCCGGACATGATTCAGGAAGCAGAAGAACAAGTTCGCATCGTTCGTGAAAAGTTGAAAACAGCCCAATCTCGTCAAAAGAGTCAATATGACCGAAAACATAAGGCTATGACTTTCGAGGTTGACGAGAAGGCTTATCTTCGGGTCACCCCTCTGAAGGGAACCCATCGTTTCGGTATCAAAGGCAAATTGGCTCCTCGTTACATTGGACCTTTTCGCATTCTCGCCAAACGAGGAGAAGTTGCCTACCAGTTGGAACTACCTCCGCACCTCTCCAGAGTCCACGATGTCTTCCACGTTTCTCAACTCAGGCGTTGCTTCTCGGATCCTATCCGTGGAGTGGACCACGAAACGCTTGATCTCCAAGATAATCTTACATATCGAGAGTACCCCATTCGTATCCTCGATCAGGCCGAGCGTATCACCCGACGTCAGAGCATCAAGTTCCTCAAAGTACAATGGTCGCACCATTCTGAGGATGAAGCAACCTGGGAAAGGGAGGATCGTCTTCGACTTGAGTATCCCGCCTTCTTCCCGGAGGAACCCAAATCTCGGGACGAGATTCTTTTGAGTGGGGGTGAGTTGTCACACCCTAGCTAGTCATGCATTAGAGTGTTGCATCATGTTTACTCTTTCATCAGAAACTTGAAATGGGGATGACAGAACCCCCAGTCCCCTCTGAAACCAACTAGGGTTTACTAAAAACTTTTTCAATGAACCTGAAATGCCCTTCTAAAATGCCCATCATTTTTGTCTTGGTTCAGAACCCCTGCCAAAAGTGGTGCACATTTTCCTAGGCCATCTTAGGGTTTTTGAATTAAATCATAAATATTTGAATTTGGGCATTTAAAATTATATAAAATATTTAAATGCTCAAATACCTCCAAACTAAAATGTTTCATGTTGGAAATAATCCAACTATGGACCAGGAGTAATTTGGTGATTTTTGAAGTTGCCTAGGTATTTTATTAAATTCAACAAAGTTGCAGATATATTAAAAAAGGAAACAGAAACAGGAAAAAAGGGGAAACTTACCTGGCGCCACCGCAGGCCCACCAGCCAGCCCACCTGGCCGGCCCAGCCCGGCCACCGCTCCAGCGAGCTGCTTGGCTCGCCAGGCAGGCAGCCAAGGTGCTCGGCGGCGGCACCGCAGCTCGCCACGCAGCTGCTCGCCGCCTCGCCGCCTCCCTCGCCCGGCTAACGCCGTGGATCGGCCTCCCTCTCTCCCCCGAACCCCCCAGACACCCCCTCTCCTCTCCAGCTCCTCCCCCTCGCACGCCCCAGCCATGGCCGACGCCATCGCCGCCACCCCCACGCCGTAGCCACGCCCTCCGTCCACCCCACGCCGTGCCACCGTGTCCAGGAGCTCCGCCGCTGTCTACTTCATCGAGCAGCCGAGCCCCGTGTGCTCGTGCGGCCCGAGACCACCGCACCGACCTCGCCCGAGCTCACCGTCGCCGGAGATCCCCTTCAACGCCGTCGCCGCCTCAGCTCGTCCCCGACCTCACCGGTGGCCTCTACGGGAGCGCTGTGAGCCTAGCTACTCCTCCGACCCTCTCTCTCTCATTCCTGAGCCGTGTAGCCACCGCACGAGGATCACACGCCCGCACCGCCGCGGACCTCGTCGCCGACGTGCTTCCGGCCAACTCCGGCCACCCCGACCTCAACGGACTCCGCCAAGAGCTGCGGTTTGTCCTCAGCTCCCCTCCGGTGGTCTCCGCGGCCCATTTGGTGGCCGAAATGGCCAAAACCACTCCCGCCGCCGCGTCGGGCTCGCCGGCGGCTAAACGCCGGTGCAGCCGACCCGGGTTTGACCACGGGTGGGCCCTGGTTGACTCCCCTGAGTCAATGACAGGTGGGGCCCAGCCCTGTTAATTAAACAGGATTAGTTTTAATTAAGTTTTAATTAAAATAATCACCCTGACATGCGGGACCCACTGTCAGGTTTGACCTGGACCAGTTCCGTTGACCTGCTGACGTCACACTGACATCAGGCTGACGCAGTAATTGATTTTCTGGATTTAATTTAAATCAGGAAATTCCAGAATATTATTTAAACTTCAAAAATTCATAACTTTTATTCTGTAACTCCAAATTGGACAAATTATATATGAAAAATGATCAGAAAAATCCAATCTATCCATCTGTACTATTTTCATGCATGATCAAACAAGTTAAATTGATGTTTTAAGCAGAACAAGGAAAAGCACTTTAAAAGGCCATATTTGAATTTGAAATTTGAATCCTTGATTCAAATTTGTTCAAACCCTTCTGGTTTTAGTTGCATTAGCCCAATACACTCATTTTGCCATGTCTCATGCATGCATCATATTGTTGCATACTGTTTGGTAATGTTTGTGAATCGGTGCTCTCTGCGGCAGGTTCTGTCCCCGAAGAGTACCCTGATTACCCTAGCGAAGAACCGTATCAGGGCATCGAACCATCAGGCAAGCAACCAACCATTTGATCATATCGATACAATCCCATGTTCTCGCTCCTGCTCTCTTTTACTGCATTAAGACAACGCGATTCAAACTGCTGTGTGCTACGGTAGTTGAACCTATTTCCTCTGCATGACCTGTCATTGCCACAGTAACTAGATGAAACCCACTAGCATGTGTAGGAGTTGCTTGAGCCATATGTATGTGTTGTTCCTACCTTGCTATGCCTGCTATGCTTAGAATCGTGTCAGGTCTGGTTCATCGGGGTGATGGGCTGGAGTGAAATGATTATGTCGGTAATGAGAGTGGTGTGGTGAACACGATTTGGTAAAGGTATCGATGAGAGGCCATGTAGGAGTACATGGTGGGTTGTTTCATTGAAGCCGACCTTAAGCACTGAGATCTGTATGTGTGATTTAAGAATCAGCTACTACCATGCATTGGGCCCGAAACCAATGGACCCTCTCGGCTTCTTATTCACCCTAGTTCTCCGTCCAGGAGTTGCAAGTAGTTTCTGGTGTTTGTAGCCTACTGGAGGCCGTGGACAGCGCTGACCGTAGGGGTGGGCTGTGACGCGGTAGGTACGTGGCCGGGTGTACCGAATACCCGTTAGGTATCTCGGGAACCCTGTTCACATCGTTCGGGGCCGTATGGGAAACCTCGGCCGGACTCCCTGCGGATGGAACCTGAATAGGCGATAAACCTGGACTGGAGGCTTAGGTGATTAGGTAGGTCGTGGCCGACACCCACGTTGGGCTTCCGCTTGAAGGTTGCCGAGTACATGTCGTGTAAACGACAGTAAGTGGTGAGAGCGTGTATGAAGAAGTACCCCCTGCAGGGTTAACATGATCTATTCGAATAGCCGCGTCCGCGGTAAAGGACTACTTGGTTGCCTATACAGTTCATAGACAAGTAAATGGAAACTACTAAAAGCCTCAAGATAAGTGTGAGTGCCGAGGATGGCTCTTCCGTAGGAAGACGGAGGCGGATCCTCGGTAGTGTATTGAATTGGTGAGTAGTGGACTCGTGTGCGCAAAATCATTTCAGTTGGAGTATCGTAGGATAGCCTAGCCAAAAGTCAAAGCTGGCTTGCTGCAATAACTCCACCAACCCTTCTTGATACTATGCATGTATGTAGGATCTGATGTAAGTCTTGCTGAGTACCTTTGTACTCATGTTGCTATAATCTACATTGTTACAGAAGACGCTGCAACCCCTTCTGATGGGTTCTATGTAGACGTTGACATCAACGAGTAGGCTAAAGACCCAGGTGGTGACCCTGAGCTTGTGAAGGACCACGTAGTATAGATAGGCTTTCCAAGCCTCTTTTATTTTACTAGTTGTCTGTACTCAGACAAGTTACTTCCGCTGCTGGTTTGTATGACTGTATGACTTGTTTGTGGGGTCGTGAGGCCCGTACCTTTGTGTATGTTATGTATGGCTCACTGAGCCTTAAATAAAGTACTTGTGTCATAGAGTCATGTTGTGATGCTCCGTTGTATTTGCACATATCGAGCATATTGTGTGTATGATTGAAATGCTTGGTATGTGTGGGATCTGACTATCTAGTTGTTTATCTTTAGTAGCCTCTCTTACCGGGAAATGTCTCCTAGTGTTACCGCTGAGCCATGGTAGCTTGCTACTGCTCTGGAACACTTAGGCTGGCCGGCATGTGTCCTTCTTCGTTCCTGTGTCTGTCCCTTCGGGGAAATGTCACGCTTTGAGTACCGGAGTCCTGTTAGCCCGCTACAGCCGGGTTTACCGGAGTCCTGCTAGCCCAGTGCTACAGCCCGGACCCACTTGCTGATGACCGACACGTTCGAAGCTGGGTCATGGATGCCTGTCCCTGTAAGTCTGTGCCACTTTGGGTTTACGACTAGTCATGTCAGCCCGGGATCTTTATCATATGGATGCTAGCGACACTATCATATACGTGAGCCAAAAGGCGCAAACGGTCCCGGGAAAAGGTAAGACGACACCCGTGGGGATACCGTGCGTGAGGCCGCAAAGTGATATGAGGCGTTACCAGCTAGATCGATGTGACATCGAGTCGGGGTCCTGACATGGAGGAATTCACATTTTCATCGGCAAGATCGGCGAACCAGGCCCTGAGCCGGACATCTCCACCGACCTCGTCGAAATGGCTCAGCGTGCGAGTCCTGCCCGGGTTCAGCCTGCCATGAAGCGTGCGTTCGTAGGATTCATCCATGGTGCGGAATATGAACCGGTGTCCAATGGTGAGACGACCATCTACTCAGATGGCGAGTCGTCCACCGGGGAAACCGAGTCGCTATACCAATTGCAGGACGGCCTGGTTATTCTGATGACAACAGTATTCTGGACCCCTTTGAACCGCCAAATCGGGTTGCAGTTTTTATGGCCGGAACATAGCCCACCTTGCAATCTTCATCTACAGCAGCAATGACGTTCGGATCAGCAGCCGCGGCAGGAGGCCCGGCGTCTCGACCGGCTCAAGTTCTCTCCGGTTTGTTGGATGCCTAGGCGACCTTGTTAACCACGACAGTTACCCTGGAGACGCAGGATCAGCATAATGCGGAGGTTACCAAGCTAAAAGACCAGATAACACATGCTAAGGAGGACCTGGCAGTTGAGGAAGTTAGGATGGCTGAAGAACGGACCGCTTTAGATGCCCAGTCGCAGCAGATCTAGGCGTGGAATTACCGGCTCATGTTGGATCAGAACGCGTCAAACGACGTGATGGGAAGGAAGTACCGGCCTCGTATGCCGCCGGTCTTCGAAGGACTAAATCTCCTCAGTACGCCGGGGGCTGTTCCAAGTAATCCGACGGCCATAAACTGGACCGAGGCACCTAGGGCAGCGCCGGATAAACCACGGATGACAGACCCGCCCCGATGCACGGATAACCCACCGCAATACGTATCAATGCCACCGGGTCATTTTTCTAGCCCTTTGGATAATATGATTGCTGCAGCATCTCGCATGGCAGCAATTCTGATTGAGGGCGATTCACTGGCGGCAGTTGAGATGCGACGGGCCAGGGATCTTCTTCAAACCGCTGTTGTGCAGCAGCAGGCCTATTCCTATAGCCGAGACAAAATTCATTCAACCCCCCGTCCGAGCAAAAGTTATAGCAGGCACATAGATGAACCGGAGGTGTCCAGCAGTGCGCGGCACAATGATGTTCCTTAGGGGCCCAATCCGGCGCGCGGTGGGGCAAATGCTCAGGATGTGGTGGATAATGGCAGAGCGCGAAGGGAGGCTGCTTTAGCAGCACAGCACGCGGGTCATCGTGAACCCGCCCCGGTTCAACCAACGGCATCAGTAGAGCGAGGGACCGGACTTGCCTTCAGCTCCTGGGGAGTGCCCTGTCTCATTCCGGCTCTTCGTAATGTGCGATTGCCCATAGATTTCAAGGGTCCACGAAAGATGCCTAACTATACCGCCGACCAACCTCCTGAGGCATGGGTTGAAAGTTATGAGATGACAATGGAGATGCTGGATGTGGATGAAGCGGCATGTGCAAAATACTTCACCATGATGTTGGAAGGAACAACCCGCACTTGGTTAAAGAGCCTGCCCGCCAACTCCATCGGATCCTGGGACCAATTGAAGGCCAAGTTTATAGCAAACTTCAAGGATACATGCAAGCAGCCCATGTCCATTATGGATCTAGATGCCTGTGTCCAAGGAGAGAACGAGTCAACAACACATTGGGTGCGCCGGGTTTCAGAAGTCCTGCATTCGTCGGACCGCATTACGGCTGGCACGGCGATCTTAACATTGGAGCGCAATTGCCGGTTTAAGTCGCTGAAGATGAAGTTGGGACGACTCAAGCGCCACTGCAATGATATGGGAACACTCATGGTAGCCTTGGTTAAATATGCCGATTCTGATAATACCAAGGATCCCAATTCTGATGAGGAGAAACCGGAGAAGGGAAAGAAGAATGGCGGTGCGAAGGGACAACAGCACAACCAAGGGAGCCATGGGAACAATGGTAAGCGCAAAGCAGATAATTCAGATTTTGTGGCTAACACCAATGTGCAGGGCAATATGCAACGTCATAAGGGTAAACCGCCCTAGCATGGTGGAGGTATGAATCTGGAGCGTCTGTTAAATCAATCCTGCCCAAAGCACGGGACCAAGGAGGTTCCGCAACACATCTCTGGAAGCATTGTTTCATTATGAAAGAGTTCAAAAACTCTGATATTTTCCGGTATGATTAGGGTCCGTCTGGCGGTTCAGGTCCAGGTTTTCATGGTGGCGGCGGTTCAGACTCTGGATTTCAGAATAACCAGGGCAATCAGAACAACCAAGGTGGCAACAACCAACAGAATAATCAGGGGAATCAACAGCAATCAGGTTTTCAGAGTCACCCAAAGCAGTTGAATGGCGGGCAGTATCATGTTTTCACCACCAGCTTGTGTAAAGGCGATCAGAAGCTTCACAAGAGGGCAGTTAATGCTGTTGAACCTGCAGTACCCCGTTACTTATGTTGGTCTGATCATCCCATTGTGTGGAGCAGAGAGGATCATCCACCCCAGATTGACAATCCGGGTCATCTGGCTTTAGTGGTGGCACCTCAGGTGGGATGTTATAAGTTCACTAAGGTGCTTATGGATGGAGGAAGCAGTATCAACATCCTGTACTATGAAACCTTTTGCTGCATGGGGTTGACGGATAAGAATCTTAAACCGCCGAACACTATTTTCCATGGTGTAGTGCCAGGTAAATCTGCATATCCTGTTGGCAAGATAGCTTTGGAGGTTGTGTTTGGTGATGAGCATGATTCTAGGTCAGAAACATTGACCTTTGAAGTGGTGAAAATCCAGAGCCCATATCACGCCCTGTTTGGACGTCTGGCTTATGCAAAATTCATGGCGAGGCCCTACTATATTTATTTACAGCTCAAGATACTAGGTCATAAAGGGACCATCACGATGCACGGGAGTCGTAAGATCGTTTTGGACTTTGAAGAGGGTGATGCGGCTTATGCTGAGTCGGTTTGTACAACATAAGAGTTGAAGTTCTACAAGGACAGTGTTGATCCGACAGATATGATTCCTCCGAAGAAGCCTAGCACAGAGCATGACCCGACCCTGAAGTTCAAACCGGCTGATGAAACTAAACTTGTTGATTTCATTCCTGGCGATTCATCCAAACTGTTTAGTATCAGCACAAATCTGGATCCGTAATAGAAAGTGCGCTCATCGAGTTCATCCGTGAGAACCGGGACATTTTTGCATGGAAGCCTTCTGACATTCAGGTGTACCGAGGGACCTCGCTGAGCACACTCTCAATATTGATCCCAAGTTTAAACCGGTCAAACAGTTTCTTCACCGCTTCAACGAAGAACGACACAAGGGCATTGGAGAGGAAGTAGCCTGGCTGTTGGCTGCTGGGTTTATCATTGAAGTTTTTCATCCGGAGTGGCTGGCTAATCCGGTGCTAGTGCTTAAGAAAAATGGCACTTGGCATATGTGTGTGTATTACATGGACTTGAACAAAGCTTGTCCGGCAGATCCTTTTGCTCTCCCAAGTATTGATCAGATCATTGATGCTACGGCGGGTTGTGAGCGTTTGAGTTTTTTGGATGCTTATTCCGGTTATCATCAGAACAAAATGGTAGTTAAGGACGAGGAGAAGACAGCCTTCATCACTCCTTTTGGAGCCTTCTGCTATGTGTCTATGCCCTTTGGGCTCAAGAGTGCCCAGGCAACTTATCAGCGCTGTGTGCAGAATTGTCTTCATACTCAGATTGGGAGCAATGTTCACGCTTATGTGGATGACATTGTAGTAAAGTCCAGGAAGAAGGAGACCTTGATAGATGACCTCAAGGAGACCTTTGACAATCTTCGGGTTTATAAAATGATGCTCAATCCGGACAAGTGCGTGTTTGGCGTTCCGGCAGGCAAGCTCTTAGGCTTTCTGGTGTCTAACAGAGACATTGAGGCTAATCCGAAAAAGATCAAAGCGATCACATCCTTGGCTAAACCGAAGTGTATCAATGATGTTCAGCGTCTGGCGGGTCGTATTGCGGCCCTAAGCCGGTTTATAAGCCGCTTGGGAGAGAAGGCGATCCCTCTGTATCAGATGTTGAAGAAAACAGACGATTTTGTTTGGAGTGACGCTACTAATGCCGCATTTGAGGACTTGAAAAGACAGCTGGTTGAACCACTAGTTCTTGCTGCTTCGGTTGATAAGGAACCACTATTATTATACGTGGCTGCTAGTGCTCGGGCTGTCAGTGTAGCCATTGTGGTGGAACACAAGGAGGCTGGGAAGGAATATCCAGTTCAAAGGCCGGTTTATTATATCAGTGAGGTGTTAATTGAGTCAAAGCAAAGATATCCGCATTGGCAGAAGCTAGTGTATGGGGTCTTCATGGCAAGTCGGAAGCTTAAACAGTACTTTCAGGGCCATCCCATCACAGTGGTAAGTTCTGCTCCTTTGGGGGATATAATGCAAAATAGGGAGGCAACTGGCCGGGTTGCTAAGTGGGCTATTGAGCTTGGACCACACGGTTTGCAATACATGCCTCGCACAACTATCAAGTCCCAGGCTCTTGTGGATTTAATCAACGACTGGACAGAGTTGCAGGCACCAGAAGACAAGCCGGACAACACATACTGGACTATTCACTTTGATGGGTCCAGACAGTTGGAGGGCTTGGGGGCTGGAGTTGTCCTTACTTCCCCTCGAGGTGATAAAATTTGTTATGTTCTCCGCTTAATGTTTCCTTGTACTAACAATGCAGCTGAGTACGAGGCCATACTCCATGGTCTCCGTGTGGCCAAGGAAATGAATTTAAGCCGGGTTCGCTGCTTTGGAAATTCTGATCTGGTGGCTCAGCAAGTTTCTGGCACTTGGGATTCTAAGGATCCTCTCATGGCGGCTTACCGACGAGAAGTGGATATTGTGGCTGGTCACTTCAAAGGTTATCAGGTTGAGCACATTGATCGGCGCAAAAACGAAGTGGCAGATGCTTTAAGCCGGCTGGGGTCTCAACGTAAACCGGTGCCGCCCAATACCTTTCTGGATATCCTGCAATAACCCGTCTGTAAAGTTACCCACAGAGGAGGATTTAGCTATTCCTGATCCGGAGGCACAGTTGGTTGCCGCTTTACATATAATTCCGGATTGGACGGTTCCATATCTGGCGTATATGAACCGAGGCGAGTGACCACAAGATGAAGTTCTGGCCAGACAGATAGTCCGGCGGTCCAAGTCCATGGTTATTCACAATGGCGAGTTACATCATTGCAGTGTTTCAGGCGTATTCCAACGTTGTGTTTCTCCTGAGGAGGGCCAAGACATCTTGCGTGAAATCCATGAAGGCGATTTTGGTCACCATGCCGGTTCAAAATCCTTGGTTGCTAAAGCTTTTCGTCATGGTTTTTACTGGTTGACGGCTCATGCCGATGCCGAGGATCTGGTAAAGCGGGGCGATGCTTGTCAGAAGTTTTCTCGCCGAGTTCATGTTCCGGCTCAAGAGCTACGGATGATTCAATCACTTGGCTGTTCACTACTTAGGGGCTTGATATGGTGGGTCCTTTTAAGCGGTCCAAGGATAAGAAGACCCACCTCTTGGTGGCAGTTGACAAATTTACCAAGTGGGTTGAAGCGGAGCCAATAAGCAAATGTGACGCAGCCACGGCGGTTCAATTCATCAAAAAGTTGATCTTCCGGTTTGGTTTTCCACATAGCATCATTACATATAATGGAATGAACCTTTCCAAAGGTGAGATGGAGGAATTTTGTCAATGGGAGCACATCCGGCTTGATGCAGCATCCGTGGCTCACCCCCAGTCTAATGGTCAAGCTGAGAGAGCTAATCAAGAAATCTTGAAGGGTATCAAGCCTCGGCTTATGGTTCCTTTGAAGCGGACGCTGGGTTGTTGGGTGGAAGAATTACCATCTGTGTTATGGAGCATAAACACCACCCCATACCGATCTACGGGTTATACACCTTTCTTCATGGTTTACAGGGCAGAGGCGGTCCTCCCAAGTGATATTCATCATGGCTCGCCCCGGGTTGCCAATTATGTTGAAGCGGACAATGAGCAAGCACGCCAGGAGGCACTGGACCTGTTAGATGAGAAACGGGACATGGCTTTGGCTCGTTCGGCGGTTTATCAGCAAGACCTGTGGCGCTATCACAGCCGCCGGGTTAAAACAAGAACCTTTCAAGAAGGCGACTTAGTGCTCCGGCTCATCCAGGATCAGACCGATATGCACAAGTTATCCCCACCTTGGGAAGGGCCCTTTGTGGTCAGCAAGAATCTGCACAACGGATCATACTACCTCATTGACGTTCAAGAAAACTCACGCAGCTCTAAGGAGGAGACCCGGTGGCCGTGGAACATAGCTCTCCTTTGTCCTTACTACACCTGAGCTATAGGCTCCTCTTATGTATATATTTTGACAATGTATATATTATGATCAATATAATAAACCGGCATCCTTGCTATAAGCAGGGCCTCTGCCGCTTTTTCCAATATCTTTTCATTACATGGGGGCTTCAGCTGACAAAGCGGAGTTCTACCTTGTTAAACCGGCTATCGCGCCACAATACAGCTTGGGAGCTTCACACCCAAGGGGCCAAATAGAGTCTGGATGCTATGCACAGCTCAAACATAGGCACCCATTGAGCACAGCTCACAAAGTTACTTGGGGGCTCTTTGTGCACTGCAACAAAGAGTTTGAAAGGACCCTTGTAATATGCTATCAAGCACGGCTTGGAAGCCTTGTGTATTCACCTAAAACCCCGGGTTAACCTTCCTTCATCAAGTAAGCCACTCCTATCCAGGTAATCCTGGCATGACCCGCCGAACGTTTGACAAGTCAATCTTATATAGACGATTGGTTAGTTGGAGGTCCATCTTAAAAGGCTTTGTCAAATGGTTTAACTCAGCGGCCGGGCAGCCCATGAAAAGCCTCGAATTTGGGCCTAGCAGCCCTTGAAAAGCCTCGACAACACGATTTTATTTGCCTTTGTCAAGATTTTTTTTCTTGTCGTCTTTTATGTTGAACCGGTGTCTATTGACCCAGCATGGCTATCAGTAATTCTAATAACCCGGTGTTTGTTAACCCGGCTTGGCTTTCAACTACAAGTTGTCAGACTATTTTCATTATTAAACCGATGTTTCTTAACCCGGTCTGACTTTGACTACATGTCACCAGTATGATCATCTGGTGTTCATCGTAACCCGGTATGACTTCTTACACACCAGCACAACATGGTGGGAGTTATCAACACTCAAAGCGTTGGATTTTTAACCTTACTACAATCAAGTTGGTAAACCAACTGCCTCATTTCATATCATAGGTATCATCTATTTTTGATATTTTTACAAACTTGGTTATCTACCAGGTTTTGTATTGGGCATTATGACCCGTCCAGCGGTAAACCGCCCGGACAGATTTTTTATGCAGACACAATTATTGCATCATATTATGAAGATATATAAGTCAGCACTGCAAATATCATGGCGGATCAAACAAAATCATGTATCAATGCACGATGGCATCAGATCAAAGTATTCCATCTAGCCTATTACAAGGCGCTTTAAAGCCCAAAATATTTGTTCTTTACGTAAAACACAGCCGGAGAAAATCAACCCGGTTGTCGGATTACGACTCATCACCAGGTTGATGTGAAGTTGATGGATCTTCTGGCGCCGGTTCAACCTCCTCCTCCCCAACCAGTGGCTGGAAGTCAACGGTGGTCCAGTCAATCCGGGTTAAAGCCTGAAAGGCAACCTCTTCACTTATAAGATTAGACAGTTCAACGTCAGGGGCATAAGTGTGCTTACAGATTGGCGGAATAAGGTTCTGCACTTCTTTCACAGCAGTGTCAACCCGTTGGTTGTTCTCATCATAGAAGGACCGATGAACAGACAAGTTAGCCTCTTCAGCCAATTGGCTTGACAACGGGCGCATCTCCTTTGTCAGGGCTT
Organism: Triticum dicoccoides; assembly: GCF_002162155.2. Taxonomy (NCBI): domain Eukaryota; kingdom Viridiplantae; phylum Streptophyta; class Magnoliopsida; order Poales; family Poaceae; genus Triticum; species Triticum dicoccoides. The sequence continues at coordinate 668,732,590 of NC_041391.1, read as the reverse complement.
TGAGGGCTTCGTTATCAAATGGTGACCCATTTTCTTGTTCATCTGGAAAGCCCTTGGCGAGATCAACTGGATCCAGGTCAGCTATCCATGCTTTGGCCCGAGTCAGTGCTAACAAAGCGCCAACCCTGGCAGCAGATGGCTTCATCTCTTCTATCTGTGCCGGCGTCATCGACAACTTGGCTAGTGTATCTTTGATCAACGTTGGTGCCGGTTTGTTGTATGAGAGTGTGCAGATAACTCGTTGGGCACTGGTATACAATTGCTCTACCAACGTATATACTGCCTTTAGTTTCATCCGCATGTCAGAGCCCAGATGAGCAACACGGCTACCTGTAATGGTTTAAGAATCTGATGTTAAACCGGCAATCTCAAAGATGGTTATTCAATAAATTTTGACAAGAGTATTTACCAAATATTGCAGAGGTCATGGCATTTACTTGGCGCTTCAACCCAGTTAGCTCTTCCGCCACCGGTTTAAGCGCTGATGCGGTGTCTTCAGCCCGCTTCAACAATGCAGCCTTTTCAGTTTCCCAGCTGGCACGTTCATTCTTGAACCCTTCCTTCAGTTGTTCCATGGCTGTCAAAGCGGTTTTAAGTTCATCTTTGGCCTTGGAAGACTCTGATTGCTGGGATTTGATGTTCTCTTGAAGATCGGCAATCTGGGAATCTTTGTTGTTTATGTTGGTCTGCAAAAAATCAGATGATGAAGATGATAATATTTTCTCAAAGTCCCAAGCATATAACCAGTTCTCCACTTGGCACTTGGGGGCTAAGGCGGATTGCTTCTTTCTTACTAATTCTTCAAAGTCCCAAGGATCAATACAAGTATTAATCTTGGCACTTGCGGGCTAATGTGTATTTGATCAGAAAGTAAACGAACAAAGGAATTGACAACATATAGTTTGGAACATGAAGTCCCGGTTCATCTTGCTAAGATAAACCGGCCCTTGGGGGCTACTAAGTTGAAGTGTTCTATATCCAAAAAGTCCCGGTTTATCTTCAAGAGACAAACCAGCCCTTGGGGGCTACAATGGAGTTGACATACAGAACAAGAAAGATTAAAAGTGTTTTGGAAAATTACCTCATAACGCTCCTTCATCATGTTCACTAAACCAGCCTCATAATTGCGGCTTGTGTATAGGCGGTTTAGGAATCCGGAATGGAGCTCTTGGGCAGTAAGGTTCACATAGCTGGATAAATCGGTCTTCTCTTTTCCCTTGCCCATAGCAACATATTCCTCCTTGGCAGTGTGCTTGTATAAGGCAACCGGATTGCCTGGGACGGTGTGACCAGTACTAGTGATAATGACATCATCATTGCCACCTTTTGACGGGCTTGGCAGATTAACAGTATCCCTGGATGGGCTTGGCGGATTAACAGTATCCCTGGCTGGGCTTGACGGATTGATAGTATCCCTAGCCAGGCTTGGCAGGTCTTCATCCCTGGCCGGGCTTGGAGGATCAGCACGAGGACTAGCCTGGTTAGCTTCCGGCGGATCAGCATAAGTGTTTTGACCCTGTGGGGCAGGATCATCTATGACAATATTGTCAGTATCTCTACCAGTGCCTTCTGGGGTCCTCCCCGGTTCAACTTCTTCAGTGGGGGTACTGGTTCTAGCTTTCTTGCTCAGTCGGGCTTTGGCTCTACAATATCAAACAAAGGTTAGTATGATAAACCGATGCATGAAGGAAAAATCTGAAGGGCAGTATACTTACCCAGGGACGGTCTTGAGGGGAGGTAGTTGAGTGGTTGATGAACCGCCAGATGAAGAATTGGAAGACACCTGATAATTCTAATCAGACGGATTAAGTGGGTATCGGAAGCAACCCGCCAAGGAATAAGGTTTATTAAAAGAGCAAGAGACCTCTGGCGACATTTCCGGTTTGGAGTGTCTAGTAAACCGGAAGAAGTGACTTGCTGGCCGCTGTGCCAGGTTGTGCGACGACCTTCAGGTTGCTGTGTCTTCAAAGAAAATTTTGGATCCAAATGAGCAAGAGGGTGAGAGTATTTTACTTTCCGAACTGCACGGCAAATTTTTTGAACCGGCACATGATCTGAATCAGAGGAAAGGGAGATTACCTCAACATGATCAGCACGACTGGCTTCCGCATCATCCTGGTAATAGTCATTGTTAATAAGGTGTACAAAAAATGAGCCAAGGGAGTCAAGTTCTACCTCTTGTTCTGATTCCTCGACATCTTCGGGCCTATCAGAAGACTCGGCGGTTTTCTTCTTGGTTGCTCTCTTTGTAACTTTGCTTTTTGCACGAGGAGCCCTTGCCGGTTTGTCTGAAGCTTTCTTCTTCTAGAAGGAATTATTGGCCTGTAAAATTAAACAAAGGATTATTAGAACAGTGTTAAAGCGGAGGCGGATCAAAAAACACAAGGTTAAATTTTTTACTGCTGGCAGTTTGTTCGAGGCGTAAAAAGGACGCAGCCCAATTTTGCTGCATTCATCGATCGGTTCATCCAGCATCTTCTTGACAGACTCGGTTACTTCATTATCAGTCATCTCTATCTCATGATACCGTTGAGGGTCCTTGATGTTCCCGGTATACTCATGCATCAACCTGAGGCGGCGGCTTAAGGGAAGGATACCCCACGAAACCCACCAACGAACGAGGTCAATGCCGATTAAACCGTTCACAAGGAAAGCCCGGAGCTTAGCAAGTTGAGGAGCATAAGCTTGTCCTTCTCTGGCAGTGAGCCCCGGAGGCAGTGGATGGCCGTTGCTGAGCCGGTGAGCACGGTAACCTGACAGAGGGTTTTCATCAGCAGGAGCGGTGTTCTGATAGTAGAACCAGGTTTGATTCCAGTCTTTCAGATGGCTGTGATGTTTGGCATGAGGAAAATCGACTTTTTTTCTCTTCTGAATCGATACGCCACCAAGTTCAGTATTGGGGCCGTCAGAGAATTCAGTTTGGCGGTTTAAGTGGAAGAAATCCCAGAAAGGCTCAATAGTTGGTTCTTCTTGAAGGTAAGCTTCACAGAACACTTGATAATTACATATGTTGGACACAGCGTTTGGTCCAATATCCTGAGAATGAAGTTCGAAGCTAGCAAGTATATCCTGAAAAAACTTTGATCCGGGAGGGCTAAAACCCCGGTCTAGATGTTGCATGAACACGATCACTTCTCCATCTTGAGGTTCAGGAGGGCATTCCGGGCCAGGGATTCGCCACTGAAGGACACTTTTCTTGGCCAAAGCACCAGTTAGAACATATCCGTTGAGTTGCGTTTTTGTGATCCGGGAAGGCACCCAGTTGCAAGCGGCGAATTGCTTGGTCATTTTGGAGGAAAAACTGTAAAGGAAATATGAAGGCCGGTTTATGATTTAAGGATGATGTGTACTACCGGTATTAAACCGGGGAATTTAATCAGGGCATGTATGTAAGCTAGACCGGATGCTGCTACTCAAGTCAAGATGGCGGTTTAAGTAAGGGCTAATGGTATCTAGCAGATTACTAACTACTAAAGGTTAAACCGCATTTAAACAGAAGAGGCAGATGTGAAATCTACTAATTGTTACAGAAACAGGTTTCACAACATGATGATATACTTTTGGATCTACCATGGTTCAGTAAAGAAATTTTTTTGAGCCCTACAATGGCGCTAAACAGAACAGAGAAGGTCTAGAGGGGATTTATCCAGGAACAACAAGATGCTGTAGAACGGCAGACTAAAGCTATGGATCTACCGCACATGGAAACTATCAGGCCTAGGTAAGATGCAGTAAGAGGCCAAGGGGAAAGGTGGAGAAGCACTGATGAACGTCGACGAACACAGATGAACACGAAGCCCTAATGGAGATCTAGGGTTAAGGAAGGGAGTACTTACCAGGGTCACGCAGCGGCGGAGGAGTATCGCAGGATCTCTGATACGAATAGGGTGATGCAGCGGCCTAGTCGGTGCAGATTCGAGGGTCGATGGCGGCGGCAGTGCTTGAGCTCTTCGGGTCACGAGGAAGAAGATGAGAGGCAAGGGGGAAAAATGGAAAGACCCCCCGGCCTTATTTATAAAGAGAAGGGGATAAGTGGCAGGCGTGAGAATTGAGGAGCCTGAAGCGGTAAAAAGAGGGTGCAGCTGTCGCCTCGATCTTCGGGAAATAATTAATGAAGGGAATCTTTATTATCTTTTTATATAGAGATGACATCATGAAGATTCACTGCTGCGTTCAGAGGATGACATCACGGCGGTTTACCAAGGTTGACAGGGAGAAGACATGATGGCGGTTTACGAGAATCATAAGAAGATGTTCATGGAATTTTTCTAAGTATTGAAGATTGACATGAACAGGTTCAAATCAATCTGGGGCCTAATGTTGAGGATATAACTACTGAGTGTAAACCACCCAGGAGGGGTCGGTTCACGCTCAGTTGTACTGAAGCCCATGAAGACAAAGATGGCGCTTTACTAATGAAGCTAGAGGCCCAGAGCCCAAAGACGGATTAAGGCCCATAGTTGTAACTGCCATAGTTGTATAACTTGTCGGCCTCGGGACTCCGTAAACCGGCCGGGCGTCAACCTGTGTATATAAAGGGACGACCCGGCGGCGGTTTAGGGACAAGAAACAACAACTCGAGACCCAGGCAAAACGTATTTTCTCCCTGGTCATCGAAACCCAATCAATTCCATCACAACTATACATAGGCTTTTACCTTCATTGAAGGGGCCGAACTAGTATAAACCCTCATGTCCCTTGTCCGGTTTAACCTCTTCAAGCTAATCTCGTTGCGATGGCTCCATGACTAAGTCCTTCCATTAGGACATCTGACGTGTTATTTCCACGACATCAGCCATTATAAAAGCAACATTTTGAACATATCCCAATGTGTGAATGAAAAGTGCAGAGAGAGCTTGCGAAGATGGAGCAGATAGGGCGGGAAAGATTGTATGTATGTGGACGAGAGAGTAGGAGACAAACCCAACGAGACATAGAGAGATAGAGAGAGAAAGAGAGAGGAAGAAGTTAGGTCTGTGAGAAATATGGAGACATGTAATATACGTGAGATGCGTGTGCATCTGGATTCTGTATACGTGGAAGGAGAAGAGACAACAAGTTTGATAAGAGAGCTGGAAAAACATGGACGAGAGCGGAAGGATCTCGTGGGTTGAGGGTTTGATAATTTTGTGCGTGGGAGAGAGGGATTGGTAATTTTGTGCAAGAGATAGAGGGTGGGGGGAGGAGTCAGTCAGCCATCGTCACATCATCCTGCTTCCAAATGGCCCTGCATTCTCTACTGCAGTGTGGTCGCTGTCTTCGATCTCCTCGATGCCCTCTTTGAAGATTGAGGTGTTGTGCATGCTTGGGTGCAAAGAAGCACAAGCGAGAGTGGTCATCATATAACCTTGGATGGGGATGAATTGTGTGCTCGGGGCAGGGTGTGTGTGTGTGTGTTGTGCTGTGTGTGTGTGTGTGTGTGTGACAGATATTGAGAGAAAACAAACCTAAGGAGAGAAATGGGTGTGTATCTGACGGAAAGCTACATGCTAAACAGGGTATTCACGAAGAGATTGTGCGGGCCTTAAGGTGGGCAGGGGCCGGGTGAGGGTGTCAAAATGTGCGTGTTGATGCATGTGTTACATGCGATCATGCGAGGGACGGACGAATCGAGAGAGATGGTTGTTGTGTTTCGGATGCTCCTCTCTCTCTCTCTCTCTCTCACACACACACACACACAAGTAAACTAGAAGACCGTTCTCTCATGTATACACAACGTATTAGCATCTGTCTATGTCTCACTGATGCATGATCATTTGCACATTCACACCTCTCTATGTCTCTATCACACGCACACCATCTCCACATTGCCCTTCCGCCACAACACACATATGGACACATACACACGTTCTCTCTCAGTCACACACACAAAATCAGTATTAAAAAAAACTAGGGTGCACCTAAAACGTCCAAATCCAAATAAACACAAACTGGAGCTAAATTCAAATATATGGAAATATTGTAGCGTCAAACTTTTCCAGGAAAAAAAGTTGAGTAATATTCGGGGATTGTTTTCACACACACAAAATGGTTCGGTGGATATCCTTCAAGCGCGACACGGTGACGCACCGTTCAATCGACCGCGCGGCCGCAGTTCATGCGCTTGCACACGATTCTGTATCGTGGCTATGGTAACTAATAAAAGCGCTGCCTAAGTCTAATGTTTACGTGCACTAGTACATTTTTCTTTTAAGTTTGACCAACCCTATATAAAACTAAAGTAAGCTCCCATATGCGCACTCATCAATATGCCGCCACCACTGTTGCGCATGCCGGCGCCCGCCTGCTCCGGCCAACAATTTCTCGCCCATCACCGTCGTGTCGCCGCCATCCCTATGCCATGAAGCCAAAGGCTCGCCCACTCACGTCATCTGCAGTCCCTCCTTGTGATGCCGCCGCGCTGCCAAGCACGCGAGCAACTAGTGGAGCCGCATCTATGCATGCAACGTACGAAGAGGAGGAACTAGCATGTCATTGTCGTCTCCGCCCGCGCGGAGGAGGCGCGCATGGTGGCTGTCGCGGCGGAAGCCGGTCACGCGCGCATCGAGCCCACAAACCGGGTGCGGATGCGGAATCTACCTTCGAGACCTTGAATGCCACGTGGATCCTGCAATCTGAAGGAGCAATTTGGGCCAGTCGACTCTTGTGAGCCGTTTGATGCAACATGGATGGCTAGAAGGGCTTCTTCAACCTCTTCTGCCGTCTTCTTCATTCGCTCCGTCGAACTTCTTTCACAAATCGACTACCAAAATTATACTACTAGTACGAACGTATTAAGTACAGTAGGAACATGAAGATACGAGCAGTAGTACCAACTGCAAGAAGAACAGTAGTAAGACATAGTACTAGTACTACTATACGTACTAAAGAGTTCAAATAACAAGAAAGAACATAAACATAGTTGTGCTGGGGCCTCAGCACAACACACCCTTGAAAATAAACTAAGCAACTAGTCCGCTTGACACTACAGTAGAACCAGCATGAGCGATGACACTTCCATCCACTCAGAGTCTGAGTCCAGGTCCTCGACTTTTTCCTCGTCCCTCTTCCTCTTCCTCTTTGCTGACGCTTCTTTGCTTGAACTAGACACTGGGCTCTGCTTCTTCATCCAACCCTTGTAGATATTTAATGAAAGGTAGGCATCCATTACTGCGTACAGGATGTGATCTTCATCTAATGTCTTCGACTCCCATGCATGATGAAACTCGGATGAGGTTTCTTCAGTTTAGCGTATGAACGGTCAATCATGGCTGCTGCCAGGGTCAACATTGAAGGCTGAGAGGAGGACACCAGGCTTGCCTTCTGGAGATCGAAGGGCTGGCCTATAACGAGACCTATCCGACGTAGGACATCCCTGTTGTTCCTAAAGTCTACAATAATGAATCTCACTCTTTCATCCTTGAGGAAGTTCTTAAAATCCTAGCACTCAATGCTGGCATGGCATATGTGGTAGACCAAGCACACGTTATGTACGCAAACCTGGATCGCGGCGGGCTTCTTCCTCTCTGCCTCCTTTAGAATCTTCTCTCTTTCCAGGACTATGGTGTACTCAACATCTAGCCCAGCGATCCACTCATCCGTTGAACTGTTGAACATGCATAGTAAGCGAGCAGGGCATGCTTTCACCGTTGCAGATCCACGTGTGTAGATGATGATGAACTCATCACCGATGATGGCTCTAACCCGGTACTCAGCGGTGACCATGGAGATTTGGGAGGCCATGGATTTTGGAGGAGGGTTAGGAGAAGTTGAACTATTGTACCCCGCAAAAAAAAGTTGAACTGGTGTAATGTGAAAGGACGGGACAACTGGGAGCGAACTGTTGTAAGGTAGAATATGGGGACGAGTAGGGCGTGCAAACGGCGTGGGGTTGCTGGCTTGCCTGGTGGATAAACGGCTACAAGCCCCCAAAGAGTTCTCGAGTACTATGCGGGACCCACTAGATGTCATGTCTACTAGACCCATATCGTAGGCCTGACGGTATAGCTTCTACCTGTTCACACGTCATGTCGGCGCATGGATGTAACTTCACTTAATTCCCTCAACCGTCGCGCCTCCCACGACCTCCGCCTCCCTCACGTGGTCGCGCCCTTTGATACTTCGACCGGCTATAAATGAGAATTTTTTTTGCCTACTCCGCATGCATGATACTCCCTATGATCCTTTTTACTTCCGTCAACCCTTTGCAAAGTGTTTGACCAAATTTATACTAAAAATATCAATATGTACAATACTGATTATAATGATTATAAGAACTATGTTTTATAATGAGTATAAAAATATTGATTTGACATTGTGAATGTTGATACATTTTTCTATAAGTTTGGTCAAAGTATAGGTACATTGACTTCAGACAAAACTTAAATGCACAATGCAGACTAGTTCCTCCATCCAGGTGCATGCCATGTCCTATCTTGTCATCACAACAAGGTTAGCTATTAGAGTACTACTACCTCCCTTCTAGTTTAAAGGGCTCGATTAAAAAATTTCACCTACTCTTAGCAAGATAGAGGTGGTGGAATAGTTTTTGTAGTTTGTAAAAGTACTCAACTAATGTTGTCGTTCTTCACAAAAAAATGTGTTTACCAATGCATGCATGAACACTAGTTACTCTAACCCCCTCTCTTCTTTAATTCTTTGCCACATCAGCATGTTGCTATTCCCGTGTGCATGATACCAGCTAAGATACCACCATTATGGCCAGCCTTAATCATCGCATGCAATAATTTAGTGCACCTTGAAATATGAACATTGTTTGGCGTGTATGTTTTTAATGACTTGAGACTATACCTAGCCCGACATGCAAGATGATTATGCACCGTTCCCCATACCTGCAGGAAGCCCGTTCGTCTCCAAATCTTTTCCTCTCCATGTGTGGAAACAATATGCCTGCTAGACTCTCCTTCTTCCTCCGGCGGTCCCACCACTCCACCCCGTGTGGAATTTTTTTGCATGCATGACTCTCCTCCAACCACGCTCATCCAATCCGAGCAATATTTCCACCCTTTCCCTCCCCCGCAATTTACTCCAACAAATGTGCCCATGTAGCTGTTACGTTAATCATGCAACATATCTTCCGGGACGCTGCTTCAGTTACTTAACTGCAGGTGCATTGGGTCACTGACATATGGGCCCAACAGGGGTCTGGCCCACATGTCAGTGATGCAACTGGACCTGCAGTTAAGTCAGTGCAGCTTCGTCGATATCTTACGTAGGTGTGCCATTGCTCGCTATAAATACTGCGCTTCCCAATACATTCGGAAGAACGCTCACGTTCATCGCTATCTCCTCCCCCTCCCTCTCACGCCGACCACCATGGCATCGCCCCTCCCAAGCCCTAGGCGCCCCTCACAGCACCGCCCGGACAGTCACGCGTCGCTGTTCCGTTCCTCGCTGCCACTAGTAGAGGAGGACACATCGGTGTTCCACTCCTAGCTGCGACGCATCGAGGTGGATGCGTCGGTGTTCCCAATCTCGCCAGCACGCGCGTCGGAGGACGCGTCGGATCCCCGCTACGAGCAGAACGCCGCGCCACCTGCCGAGCCCCCCCAGCCTTGAGGAGCTTTGGAAAGAAATGGATGTCGCCATGTGGGAGGCTTTGCCGCCGACAGAGCATGCCAAAATAGAGGCGGAGAAGAAGGCCGAGGAAGAGAAGCACGCCACGGGGCAAGCTGCTTGGCAGGTCTATGTCGCGTCCGAGAGAGTCAGGCAATTGGCTCTTTGGCAGAAGGGTCATGCAAGGGCCGTGAGGGTGGCGGAGGATGCCCGTGCCAAAGCCCTAAGTGCAGTCGGGCCCAAGCGCCTCATCTACGCTTGGCGGTACGTGGATTGGGTGCACGCTTCCAGCAAGGAGGAGTACCTGGTGGCGCCGGATCACCACACCGGTGAGATCGCGCTCGCCTGCCAGCAAGCCACCAATCAGCACCTCACGAGTTGCGAGGCTGAGGAAGAGGCATTGTGTCGGTGCGCTAGGAAACGACCGCACACCAGGGCACTCGTGGCGCACCGCAAGCGCTCCTGCGAGTGCCGTGGCTTTTAGTAGGAGTATAATTTAGTTTCATAAGGTGATCTCATTAGTTTTGGGACGCAAATGATAAATCCCGAATGTTCGGGAATTATTAGCGTCCTTAATTAAGTATGTAAGTGGGAAAGTTTGGAAACTTTGTGTATCCGTACGCATTTTTTAAGTAGGTGCATATAGCACAAACTTTACTATTATATACTATCGCACTACACGTCTCTCTCTCTGTATGCTTGTAGACTGTGCTACTCCCTCTGTCCAGGTGAATAAGTCATCTTTGGTTGTGCACCGTGACCAAGAAGGAGGGAAGACTTTATACACCTAGACGGAGGGAGTACTACTATTACTTATGTACATGCAAATGCATGTTTTAACATTACGATATGGTTTTTGTAAAAGTAGAAAAACAACACTAGTCAAGCTTGTGGAAGGATTCAATGCAAAACAAATGCAAAACTGCTCGTTTGATTGTTTACTTTTAGCTTCCTTCTTTGTGGTTATTTCTCTGTCGTACTTTATACGGAGTATCTCACTGATCGGAAAGGCATGCAAATTCCCAAACCGCTTCCTACACCCCGTATCAAATATTTTGCCTAACAAGTTGTGCCGTGCAATTGGAATTCCAACTTGAGTACTAGTAGTACTAGTAGGAGCACCAGCGGTCAGTTTGTTTAGGCTTCTAGATTAGTAGTAATCCCATTACTACTAGCTCCATCCTGGTTTATTGGTCCCCATTGTAATCTGTGTCAAATTTTGATCATAAATTTAACTAATGAAATGTTTGTGCATGTCACATGCACTAACATTTTATAAGTTAAAAATCTTTGGTCAAATTTACCACAAATAACAATGGTGATGAATAAACCAGGACAGAGGTACTAGTAGTAGTTTAAAAGCCCAAATAAATGAGTAAGGCGCCTTAATGTTACTCTCCACTGTGACTAGTCTTATGGGAAAAGCTGGGGAAGAGACGGCTTATTTTTTAAGCCGCCAAAAGAGCTGGCCCTAGGAGTAGTAGCTAGGGATACTAGGAGTAGTAGCTAGGGATCGAGTGTGCGAGATGAACCGGAGAAAGTAAATGCAGAGAGATGAAATGCAAAAAAGATGGAGGGATGTGATGGTTGCTTGTCCGTTTATTTTACCAGGCCACTTATTTTTGGCAGTGGTTGGGTTTTGTGATATGACGACTTTACTACCGCGCCACGAGTGGGGTGAGAATCCCATGCTGTGCCGCCCTCTACACTTGTACTACATCGTTCATGGTTTATTAGTCCCCCATTGAATTTGACTGAAGATTTAACTGACAAAATGTTAGTGCATGTCAACAAAATATATATCATTGGATTCGTATTTGAACATCAATGATATAATTTTAGGTGACATGCATCAGCATTTATCATACTATATATAATGTTAGTTCAATTTTTGGTCGTACTAATCTATAGTAGTAAGGTGCCCATGCGTTGCACGGAAGAGTGAAATGCATTGATCGGGGAGTTGTTTATTTTGACAAAGGATGTGGGGGTCATCTCATGTGTAGCGGGTATCGATAGGTTTCTTCGGATATAATTTAATCTCTAGAGCTCACAAACATCCGGGTGAAATAGATAAAAATGTATCTTTTGCAAACAAAAGCGTTCAACTGTTCAACCTGCATCCAAAACTTGTGAAGAAATAACACTTATTGTGCTTTGCAAGAAATGATTTTTAAGAATTAGTTTTTGAGTATCGATTGTTATACATGTTGGCTACAGTTGACTTGGCACTTTCTTGTAGTCAACCGTTGGCTATACTATTAAGTATTAACCATGCCCTTATACACCTAGATGGAGGGATTAAATCAGGATGACTTGGAAGGGGCAGAGGAGATGTAAGAAATGGTTCCTAGTAAGTCTTTCACCAGTACTATAGTAAAAGTTCATACATGGAAGATTCTAGACTAAACTATAAACGGATACACTTTTATTCATGCGCGATACTCCAATAGAGCAAGATCATGCATGGAAGGCTCCACATGCTTAAACAGCGGATTACATTGAGCGAAGACTAATGATCAACATTTAACTTGATAATGCGTATGTCCAGGTGAACCTCCTTGGAGTCCCCGTGCATCGTGTTGGGGGGTAAATAAGACCATCAGTTTTCCATGTCCACATCGGCGGGAAGGTCCCAAGTCGGCAGAGTACAAGTCAGTTTGATGAAGCCGGTGTCACTTCCCACATACCTCGGAGGGGTAGTAACAGTGAGCACGCACCCATATATTGGCCTCGTGTCAGTGTCAGCGTCAGCGGTGTCGCCCTTGACGCACACTACAGAGACGGGGTGGTGGCCTGTGCGGGCCTCGCCGGTGCCCACGATTAGGAGGAAGACACTGCCGTCCTCCTCCGACACTAGCAGGCGGCAGTGATCCTCCAGCGACTCCGGCATGGTGAACGGGTAGCACGTCTCGTACTTGATGTTCTCTGCCAAGGGCCAGTAGTGACTGATGCACGCATCCGTGAGGTGATGCATGATGTCCGCCGACGAGCCCCAAAACGGCATCGGGCACTCATAGCAGTAGACAAAGAGCTCCTTGGAGGCATCGACGAGACCGTCCGTGAAACGGGAGTGGCTGTAGGGGACGTTGCGCGAGTTGAATATATGAGCAAGTTACTACGAGATTTAATCCGAATAAGCACAAAATAAATCATGACGGCTATAACAGAGTTTAAACTAATCATGTGGACTAGCATAATAGTAGGATATAGAGTAGAAACATGAATTCTACCATGATTTCGAACAGGGAGGACAGAAACACATACGGTGCAACGGGAGCAGCACCGTTGGCGTTGAGGTTGTCGCCCATGTCGTTGAGGAAGAGGTTGCTGAGGTGGGGGAAGAAGTCGTTGTCAGTGAAGTCGTGGCTGCCAGCAGTCGCGAGAGTGCGCTCCCCAAATTTCAACAGCGCCCGCCGAATGGAGCGCAGGAGGGAATGGCTATAGGGGACGTTGCGGCCGCCGAATGGAGCGCAGGAGTAGCACACGAAGCAGTAGATGGTGTCCTTACTAGTACTCCCTAGTCTCTACTCTTATAGAAAACTGAGTTGGTGATGATGGTGTTCCTGCCATCTTGTGATATAGACCGTCCGATCTATGTCTGACGGATAGAAAACCAACTATGACAATTTTACAAAAGATACCCGCATCTCTCCACATTTACAGATAAGGCCTTGCCTCGTTCATCCTTATCCCCCACAACCTCGTGCTCCTCCCTAAGTCTCTATCTCTACTCTTATCTCTATCTCTACTACTCTTCTTTGTTTTTATAACAAATCGAATAGTACTGCACCGTCCGCTGCACGCCCGGATGAACACGCCTCCTCGCCTCCATCATCACCAACCGAGTCTTTTATAGGAGTAGGAGTAGAGAAAAAACTGAGTTGGTGATGATGGTGTGCCGTGCAATGCATGTGAATCTTGCTATTTTTTGCATATAATTCTAAACACCACGTAGACACGGTCTTTGACCATTTTACAACTTTGTTAGTATCATTGTTAGTGGTTAGCCGGTGCAAGTTATAGCCCCAGGTGTTATAACCTTTTTTTAGTAATGATATCTGGTGATTGTTCGGCACAAGCTGAATCCTGGTGAATCCCATGTAACCGTCCAATTTCCATCCGACGGTGGCCTATTTTTATGCCATAGTATTTCACAAAACTGCCACCCTTACACACATACTGTAACTGCGTCGCGGGCGTTTGCAACTGCCATGTCTCCCAGTGAACGTTTGCTGGGGATTGGAGTTAGCACGGTTCATACTCGTTCCATGCTCGGGCATTGAAGTTTGTAACTATTTTAGATTAGAATATACTACTCCTCCGGTGCTAGTAGTAGAGCAGAGTCCTACTCTACTACTCTACTCAAACAAGTTAGGGCATAGTAGTAGGTACTGTAGGGAGTACCAGTACTGTGATCACTCAAGCAAGTTTGCTGGCATCGATATGACCCTACGCTGCTGGTATGTGTCTCGTAAGTCAAGCGGCGTGCTGTAGTCATCATCACCTATCCACTTCCCGCAGCACATATTCACTTCTCCAATCTTCCATCCCCGCTAAGGCGCCTCCCCCCTTGTCCGAAACCCAAGCACTAACAATGGCAGAACCGAGCATCGTCTGCCGAAAGAGTGGCTGGAATTCGCTCCCACAAAGGTAATCAAGCTCATTGTTTCACGTGTGGACAATATCAGTACCATGCCGCTCGCCGCGTGCTCGTTGGGGCTGTACCATTTACTCAAAGCCCTAAGGCCGGAGCTTTTTAAGCCGGATCCTTGCTTGCTGATGTCGCCTGATCTTCAGAAACAGCATGTCATGTAGCATAATGATCGTAGGGTGGCGAGCATAAACCCCCTTGACTGCGATCCGATCCCCGTCACCCTCAAGTACATTAATGGTATGTAATGGGTTGGCATGAACACGTCTTGGATGGTGCTTGTCAACGATCGCGGCAGCTGGATGCTCGTGGAGGTCTACACGCAGCGATTGACCCAGCTTCCTTCGATTAACATTGCACTGCTTTGGCACCGCGGCCCAGAATACTCGGAATCTTACAGTAGCCAACATGATACCAAGTTTGATTTGCTCAAGGTTGTAATATTCCAAGTGCCCACAAGATCTGTGAATTATAAAGACTTCAGGCTAATTGCGTTCTTCAACCGCGGTCTCGCCTATCTGACAGGTCACTGCGGTAAGTGGATAAATCTGCACATCCATCGCAGGATCATACATCCTCCATGGTTCTCTGATGCCATTGAACACAAGGGCTCCATTTACGCTGTCGACTCCTTCTATGGCTGGACGTATTGCTGGCCTACTCCAGCCATCGCTACAAACGGCTGTTACAGCAGTATTTTACTTTCCTATGATATAATGATGGCTTGTTTATATTACTATCAACATTTACTGAAAAAATATTCATGCTCATAACATGCTGTTCTTAAGATTGACTACATCAAGAGCCCTTTTTTATTTGACTCCAACTTGATATGATGTTGTAGGCCGCCTGGTGTCCCTACCCTTCCTAATCCCAGAACCTTTCAAAGAAAAGCGGCATGGCAGTTGCAGGTGGTTCCTTGCTCGATCAGATGACGGCGAAGGATTGATGATCGTTCGCACGTACCGGACGTGTTGTTTCACGGAATACAATCACAGTCATTGCAAGGTCTTTGAGCAGGATCCCAGCTTCTCTGGGCCTTCAGGAATTTTTGACTGGAGTCTAGTAAGTAGCCATGGTACATGCTCTCTGTTTGTCGGACTGAATTATCCGATTAACCAGGAGATAACCAACGACAAGGATCATGATGGCAGCACGGTTTCGTTCATTAGACAAAACTACGTGTACACCATACCCTGATATGTGCCGCCATGCTCTGCAGCCCAAAGTAGGAGAGAGGGTCACAAGTATTAGACATCGACCTGCTGGCTGGAGTTTCCCCCGTCAGGCACCCATCTGGTTCAAGCCGTCAGCCAATCTCCATAGCTTAATAAATAGTAACATCTAACTGAGCCAGTTAGTTAGATGCGTACACTTGGTGTAGTAGGATCATTATTTAGTTTGATGCATATACTTGTTCTTTTTTGGTAGCCCTTTTGTAATAATGGCCGATGTTTGGTTTGGAAGAGAGAGCTGCGTCTTCACTCTTCTGGCCTGCTTACTACTTCGGTTGCACCCCCAGCCCTGGTTGCTGCTGCTGCTATTTTCAATGTACAATCAGTAGTATATTCCGTCTGTTAGTTGAATAAATGTGTTGTTAGAACGACAAACACAATGTTTTGGAAGTCATTGCACGGTTCGATCCTTAGTGCCCCGTACTGTACATAACGCATACTATTTTTCGCATGGAACACATTTTCCACTTGTTGATAACATGCAGCCCATTGATGAAGGCCCAATAGAGGAGCCCATAATTAACTGGAAGGGAGGCTCTCACATGAAGCCAGCCCAGGTACATGCTCATGGTCCCCTAAACATAAATAAGTAAATAAATAAATAAAGCTAAATGATCATGCACCATTTCTTTAAATTCATGATTTAACAGGAGGATATTATTTCCTATGATAGTGTTGTTACATTCAGTCGATATTGTTCTTAGGCAAAGATAGCGACCAGTCTTCTTTCTCCCAGCATTTTCTTCCTACAACCAACGGACCCATGCAAATCGTAGTCAATGTCGTAAATAGTTCCGGTCCATTTTTATTTTTCAATAAGAGTGTCCAACCCAGCCCAGCACATTGGCGACAAGACTTTATCCTCCGCCTTGGTGCGCTCGCAGCGGCGCTGCCGTCCGACCTTGTCAACATAGGTATTTGTCGAAACGGTCCCTGTCAACATAGTGAATCGGGAGAGAACTGTAGTTGTGAGTATGACACTACGGACCCACCAGGTCCACTCCCGAACACAAGCAAGCGCCTCTTTTACTACTCAGATGCACCCTTCATTTTTTACTCTAATCCACCCTGCTGATATCTGGGACCCACATCATTTTCATCGTATAGTCAATTAAAGACAGAATTGCACAATTTGTTTTTGAGTAGTAATTCGGAGGATTAGGCTATAAACTGGGTTGTGCGGTCTCTATGGCCCGTCTAACAACATGACCCGCCCAGCAGGTTTTTCTTTGGGAAAATAGGTAGCCCAATATTTCTTTTTGAAGAATACCCAAGCTAGGCCTATTTGTTTTCTCCGACTTACCGGGCTGCAAATCTTTCAAGATGAGGAGGGATGCATTCCGGCCTGGCCAAAGAGTATGGCCAGTGTCTGTTAAAAGTAATATTAAAGGGGTTGAAAATTCCAAAAAATTTATAGCAAATGGGATATTAGTTTCTTTTTTTGTTTTTGTTCTTCACTGTTATTTTATAGTATTTCATTGGATTTAACATGACATAGTACTAATTTATTTTTAAATTTGTTTTAGTAAGGCTACTAATTTTTGGATTAAGAATATTTTGTTCCCTAGCAAAAATTTGCGAATTTTCAAAATTTCGCACATAATTAGTTAATTTTTTAGCCCTGGTACTGACCAGAAAATGGGCAGCAATTCAAAAAATGGAAAAAGGGCTGCAATAAATTCCATATGAATTAGAAAATGAGTAAAAATTATAAAAATAATAGCAAATGCGCTGTACATGCCACAGATTTCGAGGCTGACTTATTTACGCAAGGCTTTGTCAGTTAACACACGATTCTAGCAGCAGTGACTGTTGGATGTCCATCCAACGGCCGACGTGCTTCTTCAATCTCTGATCTTTCTGCTCCAGCCACCTAAACTAGCGCCGGCGGGACTTCCTGCTCCCTCCTCTTGTGGCCCGCTGTGATGCCGCGCAGGCTTCCCCGGCCCACCCTAGTCCCTCCGCTGGCCTGGCCGCACGCAATCAATGGCCTCCTTATTACGTGAAAAAAATGATTCCTCCCACCGACATCTGGGGCGCACCGGTTGGGAGGCTGACCTGTGGTCCTACTAAGTTGATGCGTACGCAGGGCTTGCCAACTTAGTCAACAAACGATTCTAGCAGCAGTAACCATTGGATTTGAATCGAATAGTCCTGCTGCTTCTTCAAGTGCTGCTCTTCTTGCACCAGCCGCCCAAACCAGCGCCGGTGAGACCGCCTGCTCCTGCCTCCAGTGGCCGGCTGTGCTGCCGTTGAGGCCTCACCGCCCCCTACTACTCCCACCGCTATCCAGGCCCTGCGGCGACGACAGCTTCACACCACAGCCGAACCAGTGAACCCTCGTACTCCTCTCTGCGTGGGCATCCACTGCCGCGTCTTCCCCGGCTCCACGTTGTCCCCTTCCTAGGCCTCACCGTCGTCCACCGCCCTGCTGCTCTCGGTGCGGCGTGGTCAACGTGGTCATGGAACGACTTCCATTGGACATGGACTGTATGTGGAGCGGCTGATAGATGGGTCCACGACCATACACAAGGAAATGCCTCCTTATTACGCGCAAAATAATGATTCCTCCAGCTGACATCTGGGACCCACCGGAAGGGCCTCTGTATTTCATGAAAAAATGTTCCCCCCGCTTACAGGTCGGACCCACCAGCTATATCTTCGCACACAAGGAAGTGCCTCCTTATTATGCACAAAAAATGAATACCCCTGCTAGCTGGGACCCACCATAGTGGGTGGCTGACTTGTGGGCCTACGAAGTTGACGGCGACGGAGGGCTTTGTCAACTTAGTCAATACTCCAGTGACTGTATGATGTCCATCCAACGGCCATAGTGCTTCTTCAACCTGTGGTCTTCTTGCTCCAGCCGCCCAAAACAGCGCCAGTCGTGCCACCTGCTCCTGCCTCCCGTGGCCGGCTGTGCTGCCGCGGAGGCCTCACCGCCCCCATACTACTTCCACCACTAGCCAGGCCATCCCTCTACTCACCCACAGCCCCTGTTATTCTGCAGCAACGACAGCCACACACCACAACAGAACCAGTGAACCCTCGTACTCCTCTCCACGTGGGCATCCACTGCGCGTCTTCCCCGGCTCCATGTCGTCCCCTTCCTAGACCTTGCTGTCATCCACCGCCATGGTGCTCTCGGTGCGGCATGGTCAACGTGGTCAAGGAACGACTTCCATCGGACATGGACTGTACATGGAGATGCTGACAGCTAGGTCCACGGCCGCAGCAAGGAAGTGCCTCCTTATTACACAGAAAATAATGATTCCTCCACCTGACAGCAGGGACCCACCGGACGGGCCACTGTATTTTGCAAAAAAAATGTTTCCCCCCTGACTGCTGGGACCCACCAGCTACATCTTCATACGCAAGGAAGTGCATCCGGGCAAAAAAAAATGATTCGCCCCCCTGACTGCTGGGACCCACCAGCTACATCTCTGCACGCAAGGAAGTGCCTAACAGTTGGGACCCACCTGGTCGAAGCGTACGTAGCGTTGTCATTCTGGTCGCGAACGTGTACGTACATGCTGGTGGATGTAGAGGCGCACACGTGTCGTAGTAGAGGCGCACACGTAGCATGTACATGTACGTACAACGGCCAGTGTGCAAGAAAGAAAATACGGCCACGTACATACATACGGGCGGGGTCTCGAATGCCTACTCGCGCATACGTACGGCCAGGGCTCGTGTACATGGCTAGATCGAAACAGAGAAACAACGTCGTCGTCGTGTTCAAGGGGAGCCAACCGGCTGGGTCAGAACAGAATGCATCATTGTGTTCATCGGGAGGGCCTGGACGGAACATGCGATGGAAACGAGGCCTGGTGTACCGCAGAACAGAGGAAACGACCTTGTGTTTGACCGGCCACGTTCGGAACGGGATCCTATTCATCGGGAGGGGTCTGGCGTACCACAAAACGGAGGAAACGGACTTGTGTTGGACCTCCTACGGTCGAAACGGGGTCCTGTTGATCGGGAGGGGTGTGGCGTACCACAAAACGGAGAAAACGAACTTGTGTTGGAGCGCTACAGTCGAAACGGGGTCCTGTTCATCGGGAGGGGTGTGGCATACCACAAAACGGGACTCCACGAGATATTGTTCATCTCCACCATCGACCTCCTCCAGCCACCACGGGCTACTATTCATCCACCGTCGACCTCCTCCAGCCTCCACCTGCGACTGTTTATTCACGGGCTCCTGTTCATCCAGCCTCCACCGTGCGCTACTCCACCGGCTACTATTCAACCACCCCTCTCCACGGCTCCTATTCAACCACCCCTCCACGGGCTACTGTACATCCACCCCTCCACCGTCTACTGTTCATCCAGCCCTCCACGGGGTCGTCCTATTCATCCAGACCTCCACGGGGTCCTGTTCATCCAGCCCCAACCGGCTCGATCGATCGGGGTCCTGTTCATCCAGTGGGAACACCACGGGGTCCTGTTCATCCACCCCCACCGCTCACTGTTCATCCAACCCCCCTGCAACACTCACTATTCATCCAGAGGCAACATCGATCGGCTTCAGTTAGCAGCTGTAGCGAAGGAATCGCTCGATCGGGTTCAGTTAACAGCCATCGATTGATCGCTCGGGTTCAATTAACAGCCATCGATCGATCGCTCGGTTTCAGTAACGCGTAGCATGTAGTGCAATTGCTCGGGTTCAGTTAGAGCCCAACGCCTCGCTCAGGTTCAGTTAGAGCCCAATGCCTCGCACACATGCGCGTATGTGTACGTGAGAAACGCGCATCGCTCGGCCCCCGACCACCCACCGTAACCGGGAACTCGCCGAAATTTCCCTCGCCCTCGGTTCTACCATGGTTTTTTCCATCATGGACGGCCCAAAGAATGTCATGAAGCTGCGTCTCTGGCCCGCCTAGGACGAAAAGCCCATTTTCTGTCATGATTTTTTGTCATAGAAGTAGGAGCCCACCACATCTATGATGATACCGGGTTTTGTCACAATTATCGTCATAGAAGTGTCATAAGTATGACAGAAATTTTTGTCGTTCGGCCCAAAATGTCAGGGATGTGTCTTTTTTTGTAGTGAATCTAGGACTCCTTCAGTAGTTCCCGAACCAGGCTTCAATGATGTGGTGTCTGGCGCACAGATTATCTTCGACATTGCAAGGCGGGTTCCTCCTTTGAATACTCCAAAGCATCCTTCAAACACATAAAACGTGTCCGGCTCTGCAAAACAAGTACCACACACAACCACAGAGAGTATATTATTTCACGAGTCCAATCCGCTGACAACGTTTTGTAGCGTGACATCACGTCGCCGCCCGACCATTATTTTTAACCATTTTTAGCCTGCCGCTCCATATTTCGAGATGTAGTTTCATTGGCACGTCTTGTCAAAGCAGAGATCGTGTCCCTATATTGCGGGATTCTCATAAATACAGGCATGGGTAACCCAACCATGCCGTTTGCACGACCCTTGGGGAATAGGCAAGTTTTAAGACGAGTGGGAAGCGCTTGATATTCACTGCCTTTATAAAGAGATAAGGATTTACCCCTTTTCACCCACGCCTTCTCTCTTTGCCTCCCCCATTCTCGAGCTCCAGCTCCAAGTTCTCATCCTTTCCGCCCCGAGAAAGCTCTCCAACCATGTCCGGATCCGGAGCGCAGGGCAAGTGGATGGCCTCCTCCGTTAAGTAGAAGGACATTACCAAGTTCCGAGAGGCTGGGTATTCGGCCAAGGAAATCGCCCACCGGCTTTCGGCCAAGGGACAGATCGTCCCAACACCGGAGCCGCATGAGAGGGTAGTATTCATACCCCACTTCGTCCGTGGGTTGGGATTTCCTCTCCACCCGTTCGTCCATGGACTCATGTTCTACTATGGGCTGGATTTCTACGATCTGGCCCCCAACTCCTTCCTCAACATCTCAGCATTCATTGTCGTGTGCGAGGCCTTACTCCGCATCCCACCCCACTTCATATTATGGTTAAAGATCTTCAATGTGAAGCCGAAGGTCGTGGGCGGTCAACATGCGGAGTGCGGAGGCGCCATGGTGAGCAAGATGCCCAACGTCACATGGCCAATAGGTACCTTCATGGAGACCATTAAGGGGTGGCAACAACAGTGGTTCTACGTCACAGAGCCGCACGGTACCACCTGGGCTGTGGCTCCCGAATTCCGGTCCGGAGCCTCGATGCGGCTCACCTCCTGGCCAAAGAAGGGCCTGGACTGGTCTTTGCTGAATGAGCTGATAGCGCTTCAGATGCACATCAGGAGCATGATAGACAAGAATATCAAGCTTGTCAATGTGATCCAGGTGATGCTTGTTCGCCGGATCCTTCCGTGCCAAAGCCGGACGTGCCATTTGTGGGAGTTCAATCCGGCCAAGCACCAGACGTTGCTGCAGTTCTTTGGCACTACGCACGAAGACATCTGGAAGGTGCTTTTCAAGTCCAACGAGATGCGGCCGGATACGACCCAGGACCATGGACATGACTTGGCACATCCCGCTAGTCCGATAAGTTTTTTCATGTTTTCAAGGTGTATCCTTTACTGACATACTCGAGGAAGACGCCTAAGCCTCCCTACTGATTTTCTCAGAGCTGGACAAAGAAGGTGGAGCGGATTCACTATCCGGCTTTGCTGCCCGAAGACCCAGTAATTCCACTTCGGATGAAGATGCTGGTTCCGGCACCCTATCAAGCACCGAAGAAGAAGGCCAAGAAGAAGACCAAGGGGACCAGAGGTGGCCTCCATCATAAGGGGACTTCGGACGTGACGTCCGGAGACACCGAGACTCATTCCTCCATTGTTGAGGACGATGAGGAAGAGGAGGAGGAAGAAGAAAGCCATTCCCCCCAGGGAGGAAAGAAATAAAAGGATGGCCTCCACACGTCTGGAGGCCGAAGTGTCCAAGAAGGGGAAGGCTTCCCTCTCGGACATCTCCACAGCGGACTTCGACAGCAGCTCGGAATGGCACCCCAGGGATAAGCCCCTGGCTGAATCGTAAGTACTCAAAGACGCACTCATATATCCGGCCCTTTTCCTGCATGGTTCTAACATGTCAAATCATGTGCTGCAGCCCGACCCGTTCCGTCCTCCAACGATCCTCCTCAACGGGGAATTTGTTGGACCCAAAGGTGATGGACAGAGGGTCCCTTCCGGCGGCCTCCTCTCCCAAGGAAATGGATGACACCGAGGTGTTGTCTCGAAGGACCCCAAGCCAGGGAGAGACGCAGGAGGCCATCAAGGCGGCGCCAGAGGGTGAAACCTCGACTGCCGGACACATGGGGGAGCAAATCCCCATGGATATTCGAGATGGGGGCCATATCCAATTCAGCCCCCAGCTGAATACAATTCTGGAGACATATACGGCTCCGGAATCAGGAAAGCAGCCTCTCTCAAAAGAAGGAGGTGCGCCTATTCCACCGGTGACCTCTGTCCATCCAGAGGCACTGGATAATTTCCTGGAAGCGCTATGAGGAGCTTCCATTGTTGAGGAACATCATATCCTTATGGGTACGGTGGTTGAGAGGGTGCGGTCCGTTAAGAGCGGACTGACTGACGCCTGTACCAGCCTTCTAACAGGTTTTGAGTTGAGCGACACAATTATATAAAAAGAATGTCATAGTATAGACAGTATCCCCTGAGACTCTATCCGGTGTTCGGAAAGAAAAGCCAAACAGAGGATCAAATAATTTTCGCAGGAGACTAACCTGACATGTCTATATGAATAAGTAGGCGTCGTTGCTGGCTACGACCTCTCATGCTGCTGAGGTCTCCGGACTGAAGCAGAGTCTGGAGCGGTTCAAGGAAGAGCTCAGCCGTGTGAAGAAACAGCTGGAAGACAATCAAGGTATGCAATAACCTTGTCTATATTCAGGAAGGATGAATTTTTTGTGCTGACTAAAGTGCCATGATATTCATTAGGAGTGGCGGCCGAGGTGGAGACCCTCAAGATGGCGCTGGCCGAGGCCGAGGAAAGAGCGGCCAAGGAACAAGCCGCCCGTGAAAAGCATGAGGCCAGGGTCGGTGAGGTCCAACAGAAGCTCTAGGACGCATTGAAGAAATGCGAGTCCTTGGAGCATAACCTTCAGGATCAAGAGTCCAAACTTTCCAAGGCCCGCCAAAGCACACACGATGCCCGGGTTGAAGCCCAGGGCGCCCTCCAAGAAGTCTAAGAGGCCAGAAAAATCACGGCGGGTAAGGCCTTTATTATGTAGAGCAAATATGTGAAGAAAAGGTTCCTCTTACTGACCTGGATTTGGAGTTCTCCAGGGGCGTTTGCGGATCTGCCGTGCAGCGTTTTAGACGCTGCGGAGTTCTTCCGAGCCGAAGAGGGGAGCTCTACGGAGAAGCTGTTTTGGTCACAATACCTTGCGCTACAACATCTGGTGCCCTTTAGCGATCAGCTAAAACATCTGGTTGAACTGCATAGGGTGGCCGAACTAGCCATGAAGGATTTAATAATCCGGCTATGGCCTGCTGAAGCCATACCCAGCAACTACTTCGGGGTCATGAAACAGCTGGTCAATGCCCGCCCTCGGCTTGATGCCATCAAGCGGTCAGTCTGCATCGAAGGCGCGCGAATGGCCTTCGCTCGAGTCAAGATGTAGTGGGTGAAGATGGACGCCGTGAAGCATGCGACCGAGCACTACTAGGGAAAAGCCTATACATAGAATCTTAGCAGCAGCGCGGCTCAAAAAGGAGCGCTGCTACTAATTAGTAGTAGCGCGTGTGCGGGAAACTCGGTACTGACATGTTTTTAGCAGTAGCGCGCTCGGTGTAAACCGCACTGCTACAAATATTGACCGGCGGTGTCCACCAAACTCCAGTTAGCAGCAGCATGATGCCGCGGGCTATGCTACTGCTATGGATGTAGTAGTAGCGTGCTTTTTCTGAGGTCGCTGCTGCTAAATTTCAAATTGGCACACTTTTTGGTCCCGGTTAGCAGTAGCGCCGTTGCCCAAAGCGCGCTGCTGCTACTTCCTTAGCAACAGCGCGTTTTAACTCCCGCGCTACTGCTAATCCGCACTAACCCACCACCTTTTCCCCACCCGTCCCTCCCCTCCCCCTCCTCTCTTCCCTTTCCCCTACCTCCCACATGCTCCCACTCTCACTCTTCTTCTTCCTTAATACTTCTCCCCCATTACTCTCTCTCTTCTATCTACCTTTCTCTCTCTTCATTACTCCTACCTAACTACACCACCTCCATTAATGCATCTCCTTTCTCTTTTTTCTTCCCCTCCACTAGTTGAAGTTGTCTCCTCCCAAATTATGTAGCTAGGTAGATATAGGATTTAGTTAAGTGACCTATTTGCCCCCTAACTAGATCTATCTTTGTCAAGAAGAGCTTTGTGCACTTTTGATCTCCCTACAACATCATCTCCATTGTGTGCTCGATCTCGAGATAGAGGTGATGAAAATTTCATGATTTTGCAAAATGGAAATATGTTTATGTGTGTGTGATATGTTTGTGGAAATTGTGTGTGTGGCATGAGTTGACGCAAAATTGTGCTTTTGAGTTGCCTATGTTTTGCCGAAATGTCAATTTATTTCTGTTTCGGCGAATTCTGGGCAAACTCTAGATCCATATATGTCCTATCTTTAGGGAAGGTAATGCCGAATTTTTGTATGACTTTGATGCATGCACACATTTTTATAATCAATTTGTTTTATTATTAATTACCGTGCAGACGTTCATCATGGTCAGTGGAACGATGGTGGACAGGTGGTTGCGGTCGACGGTGCAGGACATGAAAGAAAATAACCTGACAGAGGTTTTATGTCCGTGTCGAAAATGCAAAGGAATAGTTTGGCTCGACCCCTATGACGATGGTCGTGTCGAAGTGCACTTGCTCATGACTGGTTTCATGGATGGCTATACTCGGTGGATAACTGAAGATGAGGATGACGATGTTGAGGATGCCGACGGGGCAAGCAATGATGACACGGGGCAAGATGAAGAGATGATTGATAATGGCGGCGAGGAAGAGGCCGGACATGGCGGCGGAGAAGGGGCCGGACATGGCGGAGGAGAAGGGGCCGGACATGGCGGCGGAGAGAATGACATGGACTCCACGCAGCAGAGTTCGTCGGTACTAAGTTCAATCGTGCGGGACCCTCATGTTCAAGCATTGCTTCGCAAGGAGACAAGTACTGAGAGAGCTACTTCTAGAGAGGAGGCTAAGCTGGAGCAACTGGTGGTAGACTCGAACAATCCATTGTATGATGGTTGCAATCCTGAGGTGACCCGCTTGAGTTTCACGCTCCAACTCCTGAAGACGAAGGCTAAAAACAAATGGACCGACACTAGCCTCGATGAGCATATCAAGTACCTAAAGGATGTTTTTCCCGCGGGTAATCTATGTCCTACTAGTGTTGATGAGGCCAAGAAGATCGTGTACCCTCTTGATTTGCCACACGTTAGATACCATGCATGCATCAACGATTGCATAATTTATCAGAAGGAGCACGCGGAAAAACAAGCTGTCCGGTGTGCAATGCTTATCGATACAAGAAGTCCGGGAAGAAATTTCCCCAGAAAGTTGTATGGTACTTACTGATCACTCCCCGTCTCCAGAGGTATTTTGTAGATCCCAAGGAAGCAAAGCTAATGCGCTGGCATGCGGAGAGGAAGAAGCCCGACGATGGAGATGATCCGAAGCTGGGACACGTGAAGGATGGAAGCCAGTGGAGAGCGTTGAACAACTTCTATCGGTATTTTGAATGTGATGCAAGGAACATCGTGCTCGGCGCATGTACCGATGGCATGAATCCGTTTGGCAACCAGAACACCAACCATAGCACATGGCACGTGTTTGTATGGATGTACAACCTCCCCCTGGTTGTGCATGAAATCGAAGTACATTCACATGAGCATGCTTATTCAAGGGCCAAAACAACCAGGAAATAATATTAATTTGTATCTGGGGCTACTTCAAGAGGAGTTAGACACGTTATGGAAAACACCGGCCAAGACATGGGACGCTAGCAAAGGAGAGTATTTCAACATGAGAGCCACGCTGATCACGACAGTGCACGACTATCTCGGTTACGGATATGTGGCAAGCCAGGTGTGCCATGGATATTGCGGATGCACGTGGTGCATGGATGATACGAAGTCTCAGCAGCTAACGTCAAGGAAAGATGACGGGTCTGGGAAAATCATGTACATGGGGCATCGAAGATGGCTTGAACAGGACGACCCGTGGAGAAACCGTGGAGATCTATTCAATGGTCACACTGAGAATCGAGGACCTCCACGTAAGCGGAGCGGTGCCGAAATCGATGAGCTGTTGAAAAACTGGAAGGAGTGCCCCGCACCAGGAAAGACGATGAGAAAGGCGCCGGAGCTGCTGCTGAAGGTATGGAAGACGAGGTCTGTGTTCTGGGACTTGGAGTACTGGCACAAACTCGATACACCTCATTGCCTTGATCAAATGCATATCTGTAAGAATGTCCTTGAGAGCTTGCTCGCAACACTGATGAACATGCCGGATAAGACCAAGGATGGGCTGAACGCAAGAAAAGACTTGCAAGATTTGAAAAGCAGGGAAGATCTGCACATGCCGCCCTGTAAAATGTCAGACGAGACAGAGACGGAGACAAAGGCACGGGAGAAGAAGGGCAAGAAAATAAAGAAAGAGGATTATTGCCCCCCTTCTTGCTTCACCTTAAGTCAGGCTGAGATCAATCAATTTTTTAAGTGTCTTACCGGAGTCAAAGTTAGTTCCGGTTACTGTGGCAAGATAAGCAGATATCTAGACACGGACAAGAAAAGGTTCAGCGGGATGAAGTCTCATGACTGTCATGTCATGATGATGTAGATACTACCTGTTGCCCTTAGAGGGATAATTGATAAGCATGTCCGTGACACGCTTATTGGTCTATGCAACTTTTTCGACATCATCTCTCCAAAGTCTATCAGTGTGAAGCAGCTCCAAAGGCTACAGGAAGAGATCATTGTGATACTGAATGAGCTTGAGATGTACTTCCCGCCCGCGTTCTTTGACGTGATGGTGCATCTGTGTGTCCATATTGTGGATGACATAATAGACCTGGGGCCGTCATTCCTGCACAACATGATGCTGTTTGAGAGGATGAATGGGATCATCAAAGGATTCATTCGTAACATGTCCCGTACGGATGGAAGCATCGTCCATGGTTATTTTACACAAGAGTGCATCTCTTTCTGTGAGAATTTTCTATATGGCGCAGACCAGCAGCCTGGTGTTAGTGTTGGTTTGCCCGTTAACAAGCACGATGGGAGGCTCGAAGGAGATGGTCACTGCAAGGGTCGCAGGGAACTGCATGTGCATACTCAGATCGACGCAGCGACTTTGACAGAGCAAACTTGGTAGTGATACAACACCTAGACGAGGTAGATCCTTTCATGGCACTGCACAAAGATATTATGCTGCTCTGAGGATTTTTCCGCTTTGAACAAAGGAAAATGGGATGTTGAACTAGAGACATATGCTGCTCTGAGTGCCCAAGATCTTTACTCCGGCTATTTAAACCGGCTTTACACTAGCCGTGACTGTGAAGCTGGCCTGGTCAAAATGATGAGGGATAAATTTGAGGTAACTTACTTTTTTTCCTTGCTGCCATTACCTCCATCCTTGTAGCCCCCAAGGGCCGGTTTGTAACGTTGGTCAAACCGGGACTTGATCCTGAACATTCTTGAAACCGATCGGTATAGCCCGCAAGAACCGGTCTAACTTAACATAAGTAAACCGGGGCTCCAATAGAGAACTGTCCTTAGAACATAACTTGATCAAATAGCCATTAGCCCCCAAGTGCCAAGTTGAATATTTGTATTGAGCTTGGGACTTTGTGATGGAGTAATATAAAAAAAATTGAAGGTGCATTAGCCCCCAAGTATCAGGCATATAACTTTGTTATATGGTTGATACTTCAACTCCTTGGATCGCCTGTGCAAAGCTTAAACGCTGTCTGTGTGCAGGCTGAGGTGAAAATCAAGGAGGACCGAGTTGCCGATTTGCAAGAGGCCTTGAAAACCCAGCAGGCTGAAACAGATAAGGCAAAGCAAGAATTAACCAGCGCTTTGAGCACTGCTGAACGGCTGAAAGAAGGCTTCAAGAAAGAGCGGGCTGACTGGGCCACTGAGAAGGCCGGTTTAACCAAAAGAGCGGAAAATGCTGAAGCGGCCCTTAAACCGGTGGTGGATGAACTGACAGCCGTACAGCGGCAAATACACTCCATGACTGCTGCAATCTTTGGTAAGCTCCTTGTAACTTCTGTGATAAATTTGAATCTGCTGTATCGTAAATCCGGTTTGAGACCATTCCAATCTTGTTGTAGGCACACGTATTGGGCACTTAGGAAATGATGTGCGGAAGAAATTGAAAGCTGCCTACACCTTGGTGGAACAATTGTATACCGGAGCCCAACGGATCATCACCACAGCTTCTCACAACAACCCGGCGCCCTCTTTAATCTAGGACACTCTTAGCAAGTTGTCAATGCTTCCAGCCCGGATTGAGGAGCTGAAAAAATCCGCTGCCCGAACCGGAGCCATCAATGCCTTAATCCGGGCAAAGGCATGGGTGCCCGACTTTGATCCTGTGGAAGCAGCTCAAGGCTATCCCAGTCTGAAAGAAGATGGCTCTGAATTCAACGAAGAAGATTTAAGGGCCATAAACCGTGCAGTGCGCCCTCTGGCTTGCCAGCTAGCTGAAGAGGCAGATTTGACGCATTATCAAGCGCAATATAATAATCAAAACAAACGAGTGCCTGCCCCAACTGTTGAAGCGGAGAATCTGATTCCTCCAATCCGTAAGCACACTTACGCCCCTGATATTGAACCGTCTTCCCTGATCCATGAAGATACTGTTTTCCAAGCTTTAATGGGAATCGACTGGACCACTATTGATTTCCAGCCGATGGGTAGAGACGAGGAAACTGAAGCGGCGGAGGATGAGGAGCAGGCTTGAACCGGAAGCCGGTTTGAAGAGCTATTTGCAACATCCTTCCACAAAAACAATGATTTTGTTTGAGCACCATGCTGCCTTGTAATAGGATAGTTAAAACTTCTGCCTGGAATATGCCTTCGTGCATAAGTACTGAAGCTTTTGCTTGAAAAACTTTAATTCATATTTCCTGCAATCAGAAAAATTTGAACTTCGGTGGCGGTTATACCATCAGCCGGATTATGATCTTGATATGTGTATCAGTAATATAACAAATAGATGATACATAAATACCTGCCATGTTTGAGCATAAAGCTGGCTTTAGCCAAGCCTGAAGTGGTGGTTTTATAAACCATTACCGTCAAAAAGGGAGAAAGTAGCTCCCATACAAACCGTACTGACTTAATACGAGCCCCCTGGTTACTCCATGATGTTAACAGGGAAAAGGTAAACCAGGCAGACTCCTCCGGATTTAAAGGGGGATCAAAAATCATTGGCTGAACCGGAAAAAATATGCTTTTTGTCATAAAAGAAATCCAACAAAAGCAAAGAACGAACAAACCATGAAAACAACATGGAAGCAAAGGCAATGATAAAAACCATTTGCAAAAATATGCTATACTGAGCTGTTCAGATGGTATTACCATGGTCAGACAGGATCAAGGCCCCCAATAGGAGTGACAATGATTCAAGTCAGCCAGGTCCCCAAATGGCTCGTGGCATATATGCCAGATCAAGAGGCGTGAGAATGGTTCGGGTTCGACCATGCCCCCAAGTGATTTTGTGGCCTTAGGCCGACCAAGAGGCGTGACTGGTTCAGACTTGACCATGTCCCCAAATGATCTTGTGGCTGTCGCCTATCAAAGGGTCTTCATTGGTTCGGACACGACCAAGGCCCCCAGTGATATAAAAAACAAATGTCAAGGGGTAAACCGGAGGCCGCTTTAAACAGAACCACTCCGTGTAAACTCGCATGATTAGAAAGACAGAGACCCCGCTTTAGTTGAGGCTCCGGTTTGAGATATCAAAGATAATATATACATTGTCATGATATGTACATAGATAGAGCCGATGGCTCAAGTATAGTAAGGCCGAAGATGAGCTATATTCCACGGCCTGTTGGTCTCCTCCGCTGATGTACGTGAGTCTTGATACCCTCGAATATCAATCAGATAGTATGACCCGTTGTGTAAATTCTTGCTGACCACGAAAGGTCCCTCCCAAGGTGGGGATAACTTGTGCATATCCGTTTGATCTTGGATGAGTCGAAGCACCAAATCTCCTTCTTGAAAAGTTCTGGTTCTAACCCGGCGACTGTGATAACGACGAAGATCTTGCTGGTAAATCGCCGAACGGGCAGCCGCTATATCACGCTCCTCGTCCAATAGGTCCAAAGCGTCTTGCCGTGCTGTCTCATTGTCTGCTTCAACATAAGCTGCCACACGAGGCGAATCGTGCCGGATGTCACTAGGGAGAACTGCCTCTGCTCCATAGACCCTAAAAAATGGCGTGTATCCTGTGGACCGGTTTGGCGTAGTATTGATACTCCATAATACAGATGGTAGCTCTTCAACCCAACATCCTGGTGTTCTTTGCAATGGGACCATAAGCCGGGGTTTGATGCCTCGCAAGATTTCCTGATTAGCTCGTTCTGCCTGTCCATTGGACTGGGGGTGTGCCACTGACGACACATCAAGTCGGATGTGCTCACGTTCACAGAACTCCTTCATAACGCCCTTGGATAAATTGGTACCATTGTCAGTAATGATACTGTGTGGAAAACCAAACCGGAAAATCACCTTCTTGATGAACTGCACCGCTGTTGCTGCATCACACTTGCTGACAGGCTCCGCTTCAACCCACTTGGTAAATTTGTCAACTGCCACGAAAAGGTGGGTTTTCTTATCCTTGGATCTTTTAAAAGGCCCAACCATATCCAGCCCCCAAGTTGCAAATGGCCATGTTATTGGGATCATCCTCAATTCTTGAGCCGGCATATGAGCACGCCTTGAAAATTTCTGACATCCATCACACCGTTTAACCAAGTCCTCCGCGTCAGCATGCGCTGTCAACCAGTAGAACCCGTGACGAAACGCCTTTGCCGCCAGAGACTTTGAACCGGCGTGGTGTCCACAATCCCCTTCATGGATTTCTCTTAAGATTTCACAGCCTTCCTCAGGAGAAACACAATGTTGAAATGCCCCTGATACACTGCAATGATGTAATTCACCATTGACAATCGTCATAGACTTGGATCGCCGGACTATCTGCCTGGCCAGAATCTCATCCTCTGGTTACTCCCCCCGGTTCATGTATGCAAGATAAGGAACTGTCCAATCCGGAATAACATGCAGTGCTGCCACCAATTGAGCCTCCGGATCAGGGATAGCCAAATCCACCTCACCTGGGAGCTTGACCGACGGGTTGTGCAATACGTCCAAAAAGACGTTAGGCGGGACCGGTTTACGCTGAGAGCCCAACCGGCTTAAAGCATCCGCCGCTTCATTCTTCCGACGGTCCACATGATCCACTTGATAACCCTTGAAACAACCTGCAATATCATCCACTTCCCAACGATACGCAGCCATGAGCGGGTCCTTAGAATCCCAAGTGCCAGACACCTGTTGAGCCACTAGGTCCGAGTCACCAAAGCACTTAACCCGGCTTAAATTCATCTCTTTAGCCATCCGGAGACCATGGAGCAAGGCTTCGTACTCAGCTGCATTATTAGTACAAGGGAACATTAAGCGGAGAACATAACAAAACTTATCACCTCGTGGGGAAGTTAATACGACTCCAGCCCCCGAGCCTTCCAATTGCCTGGATCCGTCAAAATGAATAGTCCAATATGTGTGATCCGGCTTCTCCTCTGGTGCTTGTAACTCCGTCCAGTCATTGATGAAATCAACAAGTGCTTGAGACTTCACTGCCGTCCGAGGCACGTACTTCAGTCCGTGTGGCCCAAGCTCTATAGCCCACTTGGCAATCCGGCAAGTCGCCTCCCGGTTCTGTATAATATCACCCAAGGGAGCTGAACTGACCACTGTGATGGGGTGCCCTTGAAAATACTGCTTCAACTTCCGACTGGCCATAAAAACACCATAGACCAGCTTCTGCCAATGCGGATACCTTTGCTTGGATTCAATAAGCACCTCGCTGATATAATAAACCGGCCGCTGAACCGGATATTCTTTGCCTGCCTCCTTGTGTTCCACCACAATAGCCACGCTAATTGCTCGAGCATTCGCGGCTACATATAATAATAGTGGCTCCTTGTCAACTGGGGCTGCAAGAACCGGCGGATTAGCTAACTGCTGCTTCAGGTCCTCAAATGCCTCATCAGCAGCTGGACTCCAGACGAAATTGTCTGTCTTCCTCAGCATTTGGTACAAAGGGATACCCTTCTCCCCGAGGCGGCTGATAAACCGACTCAGCGCAGCGATTCGGCCCGCCAAACGCTGAACATCGTTGATACACTTCAGTTTAGCTAGGGATGTAATAGCCGTAATCTTCTCCGGATTAGCCTCAATTCCTCTGTTAGACACCAGGAAACCCAGTAACTTGCCTGCCGGAACTCCAAAAACACACTTGGCCGGATTAAGCATCATCTTGTAAGCTCGCAAGTTGTCAAAGGTCTCCTTCAAATCATCCACCAGCGTCTCCTTCTGTCTTGATTTTACTACAATATCATCCACATAGGCGTGCACATTGCGGCCGATCTGCTCATGCAGGCAATTCTGTACACACCGTTGATAGGTGGCTTGGGCACTCTTGAGCCCGAAGGGCATAGATACATAGCAGAAGGCTCCAAAGGGAGTAATAAATGCTATTTTCTCCTGGTCCTTAACCGCCATCTTGATCTGATGATATCCAGAGTATGCATCCAAAAAACTCAAAGCTCACAACCCGCCGTGGCATCAATGATCTGGTCAATATGGGGGAGGGCAAAAGGATCTGCCGGACAGGCTTTGTTAAGATCTGTGTAATCCACACACATACGCCAAGTGCCATTTTTCTTAAGAACCAGCACCGGATTAGCAAGCCACTCTGGATGGAACACCTCAATAATAAAACCAGCTGCTAGAAGCCTGGCCACTTCCTCTCCAATGGCTTTGCGTCTTTCTTCGTTAAACCGGCAGAGGAACTGTTTCACCGGTTTATACTTAGGATCCACATTAAGAGTGTGCTCAGCAAGTTCCCTCGGTACACCTGGCATGTCAGACGACTTCCATGCAAAAATGTCCCGATTCTCACGGATGAACTCGATGAGCGCGCTTTCCTATTTGGGATCCAGGTTGGCACTGATAGTGAACTGCTTGGACGAATCGCCGGGCACGAAGTCAACAAGCTTGGTCTCAGCTGCCGATTTGAACTTCAAATCTGAGTCATGCTCTGTAGTTGGCTTCTTTAAAGGGGTCATATCCGCTGGATCAACATTGTCCTTATAATACTTCAACTCCTCCGTGGCACAGACTGACTCTGCATAAGCCGCATCACCTTCCTCACATTCCAAAGCGACCGCACGGCCCATGAACCGTTATGGTCCCCTTGTAACCTGGCATCTTGAGCTGCAAGTAGATATAACAAGGCCGTGCCATGAACTTGGCGTAAGCCGGCCGGCCAAACAAGGCGTGATACGGGCTCCGGATCTTCACCACCTCAAATGTTAGTTTTTCCGACCGGGAGTCGTGTTCGTCCCCAAAAGCCACATCCAGGGCTATCTTACCAACAGGATATGCAGATTTACCAGGCACCACACTATGGAACACCGTATTCGACGGTCTGAGATCTTTGTCTGTTAAACCCATGCGGCAGAATGTCTCATAGTACAATATGTTAATACTGCTTCCTCCATCCATGAGTACCTTGGTGAATTTATAACCCCCCACCTGAGGGTCTACCACTAATGCTAGCTGGCCCGGATTATCAACCCGGGGCGGGTGATCCTCTCTGCTCCACACGATAGGCTGCTCCGACCAGCGCAAGTAACGTGGTAAGGCCAGTTCAACAGAATTCACCGCTCGCCTGTGGAGTTTTCGGTCGCGTTTATCCAAACTAGTTGTGAAAACATGATACTGCCCATTGTTCAACTGTTTTGGCTGGCTCTGATAACCCGACTGCTGCTGCTGCTGCTGGCTGTTCTGATTATTCTGGTGATTGTGACCACCCTGATTGCGACCTGAACCAGAAGCTCCATCGTGATCCGGCCCGTGGAAACCGGATCCTGAACCGCCACCTGATCCGTGATCATACCGGAAAGCATTAGAGTTTTTGAACTCCTGCATGATATAACAATCTTTCCAAAGATGGTTAGCCGGCGCCTCCTTCGTCCCGTGCTTCGGGCAAGGCTGATTCAACAAATAGTTCAAACGGCTTGCGTTAGGATTGGGAGCCCCATTACGATTTGCCGCTTTACCTCTGCGCCGCTGCCCCCTGTCCTGTGCATTAGTGTTGGCCACAAAGTCCACGCTGCCATCCGCTTTGCGCTTGCCTCCATTTCCATGACCCGCTAGTTTGTACTGTTGCTGTTTGGAGTTGCTATTCTTCTTTCCCTTCCCTGCTTCATCATCATTAGGCTCGGGATCCTTGGTACTGTCCGAATCGGCATACTTCACTAAAGCGGCCATGAGGGTTCCCATGTCATTACAGAACCGCTTCATGCGTCCCAACTTCAATTTTAGAGGCTCAAACCGGCAGTTGCCTTCCAGAGTTAAGATCGCAGAGTCAGCATTAATCCTGTCAGACGAGTGCAAAATTTCTGAAACGCGGCGCACCCAACGGGTCGTTGATTCTCCTTCCTCCTGGACACAAGCCGCCAGGTCTACTATGGACTTGGGCTGCTTACAGGTATCCTTAAAATTCTGTATAAACCTGGCCCACAACTGGGCCCATAAGCTGATAGAATTGGGTGGTAGGCTCTTTAACCAAGTACGAGCCGTGCCCTCAAGCATCATGGTGAAGTATTTTGCACATGCGGCCTCATCCACGTCCAGCATTTCCATGGCCATCTCATAACTCTCTACCCATGCTTCAGGGGGTAAATCAGCGGTGTAATTCGGCACCTTGCGTGGACCCTTGAAATCTTTGGGCAGGCGCACATTACGTAAAGCAGGGATCAAGCAAGGCACTCCCAAAGCGGATGTGATTCCTGGTCCGGCAAAGGTGGTAGAACGAACCGGTGTAAGTTGGCCCGCATTATCCTGTGCTGCTAACTCGGCGTTCCTTTGTGCCCGGGCCCGGTCCACCGCATCCTGAGCATCACCAACACCACCTACCGGGTCATTACCACGGGCCGCTTCACGGCCTCGCGCATTGCTTGATATGGCCGGTTCATCCATGCGCCTGCTATAGCTCCGGCTCGGACGGGGCGTAGAATGAATCCGATCACGGCTGTATGAGTATGCCTCCTGCTGAATCAGCGCAGTCCGGAGAAGCTCCTTAACCCGGCGCGTCTCTATCGCTTGCGGAGAATCCCCTTCGACTGGGATGGCCTCTAACCATGCAGCGGCCGCAACAAGGTTGTCCATAGGATTCGAATAATGACCCGGGAGCGTCTGGACCGGCGGAGGAACCATAATGTTTTGGTGAGGAGGTTCCATCAGGCGAGGTTGGACCGTCGCCCCTGGTCCTAGTGCCTCAATCCGGGTTGTCTTCGGGTACTGCGGCGGATTACCGGGTCCAGCTCCTGGAGTGTGAAAGAGATTTCGGGGGTCAAACCCTAACGGCAGGCGTGATCTGTGCTTCCGCTTCAAAACCTCCTGTGATGCATTCTGGTCAAGCATGAGCTTATAGGCCTGGGCGTCCAAAGCGGCCCGCTCTGCCGCCATCCTGTCCTTCTCTGCCGCCAGATCCGCTTTGGCTCGCGCGATCTGTTCTTTCACCTTTGCAATTTCTGCATCATGAGCCTCCTGATCCGCCGGGTTGGCTTCCACCATAAGCGCGGCCAGTGCGTCAAACAGGTCGGATAGGACTTGAACCGGCGGGCGCATAAGGCCTCCTGCCCCTGCTGCCGCTACCGCTGCTGATCCGGAGAGCATTGCTGCGGCGGTCGAAGAGTGGTTCGCCGCCTGGGTGCCGGCCATGAATATTCCAACCCGGTTGACCGGGCCTGGGGGGTCCGGAATACTTTCGCCGTCGGAACAGCCCCTAACCTGGTCGTCTTGCAACTGGTATAGCGATTCGGTCTCTCCGGTCGAGGACTCGTCGCCGGAATAGACGACGGTCTCGCTACCGTGTTCTGACTCGTCCTCCCGCTCTCCTCCGTGGATAACTCCAACGAAGGCATGCTTCATGG
This sequence comes from Triticum dicoccoides, assembly GCF_002162155.2. Lineage (NCBI taxonomy): Eukaryota > Viridiplantae > Streptophyta > Magnoliopsida > Poales > Poaceae > Triticum > Triticum dicoccoides. The sequence continues at coordinate 668,695,949 of NC_041391.1, read as the reverse complement.
CCGGTTTAGCCTGGGTAGATCTCGCACACTGAGCCGTCTCGACGAGGTCAGTGTAGATGTCCGGCTCAGGCCCAGGCTCACCGATCTTGCCAATGAAAACGTGTATGCCACCAAAGGGGACCCGGTACCCGTACTCGATCGAATCGGCCTCGGGACCCCATCCTGCGTCGTCGATGTAGATCCTGCCCCGACGACTCTTGGTCATCCGGCCCACAACATAGCCTTCGAGTCCCTTGAGCTTGCCCTCCAAGATCGTCAAACCATCGTGCGATAGCCCCACGGTGGGCGCCAACTGTCGTGGATTTGTCACGGCAGATGTCCTAGCGAAAGGACTTAGTCGTGGAGCCATCACTATGAGTTTACTTGAAGGGGTTAGAGCGGACACAAAGACACGAGGGGTTTATACTAGTTCGGCCCCTTCGACGAAGGTAAAAGCCTACGTCTAGTTGTGATGGAATTGATGTGGTCTCGATGGCTAGGGAGCAAACAAGCTTCGCCTAGGCTCGAGTTGTGGTTGTCTGTCCTGAACCGCCACCGGGTCGTCCCCTTATATACACGGGTGACGCCCGTCGGTCCATAGAGTCCTAACCGGTTCATACTCGTATTCCGGTTGGTATCTCTCTATTCCTTACTTACAATACAAGTCATATATCAGGCCGGTTTACAGCTACATGTTCTAACCGACTACAGGCCTTGGGCCTTCATCTGTTTACGCCACTAATGAAGTTAACCCGGCCCAAGTAGGCCGGTTTACGCCTAGTGGTAATATCCCCAACAATGAGTATATCCGACGCCAAGAGCTCTACCATGAACGCTATCGCAAAAAATGAGCCATGGGTACATGCTAAGCACGTGACACAATGCTTCTTCATAACCGACCCATGCAATCCCAGTCGTGTTGTCGTGAGGAGAGGCAAAAGGAACATCATTGGAATGGATGGAGTCGCCAACGAGGAAGACTATGATCAGTACGGCAACCCAATGAGGGAAGATGACGATGATGATGAAGTATACGTCAAAAGAAGAATCAATACTGCATCTCCTAAGATTCTCACTATCCCTGCTTCATCCCGCCTTTTCCCCCCAAATCCCCACTCTCTCTTCCCCCATCGCTCGCCCCCGACCCCGGCGCCGGCGCTCGCCCCCGACCCCGGCGCTCGCCCCCGACCCGGCCCTCGCCCCCGACCCCGACCCCGGTGCTCGCCCCCGACCCGGCCCTCGCCCCGACCCCGGCGCCGGCGGTCGCCCCCGACCAGGCGCTTTCCCCTGACCCCGGCGTGCTCGCCCCGACCTGTCGGCCCTCGCCTTCCTCCTCTACTTCCTCCCCTCCCAACCTCGGCCGTCGTCGGGCCTGCCTCCTCGCCCCTGCACCCTATGTAAACCCCCCCCTCTCTCTCTCTTTGCTCGGGTTCTTCGGTTAATTTACTTAGGTTTTAGTTAAGGCAGCATGTTAATTAGGTTATCTATTTAGTTATGAATTTAGCTAGGTTTCAAAATTAGCTGAATTTATATGCAAATTTGAACTGGACATGTGATATGTGGATATGTCATGTTTTGGACATGTCATGTTTGGAAAATGATCCTAGTGGCCTATGTTATGCCGGAATGTTGATTGATTTCCGTTCCGGTGAATTTCAGGCGCTCGATATGTCCATATTTTAGCAAAGGTCATGCCGAAATTTCCCGTGAATAAAGGCATGATTTGTGCTACATAGTTGGCATATCGAGTGCTGGCACATAGATTTCTTTTTATGTCATTTCTCATTTATTCATACTTTTAGAAATAAATGAGGACACTTAATCATAGGAAACATGTCGAACAACGAAGAAACTGGGCCTTCTGACCAAGATGCCGACGAGATGGATTATGAGGGTGAACAAGAGTACCTCGACTATTTGACTGCTAAGCAAGGTTTGCAGGTCGGCCTCGATGATGGTACTGACACCGACATCGACACCTACGGCGCCGGCACCGATGGCGCCGCTGAGACCGGTGGGGAAGGTACCGGTGGGGAAGATACAGGCGGGGAAGGTACCGGCCCCGATGCCGCTACCGAAAAGAGGAAGCATAAGAAGCAGAGGATATGAAAACCTAACAAACTAGGGATTGGATGACTTGTGATCACAAAGATGGCACCTGGCAAGTTTGAGCCATTAGAGCCGGAAGAACCTCGCAAGTTCTATGGGAACCAAGTAGGATGCATCCTACGGGAATGCGCGAGCATCAACGACTATGACTTAAGGAGTAAAGAACATTTGACGCAGTTGCTCCTAACAAAGTTGCACAAGAGATTCAAGTTCCCCGACCGGGATGATAACATAGAACAACCGTGGGATGATCCGAAGATGAAAAAGATTAACAATCACGCCATGGGCATGTTCAACAATGATTTGGCCTCCTGGAAAGGGAGGGTGGAACGAGCTATTGAGGCTGATGAACCCCTGTCCAAGATTCTGGAGGAAAATCCGACACTTACGGAAGAGGAGTTCGAAAAGTTCAAGGACACTTGCGCTACCGAGGCAGCCAAGGCTAAGGCTACGAAATTCAAGAGCCTTCAGCAAAGGAACACGGGGAAGCATCGCCTCGGAAGCCGTGGCTACCTCGATAAAAGGCCCATATGGGATAAGGAGGATGCGGAACGTGAAGCCGCGGGTCTCCCAGACCCCTTCGCGAAGTTCACCAACCCCTTGGAGCGTGACTTCATTAGGGCCCGCTACAAGTGGGACAAGGAGAAAAAGTTTTTTTTACACGGACAAGATCATAAGGAAATTGATTAGACTACTGGAGAAGCAACACCAGCTTGCAGCCGAAAGCCCTACATCTCCGTTGAGGCCCAAGTGGGACACCCCTCTCAACCGGGCCTTGAACGAACTTAAGGGACTCCCTTTGGGCCAGCGGCCGCAATATGGTCGTGTGCACGGCGCTGGAGGCAGTGCCACGTGGAAGGTGTTTTACAACGTGAAGAGCGTGTACTCGTGAAAGGTGCGGTCATGTTCCATCTCACGGGCGAGCCGATGCTACCACCAAAACCGCTGGAGGCACTATCAGGGGATCTCAGGAGACTGCACGACCATGTGTTGTCGACTGAGAAAGGCCTACTAGCCTCAAAGGATCCAGGATATCCGACATACGCGGCTTGTGTGCCTGAGGGGAAGTGCTACGTCGACACACGGCCCGCGTAGGTGTTCTTCCTGCGGTTTGACCATATCTTTGAGATGTTTCTAACAAGGCGGCTCGATTTTACAATCGTCCGCCTTTTTGCACTACATATGAGCTCCTTCATGAAGAGTGAAGAAGTCTCGCAAATCTGTGTGGCGGATCCAAACTACATGCACGAGTCTTTCTTGAGTCTCGGCGACTTTGAGCGTGAAACTACTAGGGAGTACCTCCAAAACTTCATGGTACAGAATAAGGACCGCGAAACTGTCCTCGTGCCTTATCATCCAAAGTAAGTCAGTTCCGGACAACCCTTTCGTACATTTTAATCATTCCTTCTCTCTCATATAGGGAATAATTTGAGGTGTCTTTTCCCCGCAGCAACGGGCGTCCCATCCTTATCGTTCTTTACCCGCAAGTCTCCCACGCCATGTATTTTGACCCTTCCAGAGACTACGAGAAAAAAGACTACACCCACATAATGAATATTCTAGATGATGCTCTCCAAGGCTTCAGCTTTAGAGGTGGCCACGTGCAGGTCAGGAAACAAAGGAACAAGAAGATGGGTTTCGCGCATAAAACTAACTTCTCCTGCATCCATGTCCCAAAACCAAGCAAGAAGGATGGATTCTACATCGTCCATCTCATGATTCAGATCAACACGGATCACCAAAAGCTTCGCAAAGCAAAAATGATGATCATATCCACAAGTGGCTAGAATCTCATGGAGAAGCGGATTATAAACTTAGAGATGACTTCTTTCGCATCCAAAGCGACATTGCGACGATCATCATGAAAGAAGTCGTCGATGAGAAGGGGATGTTCCACCACGGCCCTATATCGTGAGCTGACGTCCGAACTCGGATAGGCACGCAACGTCTAGACCTCACGCCATTCAAGAAGCTAGGGTTCATTCTCGATGATATGGAAGGATGGAACTTCTACTGATTTATGATGCCGATGATGATGATATGTGCCGGTTGAACTTGTATACTTTTTGTAGCGATGAAACTTTGTGATGTCCACGGTCCCTGCAGAACTTGCGTAACGCTACTTTGTTAGTTTGCGTATGATGAACTGCGTACCTCTAGTTAATTAATTTGCATACTGTATGTAGCATCTAGTTCCTAACCCTTTCTTTTTCGGTGTTGCTCTAGTATATTTTGTTGCATATATATGATTGTACATCCTCTTCATGAACATGCATCTCTAACTGGTACCTAGTTTCTTGATGGCGAGATGAAATTGCTATGTCGTGTACAAAGGGAAGGTTCCGGGGGTGTACAATGAGTGGCATGAGTGTCAGGCGCAAGTGAATGGGTTCATGGGCGCCAGCCATAAAGGCTTCAAAAGCAGACAAGAAGGAGAAGCTAGTTACTTGAGGTTCACGCTAGCGCGAGAGAGGTCTCGTAACCGCCGCCTCATGTACTGCATAGTTCCGCTCTCACTCATAGTGATAGCTCTTGTTGCGTATACCTTTGTTTAGATGGATGACGTTGTTGTAGTTGCAAGTATTCGAGACTTGCATGTATTGCTATTTTCGAGATGATGACAAGATACCACTTTGTGTTGGATGATGATTATGATGAGACTATTTGTATGTTTATGCTATGATTACATTTGTGGTCTCGCAGGCATTTGTATGTGTATCATGATGACATTTCTATGTGCTAAAGATTCTTCTATAAAGCCTGTTCAAATACAAAACAAATATGCCGAAAAAGAAACAAAAACTACTTATATTAGCAGTAGCGAGTGTATAAAAGTTAGCAGCAACGCAGCGATAGCAGTAGCGCGTCCAGGCAAAGCGCGCTAGAGCTACTAGCAGTAGCGAGCTTCCACTAACCGTGCTGCTACTACACTTGTGTAGCAGTAGCGCCGGTGAGCACGCGCTACTGCTATGTGTTAGCTGTAGCGCCTTATTAGTAGCGCCACTCCCCGCGCTGTTGATACACCTAAAACCCGCGCTGCTGCTAGCCTTTTCCCTAGTAGTGGATGGACCGCTTGCGGGCAAGGAGCACCGCACACCCATGCGGTATTTTGACGATGTCCTCGAGGGATCCCACATTCTGGCGGAGCAACGTGCTAAGGATATTATGTTTGGATGAATACATTCATGTATCCTGTCCTGTACTATGGAACAAGGTCGTGATGTAATATAATGGTTTTTTATTTAAAATTTGACCTCCTGTGCGACCATTTTCATTGAATCTGAGAGTTGGCCAGTCGTCCGCTTCAGCCCCCACGTAGTTAGTACGGGGGTGTTTGGGATGAATCTAAACACTCTTGATCCGAAGGTTTGGTCCTTGAAGGAGGTGTTTAGCGCAATGAACCAGGCAATCGGACTATGTGGCTTTATCACCCTCACTTAGCCATAGGAGTTTGACAATAGAAATTTAGCCACAACCCCTAGTATTTGTAAGTTTGAACTTTGGGTGCTGTAAACACCTGATCGGATAAATCCCGATTCATCGTATAATGCAGAAAAAGTCGCAAAAGATTTGTAACCTCTCGAACAGCTGATCGGCTCACGCCGCATCATGACAATTAGTTTTTGGCTTTCTCTACTGAGGTGCTCATCCGGATAAACCAGGAAACAATCGCAGTAGTTCTCGCTGTACTACCTTAGCCGATATAGCGGAATGTAAGGTAGAAAGCACAGCAGCCGGGCAACCCAACTATTGACCAAAGACATGATTCAGAGCCGATGCATATAATGCTAAAGTTCGGGGTGCCGAACTATACTGTAAAAAAGTGTTCGGACTTTGTTGCCGTATTATGGGGCGTAATGAAGCCCCTGGCTAATTAAGGCGTACCAGACTGTACGGGTGCAATTGATAAGAATATCAAAAAAAATTGAAGCAATAGGCTAATGCTGCAGAAATTGGGCTGCAAACTATTTTCCATTATAGTTTTATTAATACGTCAAAGCGTATTTGTACAAGTAGTGCGATAAGCAACAGGGCTATTTAACATGCCACGACCAAGGGAGAGCTGCGTGCGGGTCCTTAAAACAGGCATAATGATCGTAAAGAGACCACCTAGAAATTCCCTTATACGTCCATGCTTCTTGCCGTCTTGGTGTATCTATCCCTTGATAGGTCCGGCAATCAGGCAACCAGGAAAGGCCTGGGAAAAACAAACCTTAAAAGAAAAAGAAAAAGAAAAAGTATGTGGATCGAGGGGAGGTTGAGCCATATTATGGACCATGATCTAGCTGTGCCTCCGTCTATGCCCATGGTATTTTGAGTGCGTAGTTATGTACGCGCGGTACGAATGCTGCCATTTGATCGGGACTGGGACGGAGGCCAAATTGCTAGTCAAGCTCTTGACGAGCTAGACTATCCTGCTGCAGAGTAGTTCGGACCTGTTTAACAGTGTCCAGGAGCTTGGCCACCGAATTAAGGTTCTGCCTAAAAAGGCTGCTCTATGCTTCTGCTGCGAGGGCAGCGGTGTGCTCCTCGGTACAGAGGGAGCGTTCTATGTTTCCATTGAGTGTTATGACACTGCATGGTCCGGGCATCTTGAGTTTGAGATAAGCGTAGTGTGGCACTGCATTGAATCGAGCAAATGCGGTTCGTCCGAGCAGTGCGTGATAGCCACTACGGAAGGGGACGATATCGAAGATGAACTCTTCGCTTCGGAAGTTATCCGGGGATCCGAAGACCACCTCCAGTGTGATTGAGCCCGTACAACGGGCCTCTACACCTGGTATGACTCCTTTAAAGGTGGTTTTTGTGGGCTTGATCCTTGAGGGATCAATACCCATTTTGCACAATGTATCCTTATAGAGCAGGTTCTGGCTGCTGCCACCGTCCATGAGGACTCGCGTAAGGTGGAATCCATCAATGATTGGGTCGAGGACCAGTGCGGCTGAACGGTCATGGCAGATAGTGGTCGGATGGTCCCTGCGATCGAAGGTGATCGGGCAGGACGACCATGGGTTGAACTTTGGGGCGACTGGCTCCATCGCGTAGACGTCCCTAAGCGCGCGCTTGCGCTCCCTCTTGGGGATATGGGTAGTGTATATCATGTTCACCGTTTTAACTTGGGGGAAACTTCTTCTGTCCCCTTGCGTTCAGTGGTCGGGGATCCTTGTCATCGTCCTTGCTTTGTGACCCCTTCTCCTTGTTCTCTAACTTGCTGGCCTGTTTAAAGACCCAACAGTCTCTGTTGGTATGATTGGCTGGTTTATCAGGAGTGCCGTGGATTTGACATGGATGATCGAGTATGCAGTCCAAGCTGGACGAGCCCGGATTGTTTCTTTTATATGGATTCTTCCGCTGACAGGACTTAGAGCCACTGAATCCGGTGTTGACTGCCGTGTCCTCGGTGTTGCCACCATTGTTTCGACACTTGTGTCTATTGCGTCGGGGCTCGCTGTTGCTATTTCTGGCTTCAGAAGTGCCAGGTTCGCTTGTATTGTTATTGCTATGGGCTGGCGAACTATCCTCGCCCACGCAGAAGCGGGTCATAAGCATCATGAGGGCTGACATAGACTTTGGCTTTTCTTGGCTGAGGTGTCGGGCGATTAACGGTGTCCTGGACTAGGGGGTACTCAACGCGTCGTCTCCCGATCAGTTGGATTGGGCCGAGGACCCCCATGGCCGTATACTCATGGGCCAGTCCGGACAGCTGCCGCATACAAGGAAGAATCCACAAGACTTGGCGATCAAAACAAGGACTCCTCCCCCACCGGTGTATTCGGCTAGGACTCTTGTTATCCTAGGCCTATGGTGCATTATATAAACCTGGGCCAAGCTAGTCGATAGACATATACAACAACAATCATACCATAGGCTAGATTCTAGAGTATAGCCTCTCTGATCTCGTGGTAGATCAACTCTTGTAATACCCATACTATCAATATTAATCAAGCAGGAGTAGGGTTTTACCTCCACCGAGAGGGCCCGAACCTGGATAAAAACATCGTGTCCCTTGTCTCCTATTACCATTGATCCTAAGACGCACTGCTTGGGACCCCCTACCCGAGATCCGCCGGTTTTGACACCGACATTGGAGCTTTCATTGAGAGTTCCGCTGTGTGATCGGCGAAAGGATCAATCGCTCGACTGCAGGTCAACTGCGACGTCGACTTCTTCGTCACCAGCTCGACTGGTCACCTTGGCTTGACCGAGGACTGCGCCCTACCTCCGATCGTCATGTTTGGATGAAGGCCTTCATCAACACCAACTCCGATCGCTATCAAGATCATGGAGGAGTCATCCATGTAGCTCGGGGGCTCAACGTCAACATTGCCCTTAGGCGACCATGCTGTTTTTCTGGATAGCAAACTTGTATCCGCCGCCACCGCCTCCTCGAGTGTCGCTTAAACTATTACTTCGGTGGAATTATGTAGAATTAAGTCTACAACAACCCTGCAAAAATTTCGTCGAGTTCCGATGGAGGAATCTCCGGCAATCTCCGATATACCGGAGCCCTGTTGAATCTGGACGAGAAAACGAACGAGTTTAGGGCGTGGTATCCATCATCTAGCTCGGATGTCCTTTCGAGGATCCGTTGATTTGCTGCAGAATTCCCATATCTACCACCTGCCAAAAATTCAGCTCGGTCCGACCGTCCAAACTCCGGGAAACTTCCGATTAGTGCATCACTTTTTGGATCTGTTTTCTGCGCGAGAACGAATCCGACCCAAATTCATCTTCTTTATGAACGGGATCTCGGACATCCTTTCTAAAGGAAGTTTTCGTATGGGGTGTTGTGTTTTATTCTCAAACACATCCCAGTAGTATTAAAAGTATTCTTGCAATATGAACTTCACCGTCGCGCCGGTGTCAAACCAGCCCGACAACATCACTCCACGGCGGCCGACCTGCGTTAGACACGTCGTCGCTTTGTTGAGCCGAGCTCAATTTCTTCGGATCATCATCTCGGCCAGCCGAACAATAGTTCGGCATCACGAAGGATAAATCGTCACCAACATCGCCGCCCCACGGATTACACGGAGCGGGCACACCTGCATCGCCACACGGTCACTTCATCAAGCCGGCATTGACCACGTCACGACCTGCATCGCTAGACCGGGGGCTTCATCATCTCTTCGTCAACCTACTCCGGAGACTTCGGCGTCGCTGGCCGACCAGCTCCATCACGTTAGCTGGACCGAGGGCTTTGCCTCGGCGAGCCAACCTTTGTCAGCATCGCCATGCCGTTGCTTTATCGCCCATCAGGCGATAGGTGTGCGGATCAAGTCCTAATTTTGGGAATCACCTTTCTTCAGATTGCTACAGCAAATAAGCCAGGTGCGATTAATCCTAGTATTTTTTGCTTGTTAGGGTTCATTTTTCACAATGAATTATTACTCTCGTTTATCCGTCATATGTACGCAGGTCTATCAAATGGTGGCCGCATTAACGACGGTCGCATGGTGGTTCGGTCAGTTTGCATACATAGTCCGGCGAACGCCGCATCCGGAACTCGAACTGACTTGTGAATTCAGGCCTTGCCATGCCTTTACCGCATCACCCCGCCGCCCTGCATCGACATCGACTTCGGCGCCAGGCCATATTTCTTTTATTACTCACTTTGCATAAATTATTTGTTATGCAATGAATTTTTTTATTATTATTACTATTATCTCCGGTTTGCACTAGTTTTTGTGCACAGGAAAATGATCCAGCCGGACTATATCCTTTGGCGTCACCTCGGCTGGACGGGGGGCTTCGTCAACACTTCATTACCCCATGCCGGGGACTTCGGCATCACCCTACCGTCCTGCATCGACCGTGCTATGTCACCACTTCGAAGTGCCGAGCTCTTTGCTCCGCCACCTCGGGACCGGCTCGGGGATGGAACCTTGCCCCGCATCAAGCTCGGACCGCGTCATCAATACCGAACACATTAACCAGCTAAGTTGTCTTCATGCTCAAAGTTTTAAATTTTTAACTTGTGTTCGGCTCGACCAAGCATTATACTTTTTTGGAAAAAAGTTGCTTGTAAAAATTTCCTTGTCCAAACTTTGTTTGTGACGCGCAAATTCAAATACCCCGTTTACTTGGGGCCATCCTTCATGAAGCTTTTTCCTCTTGCATATGGTTATACTTGTACGGCTTCATTCCTTGTTCGTGTATTACGCCACAATATGCACCATATTGACTTGAGCGATTTGCATGCTGGGTTGCCTGGCTCCTGTGCTTACCCCTACATTCCCGATTGTTCGGCTAGGGAGTAAAGGGAGCAGCTCTGCGATTGTCACGATCGGGTCACCCGAGCCGGACCTCAGACTGGGTGAAGCCGAAAGCTAGCGCTCTTATTGTTTTCAATAATGGTCGGCACACAACGGAACTCATGAGTACAAAAAATCTATTGCACAAGTCTCATAATAACAATGAGCACCAAAGAAAGGTATCGGTGGGGGTACTATTTTCTTCGAAGATGCTTCTTACTCTTTGCAGTAATATAGCATAAGTTCCCTGAGCGCGCTTTGTATGTTACAGCCTTATGGCCTAATTGCCTGGTTATTGGAAACACCATCGATATTCTTGACAGATGGAGTACATAACACTTTTCGGTCCTTGGCCGAAGAGGGAGAAGCCGACGGTTGGTTAAGACGTGTTTAAAGTTCGGTTGAACATGGATATGATATAAGTACTTCGGTACATGCAATCATTCTTTTACCCATGTCACTTGGGGGCTCTTAAATTTATATGAGCCGTTTTATGATAAGTGTTTTTCTTCTTAGTCGTTACAAAGTTTTTATTTTTATTTATCACTCCTTTTTTCGACACAAGTGTGCGGTCACTAGCCGGGGAGCCTAATTTCTCTCTCAAAGCCGCTAGAGTTCAGTTTGCTAAACTGGCCTAGTAAGAAGTACTCCTCCTTCGGGATAGAAGGTTGAAGCCGTAGGCTGACCCGCTTGAAGTTTTGAGATAGGATGTGTCATGTTAAAGCACGGCAGAAGCACCTTTTTTTCTAAAGTCCAATTTTCGGATTGGCACCGAACAGTTGATCTAGTTCGGACATTAACCTTTTGAATAAGTTTTTTGGCTTTTCGAGCCTATGGCACTTTTAAACTATTTGTGTGTTTTCAGCACAAGTCTCGCAATGCAACGCCTGACACCTTTAGAGATTCGGCAAAAACATTATCGGATATTGCTATATATGCATCGGTTTCGAATTGTGTCTTCGGTCAATAGTTGGGTTGCCCGGCTCCAACGCTTGCCTCCTATGTTCCGCTTTGTTCGGCTAGGTGTGCAAAGGGAGAACCACTGCGATTGTGCTTCCAGCTCACATGGTTAAGCACCTCAGTGGAGAAAGCCGAAAACTGACTGTCACAATAAGCGTAAACTGGTCAGCGATCCGATGACGGCATTAAACGACGGGCCATTCATAACAATGGCCGAAGTGTTTACGGCTTGACCTCGACTGTCGCCGAACACTACCGGGGGCTATTAACTGGCCTCCCAAACTAAATCCTTGATATTTTGCTCTTACATTGGAGCCGAGGTTTCATGACCATGCTTAGCATGACAACCCAAAGAAAGGAACCGATAGCGGGACTATTTTCTTTGGAAGACATTTCTTCTATTAAATAGTAATATAACATGTCTCTCCGTGTACCTTTGCTTATAAAACCGTATGGCCAGATTGCCTTGTTTGTTGTAAATCTTTGCCCTCATAAAGGCTTTATAAAATAGGACAAACACTCCTCGGCTATTGGCCGAGGAGGTGGAAGCCGTTGGTCGGTCAACAAAGTTTTGTACAATGCGGATCCGAGCATTAATGACATAAAGTACTTGGATACATAGAGTCATTACACATAAATTGTGATTTTACTATGGATATCGATCCTTAATTCGGCCTCCCATGCCTGCATTAAGGCTCGGGGGCTGCTGGGCTTCGGGCTTATTATTTACAAATATTAAAGGGGCACATCGATCCCCTGATCTGGTGTTGCCACCCGACCAGTGTCTCGGGGGCTACTGCATTGCCTGTTCTATGCAGAAAATTTTAAGTGCAATACAGTTTCCGAGGAGATTTTGATCCTCAGGTTGGTCGGCCGCACCCAACCTGAGTCTCGAGGACTGAGCATGCCGCTTTTTGTGTCCCGAAGTATTTTGCCGAGCTAGGACTTGATCCTTAGACCGATTTTGCAAATCAACCTGAGTCTTAGCGGCTACGGGGATCAGCGGTCTTATGTCATCCTTCATGTGCATCTCGGGTTTTAGACCGATACCCACCTTGAGGGCTAATGGCTATGTATCTCGGCAGAGAATAAATTGCACCAATCAAAAATATTGACAAAAATCGGCCCACATTCGGGGAGGTGCACCACCTCGGAAGCAGTCCGACATAAAGCTCGGGCGCTAGTGGCTGGCTCCATAGAGGGCATTTCCGGAATTAAGCTCGGCTAAACTCCTTCAAACTTCTTTGAACCAAGCTGAGTTACGACACCTCGGATACAGTCCGGCGTTGGAGCTCAGATACATAGTCCGGTGTTAGAGCTCGGATACAGTCCGGCGTTGGAGCTCGGATACATAGTCTGGTGTTGGAGCTTGGATACATTCTGGCGTTAGAGCCGGGAAGCAGTCCGGCATTGGTGCTCGGCTGCAAGAGATACCTTGAATGCAGTCAGACGTTAGATCTCGGACGCAAGAGGATACTGCCTCCCGGGAATAACTCCGAACCCGAGGTGTGGCATAAAAATAACAAGGCATTGATAAAGGCCGGAAACTTTAAGGGGCTCCTCGGATACCCGACGTGTAACCTCGTCGAATGCATTTTGGCGATCCTCAAGATAGAAGATGAGAAGATTTGTTGAACTAGTTTTCAAGACCGGCAACCGAAGATGAAGAACAGTTCGGAAGAATCGAGGAGCGTCCCTAACTTGAAGACCGGTTCAGGGGGCTACTGACGGTGTCTTGGACTAGGGGGTACTCAACGCGTCGTCTCCCGATCAGTTGGATTGGGCCGAGGACCCCCATGGCGATATACTCATGGGCCAGTCTAGACAACTGCCGCATACAAGGAAGAATCCACAAGACTTGGCGATCAAGACAAGGACTCCTCCCCCACCGGCGTATTCGGCTAGGACTCTTGTTATCCTAGGCCTCTGGTGCATTATATAAACCAGGGCCAGGCTAGTCGATAGACATATACAACAACAATCATACCATAGGCTAGCTTATAGGGTTTAGCCTCTCTGATCTCGTGGTAGATCAACTCTTGTAATACCCATACTATCAATATTAATCAAGCAGGAATAGGGTTTTACCTCCGCCGAGAGGGCCCGAACCTAGGTAAAAACATTGTGTCCCTTGTCTCCTGTTACCATTGATCCTAAGACGCACTGCTTGGGACCCCCTACCCGAGATCCGCCGGTTTTGACACCGACAGCGAGCCATTCATCGCGGATGCTATGTTTAAAGGCCACTAGGGCTTCGGCACCCGGACAGTCGACAATCTGGTTCTTTTTAGTTAAGAACCTAGTCCAGAATTTCCTGGCTGACTCTTCGGGCTGTTGAACTATGTGACTTAAGTCGTCGGCATCCGTGGGTCGGGCATATGTACCCTAGAAGTTGTCGAGGAAGGCATCTTCCAAGTCTTCCCAGCTTCCAATTGAGTTTTCGGGCAAGCTGTTCAACCAGTGCTGAGCAGGTCCCTTGAGTTTTAGCGGGAGGTATTTGATTGCATGAAGATCATCACCGCGGGCCATATGAATATGGAGGAGAAAATCCTCAATCCATACCGCGGGGTCTGTTGTCCCATCATATGATTCGATGTTGACGGGTTTAAACCCTTCTGGGAATTCATGTTCCATTACTTCATTAGTGAAGCAGAGGGGGTGTGCGTCACCTCTATATCGGGCCAAGCCACGACGTAGCTTGGATGGAGTTCGTCTGCGGTTTTTGGCCCGGGCGTGATTATGTTTGTCACGTCCGGCCGGATGGCCATCGTTGCACATCAGGGCACGCCCCCGCGATCCATAGATCGATCTGGTCTGAGCTGCTTAGTTTTCTAGGTCATGTCGCGGGTCATATGTGTATCCCCGAGCTGCTGTGCCTCTGTTTTTACGGCAAGGTAGTGCAGGCTTTTGTTCGGCTTGAGTTGCCGCTTTATCCTAGCCACGTGGTGGTCGGTCAGACGTATTACGCGCTGGTAGGACAGGCTCTAGCGCCTCATCATCGAATTGGGGTAACATTTGCATTTCAGGTAACTTTTGGCTGGGCGCTCGAGTCCATATTCCTCGGCTGCCATGACATTAGTCCGTCAGTCATTGAGTAGACCTTGATTAGCTTGAAGCTGCCGCTGCTTCTTTTTCAGGCTCCTTGCAGTGTCTATTAGCCGGCGCTTAAAGCGCTCATGATCAACGGGCTCCTCAGGCACGATAAAGTCTTCGTCGCCGAGGCTCGCCTCATCCTTGGAGGGTGGAAGATAATTACTGTCCTCCGAGTCTTTGTTAATGTCTTGTTCATTAGGGCTGACTCGCCTATCCTCCCGTTCATCCTGTTCGGAAGTTGTCTTAACGCGGTCTTCGTTGTCTTCGGCATCGTCCGGAGTATTATTTTCTCATGTGCCGGTATTGCTGTTTTTCCCATGGCGTGGTTTACAGCAGCGCCGCTAACGTCGGTGCTTTGGCTGTATCTCAGGAGGCTTATCCTTGACTAGATCCTTTTCATTATCGCCGTTGTTCTCTTTGGGTGTATCCACCATGTATACGTCATACGAGGAAGGGGCTGTCCAGTGCCCTGTAAGCGGTGGTTTTTGTGCCTGCTCCTCTCCGGCATCGTCGTCCATACCGCGATGTCTTCGTAGCCATAATCTAGCATGTCGGTTATGTCTTCGACAGTGGCTATGAAGTGGGTGGTAGGTGGGAAGCAGAATTCTCCGTCATCATCTTCCAATCCAAACCGGATATAGTTCAGCTCAGAGTCCCCTGATAAGGAGAGGGCTTTTAATGAGTTTAGCACATTGCCTAAAGCTGAGTGCGAGAAGATGTCCACAGAGCTGAACTCAATGATCAATGACTGATCAGGTTCGATCGGCATGGATGCACGTGGTTCGGAACCTATGGCTGGAGACGAATCTGAGGATCCCGTGACATAGGCCCCGCTCGAGGTTGGATCTGTGTGCGGCTCTAACACCGCTGAGTCTGCTGCTTCTGTGGCGGGGTTGAGCTTCCCTTCCTTGAACGGTGCAATCTGCTCCGGATCCAGGGCCAGAGCAGTTACATGCGCTATCTCCTAGGCACAGTTCGATGACAGATTTAGGTCATGTTCATCATGGTGGCAGGGAGCGGCTGCCATGGGCTCGAATCCGTCAAAGATCGAGTCTCCGCGGATATCGGCAACGTAATTCAAGCTTCCAAACCTGACCTGATGGCCAGGGGCATAGCTGTCGATCTGCTCTAGATGGCCAAGCGAGTTGGCCCACAGTGCAAAGCCGCCAAATACGAAGATCTGTCCGGGGAGGAAAACTCCCCCCTAGATTTCATTGTTGTAGATGATTGACAAAGCCATCAAACCTTTTGGTGACAACACAGCGGAACTCTCAATGAAAGCACCAATGTCGGTGTCAAAACTGGTGGATCTCGTGTAGGGGGTCTCGAACTGTGTGTCTAAGGTTGATGGTAACAGGAGGCGGGGGACACGATGTTTACCCAGGTTCAGGCCCTCTCTTTGGAGGTAATACCCTACTTCCTGCTTGATTGATCTTGATGAATATGAGTATTACAAGAGTTGATCTACCACGAGATCGTAATGGCTAAAACCCTAGAAGTCTAACATGTATGATTATGATTACCTCTACGGACTAAGCCCTCTTGTTTATATAGACACCAGAGGGGACTAGGGTTGTACAAAGTCGGTTACAGAGAAAGGAATCCTCATATCCGGGCGCCAAGCTTGCCTTCCACGCCAAGGGGAGTCCCATCCGGACAAAGGAGAGAGTCTTCTGTCTTGTATCTTCACGGCCCAATAGTTCGGCCACGCTACATAGTCCGGCCGTCCGAGGACCCCTTAATCCAGGACACCCTCAACAGCCACCCCATTTGATTGCCCAAGACCCGCAGACGAGCCTCGGTGGCGGTCATGATCTCCGGGAAAGTCTAAGCCACCTGCAGGTTGGTCCCGGAGCCAACGACCCCCAGCGGGTCGTGCTGGAAGCTGACGGCTTCCTCCGCCAGTTGATGCATCTCCGGGAAGGCCCCTGTTAGGATTCAAAGCGAGTCAGGAAAAGTCACCAAGGACAAGAGGCCACGATCCCAACCCGGCATAACTAAAAGAAAAGCACTTACTGGAGAAGGATTCTTCCAGGTGTTGCGCTTCAAGCAACATACCGCGTCGCTCCCGATCAATGGTGCGGTCACGATACGTCTCCGTCATATCTATAATTTTTGATTGTTCCATGCCAATATTCTACAACTTTCATATACTTTTGGCAACTTTTTATACTATTTTTTGAGACTAACATATTGATCAAGTGCTCAGTGCCAGTTCCTGTCTCTTGCATGTTTTATGTTTCGCAGAAACCCCATATCAAACAGAGTACAAACGGGATAAAAATGGACGGAGAATTATTTTGGAATATTTGTGATTTTTGGGAAGTAAAATCAATGCAAGACGGTGCCCGAGGTGGCCACGAGACATGTGCCCATGCCCACTCTAGGTGGGCGTGCCCCCCACCCTCCCGGGCCCCTTGTAAGGCGGTTGATGCCCTTCTTTGGCTGCAAGAAAGCTAATTTTTGGAAAAATATCTGGGCGCATAATTCAATCCAATTGGAGTTATGGATCTCAGGATATAAAAGAAACGGTGCCAGGGCAGAATTCCAAAACGCAGAAACAGAGAGAGACAGAGAGACAGATCCTATCTCAGAGGGGCTCTCGCCCCTCCCACGCCATGGGAGCCAAGGACCAGAGGGCAAACCCTTCTCCCATCTAGGGAGAAGGTCAAGGAAGAAGAATAAGAAAAAGGGGGCTCTCTCCCCCTTGCTTTCGGTGGCGCGGGAACGCCGCCGGGGGCCATCATCATCACCACCATCTTCACCAACACCTCCGCCATCTTCACCAACATCTCCATCACCTTCCCCCATTTATATTCAGCGGTCCACTCTCCCGCAACCTGTTGTACCCTCTACTTGAACATGGTGCTTTATGCTTCATATTATTATCCAATGATGTGTTGCCATCCTATGATGTCTGAGCAGATTTCCATTGTCCTACTGGTGATTGATGAATTGCTATGATTGGTTTAATTTGCTTGTGGTTATGTTGCTGTCCTATTGTGCCCTCCGTGTCGCACAAGCGTGAGGGATTCCCGCTGTAGGGTGTTGCAATACGTTCATGATTCGCTTATAGTGGGTTGCTTGAGTGACAGAAGCATAAACCCGAGTAAGGGGGTTGTGGCGTATGGGATAAAGGGGACTTGATGCTTTAGTGCTATGGTTGGGTATTACCTTAATGATCTTTAGTAGTTGCGAATTCTTGCTAGAGTTCCAATCATAAGTGCATATGATCAAAGAAGAGAAAGTATGTTAGCTTATGCCTCTCCCACATAAAACTTGCTATCGGTCTAGTAAAGTAGTCAATTGCTTAGGGGCAATTTCACAACTCCTACCACCACTTTTCCATACTCACTATATTTACTTTATTGCATATTTATCTAAACAGCCCTTACTTTTTATTTACGTGTTCTTTATTATCTTGCAAACCTATCCAACAACACCTACAAAGTACTTCTAGTTTTATACTTGTTCTAGGTAAAGCGAACACTAAGCGTGCGTAGAGTCGTATCAGTGGAAGATAGGACTTGAGAGAGTATTTGTTCTACCTTTAGCTCCTCATTGGGTTCGACACTCTTACTTATCGAGAGAGGCTACACTGATCCCGTATACTTGCGGGTTATCAAGACCTTTTTCTGGCGCCGTTGCCGGGGACTCATAGCGTGGGGGTGAATATTCTCATGTGTGCTTGTTTGCTTTATCACTAAGTAATTTTTATTTGCTGTTCTTAGTTGTTCTCTATCTTTAGTTATGGGTAGGAAACGTAAAATATCAAAAAAATTAGTTGTACCTACTATACCAATGGTTGAAGAACCACTCAAAATCTATCACACTCCTGAACCTTTTTACTTGGATAATCTTCGATCCGTTTGTGCTCGTGCCGAAACCCCAACTAGCTTAGTTGAAGGAAAATCTTTAGATGAGCATGCTTGTTATGCGCGACACCGTATATCTGAAAAGGGGAAACTTTTACTGGATCAAATTCATCATTTGCAATGCTATGCTTGGACTTTATGTGAAATATATTGTGTTCCTTGTTGTTCTGAAAACCCTAAGAAACACCTCCCCTACCAATCTGAGGTTATTGATAATGGAATCATATCTTCGTATGATAAGGGTGTTTATAATTACTATGATGTTCAACAAATTGAAGAATTTGTTGCTTTTAAGGGTGCTTATGAAATTGCTTCTTTGATTGAAAAGTATGATGCCGCTCTTTACAAATCTGGAAATTTTGCCATAATTGAATATTGTTATGATAATTATGCTTCTAATGCCTATGTTAAACCATATATTGAGGACTTCTCCACTGTCCAAGAAGAGACTAATATTTTGCAGGAGTCTATGGAAGAAGAAATTATTGAAACTGTGAGCCCATTGGATGAAAAAGATGATGAGGAGAGCGAAGAACAAAAGGAGGAAGAGCGGATTAGCTACCCGTACCCACCTTCTAATGAGAGTAACTCTTCAACTCATACATTGTTTAATTCCCCTTCGTTCTTATCGAAGGATGATTGCTATGATCCCGTTGATTCTCTTGAAATATCCCTTTTTGATGATGCTTGTGGCCAAGATGCCAATATGAATTATGCTTATGGATATGAACTTGCTATAGTTCCTTATGTTAAACATGAAATTGTTGCTATTGCACCCACACATGATAGTCCTATTATCTTTTTGAATTCTCCAAACTACACTATATCGGAGAAGTTTGTGCTTATTAAGGACTGCATTGATGGGTTGCCTTTTACCATTGACATGATAATTTTGAAGAATGTGATATGCATGTGCTTTCTGCCCCTACTTGCAATTATTATGAGAGAGGAACTATATCTCCACCTCTCTATGTTTCCAATACGATGAAATTGCAAGAAACTGTTTATACTATGCATTGGCCTTTACTTGGTGTGCATGAATTGTCCTTTTATGACATGCCGATGCATAGGAAGAGAGTTACACTTCGTTGTTGCATGATTTATGTTACTTTGTGCTCACTACTAAATTACAAATCATTGTTAATTAAAATTGGCTTTGATATACCTTGGGATCCGGGTGGATCCATTACTTGAGCACTATATGCCTAGCTTAATGGCTTTAAAGAAAGCGCTGCCAGGGAGACAACCCGGAAGTTTTAGAGAGTCATTTATTTCTGTTGAGTGCTTTTATATAGTCTAAAAACAAAATAAAATAAAGAGGGGAACCTAAAAAAGTTTCAAAAAGGAAAGTGAAAGTGAGAAAGACAAGCATTGTTGAAGTGGGAGCTAGGCTTGAACTTTGTTCATGCTCACGGAAACTTTTTGAATCTTAATTACAGAATATTTTCATAAAAAATAGTTATCCCCTTGTACAATTCCATTGTATTACAAAAATAGTGCCAAGGTTTGCCTTTAGGATGTTTACAATGCTTGTTGGTGTGTACGGTGCAGGACAGAAACTTTGGCTGTAGTGCACGATTTTACATTTTTTACTGGAACGTCAAACGGTTCTGATTCTTTTTGAACTGTCTTGATGTACAAATTTTTTATTTTTTCTAATTTTGGTAGAATGTTTGGTGTACCAGAAGTATGGTGAATGTTCAGATTCCTACAGACTGTTCTGTTTTTGACAGATTCTATTTTTTGATGCATAGTTTGCTTGTTTTGATGAATCTGTCAATTTATATCAGTGGATTAAGCCATGAAAAAGTTGTATTACAGTAGACACAATGCGAAAAAAAATATTTATTGGTTTTTTACAGTACTTAGACTAGTGATTTGCTTTATTATACTAACGGATCTTACCGAGTTTTCTGTTGAAGTTTTGTGTGGATAGAGTGTTTGATCGAGAAGGTCTCGATATGAGGAAAAGGATGAGAGGCAAGAGCTCAAGCTTGGGGATGCCAGAGGAACCCCAAGTAAATATTCAAGGATACTCAAGCGTCTAAGCTTGGGGATGCCCCGGAAGGCATCCCCTCTTTCTTCAACAAGTATCGGTATGTTTTTGGATTCGTTTCGTTCATGCGATATGTGCATGTCTTGGAGCATCTTTTGCGTCTAGTTTTCACTTTTCTTTTATGAACCATGCTGGTATGAGATAGTCCTTGGTTGATATATAGAATTCTCATTGCACTTCACTTAAATATTTTGAGTATGGCTTTATAGAATGCTTCATGTGCTTCACTTATATCATTTGAAGTCTGGATTGCCTGTTTCTCTTCACATAGAAAACCGCCATTTGTAGAATGCTCTTTTGCTTCACTTATATTTGTTAGAGAATGGGTATAGCTTTTGTAGAAGGAATTAAACTCGCTTGCTTCACTTATATCAATTTAGAGAGATGACAGGAATTGGTCATTCACATGGTTAGTCATAAAATCCTACATAAACTTGTAGATCGCCGAATATGATATGTTTGATTCCTTGCAATAGTTTTGCGATATAGAGATGATAATATGTGGGAGGTACTAGTAGACGGTTGTGTTTAGTAAGGATGTTGGTGTCAAGGTTTGTGATTCCCGAAGCATGCACGTATGGTCTACTAACTATGTAACCAAATTGGCGCGCATTGTATTTTGATTGTTTATATTTGCGTGAAGGTCAGGGGCGCGTGATGGTTAACTCCTACCAACCTCCCCCTAGGAGCATGCGTGTAGTACTTTGTTTTGATGGCTAATAAATTTTTGCAATAAGCATGTGAGTTCTTTATGACTAATGTTGACTCCATGGATTATACGCACTCTCACCCTTCCATCATTGCTAGCCTCTTCGGTACCGTGCATTGCCCTTTCTCACCTTGAGAGTTGGTGCAAACTTCACCGGTGCATCCAAACCCCGTGATACGATACGCTCTATCACACATAAGCCTCCTTATATCTTCCTCAAAACAGCCACCATACCTACCTATCATGGCATTTCCATAGCCATTCCGAGATATATTGCCATGCAACTTCCATCATCATCATATACATGAGCTGAGCATTTATTGTCATATTGCTTTGCATGATCGTAAGATAGCTAGCATGATGTTTTCATGGCTTGTCCATTTTTTGATGTCATTTCTAAGCTAGATCATTGCACATCCCGGTACACCGCCGGAGGCATTCATATAGAGTCATATCTTGTTCTAGTATCGAGTTGTAATATTGGGTTGAAAGTAAATAAAAGTGTGATGATCATCATTATAGAGCATTGCCCCATAAAAAAATAAAAAAATAAAAAAAATAAAAAAAGAGAGGCCAAAGAAGCCTAAATAGAAAAAGGGGGCCAAAGAAGCGCGCCCAAAAAAAGAGAAAAAAAGAAAAAAAGGAAAGGGGCAATGTTACTATCCTTTTACCACACTTGTGCTTCAAAGTAGCACCATGTTCTTCATATAGAGAGTCTCCTATATTGTCACTTTCATATACTAGTGGGAATTTTTGATTATTGAACTTGGCTTGTATATTCCAATGATGGGCTTCCTCAAATGCCCTAGGTCTTCATGAGCAAGCAAGTTGGATGCACACCCACTTAGTTTCAGTTTGAGCTTTCATACACTTATATCTCTTAGTGCATCCGTTGCATGGCAATCCCTACTCCTCGCATTGACATCAATTGATGGGCATTTCCATAGCCCGTTGATTAGGCACGTCGATGTGAGACTTTCTCCCTTTTTGTCTTCTCCACATAACCTCCACCATCATATTCTATTCCACCCATAGTGCTATATCCATGGCTCACGCTCATGTGTTGCGTGAAAGTTGAAAAAGTTTGAGAATACTAAAGTATGAAACAATTGCTTGGCTGACACCAAGATAGGCATGAGGGGTACCTTGTGTTAAGAGAAGGGAGCATACAAGACTATATGGTTTTGTAGGGATAACTTTCTGAAGCATTGATATTTTGAAAGACATGATTGTTTGTGGGATGCCCTAAGTATTATTGTTTTTTTGTCAAATGATAGACTATTGCTTTGAATCGTTCGTGTCTTAATATTCATGCCATGATTAGATATATGATCAAGATTATGCTAGGTAGCATTCCACATCAAAAATTACCTTTTTTATCATTGACCTACTCGAGGACGAGAAAGAATTAAGCTTGGGGATGCTGATACGTCTCCGTCGTATCTATAATTTTTTATTGTTCCATGCCAATATTCTACAACTTTCATATACTTTTGGCAACTTTTTATACTATTTTTGGGACTAACATATTGATCCGGTGCCCAGTGCCAGTTCCTGTCTGTTGCATGTTTTATGTTTCGCAGAAACCCCATATCAAAAGGAGTCCAAACGGGATAAAAACGGACGGAGAATTATTTTGGAATATTTTTGATTTTTGGGAAGTAAAATCAACGCGAGATGGTGCCCGAGGTGGCCACGAGATAGGGGCCCACGCCCACTCCAGGTGGGTGCACCCTGACCCTCATGGGCCCCTCGTAAGGCAGTTGATGCCCTTCTTTGGCCGCAAGAAAGCTATTTTTTGGAAAAATATCTAGGCGAAGGTTTCAATCCAATTGGAGTTACGGATATCCGGATCTAAAAGAAACGATGCCATGGCAGAATTCCAGAACGCAGAAACAGAGAGAGACAGAGAGACAGATCCTATCTCGGAGGGGCTCTCGCCCCTCCCAAGCCATGGGAGCCAAGGAACAGAGGGGATACCCTTCTCCCATCTAGGGAGAAGGTCAAGGAAGAAGAAGAAGAAGGGGGGCTCTCTCCCCCTTGCTTCCGGTGGCGCCGGAACGCCGCCGGGGGCCATCATCATCACCACCATCTTCACCAACACCTCCGCCATCTTTACCAACATCTCCATCACCTTCCCCCATCTATATTCAGTGGTCCACTCTCCCACAACCAGCTGTACCCTCTACTTGAACATGGCGCTTTATGCTTCATATTATTATCCAATGATGTGTTGCCATCCTATGATGTCTGAGTAGATTTCCATTGTCCACCCGGTGATTGATGAATTGCTATGATTGGTTTAATGTGCTTGTGGTTATGTTGCTGTCCTATTGTGCCCTCCGCGTCATGCAAGCGGGAGGGATTCCCACTGTAGGGTGTTGCAATACGTTCATGATTCGCTTATAGTGGGTTGCTTGACTGACAGAAGCATAAACCCGAGTAAGTGGGTTGTGGCGTATGGGATAAAGGGGACTTGATTCTTTAATGCTATGGTTGGGTTTTACCTTAATGATCTTTAGTAGTTGCGGATGCTTGCTAGAGTTCCAATCATAAGTGCATATGATCCAAGAAGGGAAAGTATGTTAGCTTATGCCTCTCCCACATAAAACTTGCTATCGGTCTAGTAAAGTAGTCAATTGCTTAGGGGCAATTTAACAACTCCTACCACCACTTTTCTACACTCGCTATATTTACTTTATTGCATCTTTATCTAAACAGCCCATACTTTTTATTTACGTGTTCTTATTATCTTGCAAACCTACCCAACAACACCTACAAAGTACTTCTAGTTTCATACTTGTTCTAGGTAAAGCGAACACTAAGCGTGCGTAGAGTCATATCAGTGGAAGATAGGACTTGAGAGAATATTTGTTCTACCTTTAGCTCCTTGTTGGGTTTGACACTCTTACTTTCGAAAGAGGCTACATTGATTCCGTATACTTGCGGGTTATCAGTCACGCTCCTGGAGCGTCTTCTCCAAGTCGGACACCTTGGCACAGGCCGACTTTAGCTCGGCGTCCTTGTCCTCGGTTGCCTTCTGGGACGCTTCGCGACAGTGGTCCTCCTCCTGATGGGCCTCCTCCATCGCAGCCATCTGCCCCTTCAGGTGCTCCACCTCGGCATGGAGCTGGCCCTTGTCATCGGCCAGCCTGCCGCGTTGCTGGTCTGCCTCGACCAGGGCTCGCTATGCCTCCACCACCTTGGCGGCTTCCGCCTTGAGGTGCTCCACCTCGGCCTCGAGACGGATCCTGTCGCCCGCCAACTGCTCCTACAACCGGCTGGCTTCGTTGAGCGACCGCTGGGCCACCGCCGCCTCCGCCTTTGCCTGTGCCACCTCGGCTCCAAGACGGCTGGAATCGGTGACAAGCCGGTCGTAGTGGAGGCCGGCCCGAAGTAGCCGGGTCTGCCGAGATAGCACCTCAGCTACAAAAAGAAGATTCAGAAACGAAGGGCCAGTTTTAAGATTCGACCCAACTGTTACACAGTTGGCCCGAATCTCGGTGGCTACATCCAGTGGGTGCGCTAGCGTGCCCCCACTAAAAAGGAGCACAAGAATACCTGCGGCGACGTGGAGCTCCTCCTCCTTGGCAGCGAGCTGCTCTTTGAGCTCTCGATACTTGCCCAGGAGGCGGTTGAAGGCGCTGACCCGGTAGGCGTCCAGTTGCTGTAAAAGGCAACGATCAGCACCAAGACGACATTTTATACATTCGACCCAACTACTACATAGTTGGCCTGAACCTCGGGGCCTACACTCAGCGGGTGCGCTAGCGCGCCCCCACGAAGAAGAACCTACAAAAAGAAGTATCAGAAGACCAGAAAGGAGCTTACCAGCACGGCGTGCTCTAGCTCCCGCGTCCGCTCCACCTCAGCCTGGGCGAAGGCCTCAATCCTGTCCGTCCTCCCGCGCAGACAGCGGCCGACGGCCTCCATCGCCGCCTCCTCTTGGGTCTGGGGCCCGAAGACTACGCCGGTCCCGCCCCGTGCCGGCAGTGACCCGGCAGGCCGACGCCCCCCTGGCCTCGGCACCAGGGCATGCTCTCTGTCGGCCGCTCCCCCCGCGGCCGGCGTCTCCTCCGACACCCTCTCTAGCAACACCACTGGCTCAGCAGCCGGGGCAGCCTGCGGCGCCACCGACGGCTCGACAGTCGGGGTGGCCTGCGATGCCGCCACCCGTGGCGCCTCGCTCGTCGACGCCTGGGGCGTCCCCTGTGGCGCCATCCATGGTGCCTTCTCCAAGACGGCGTCACCGCCGGCTCTGTTGACCCCCGCCCGCTCAACCGCGTCGGTCCGCGGTGGGGTGTCGTCCTCAACCTCCACAACCTCCCGGTCGAGGTCCACCACCTCCGCACGACCTCCTTGGCCATGCTCCCTCACCGACGACGGCTCGAAGACCGTCACTGCCACCACTATCCCCTTTGGCATCTCCGGCCACTCCGGCTCCTTGCCGGCTCGCGCCCACGTCACTGCGACATTGGCCTAGGCTTGGACCGATGCCGCCTCCAGCTCTGTCTCGGCTTTGTTCCGGTCCCGCCAGGCCAAGCCTTCAGCGCCGGCCGGGTCTAGGACAGATCCGGATCCGCCGACTCCTCCTCCTCCTCGTGCCGGTCGATGGCGGTGGACCGGCTCCTTCAGAACGCGGCGCCCTCGATGGACGCGACATCCACCGCCGCCCTCACCAGCGCGATCGGCGACCGGAAGACCAAGATGAAGTAAATAAAAGGCAGGGCCGCTCGGCCACTCGGATGCAAGTAAGAGAAGAACTTACCCCGACAGCACCAGAACGGCGGGCCTCGCCAGCCTCTCCTGCACAGCGCCGCGCGTCCTCTTGGCGGTCGGCCTCGCGCCCCCGGCCAGGTCCGCCACGTGTTTCACGGCCGAAGATCGCGGCACGATGCTGTCCTTCCCATGCGGCCGACTCGGCGCCGACACCCCCCGCAACGACCCGGCATCACCCATGCCGCCGCCTTCTCCGCCCAACACCACTGCATCAATGTACTGCGTCAACACTGCCTGCGCCGTGTCGTGCCCAGCAACTCAAGAAATGTGGAAAGCAAGACTTACCCGTGTGGCGCCCTGCGCCGACATCGGCGGCCTCCTCCTCCCCTCCGCCGTGGGCTGCGGGCTCCTCTGACGCGGCCCACACTACCTGCAATGGTGCCCGGGCGTAAGGATGCTGGATGGTGTTCAGAAGCACGTCCTGCGTCGCATCGGGACGGATAAAATGATGTGCAACAGCAAAATACGGAGAACATGGACTCACCATGGGCGCCGTATTCGTGTGGCTGTACGGCGGCTTGCCGAACTGCCAGTCATCCCGCAGCGCAGCCTTGGAGATGTCGTTTACCCGGCGCGCGATCTGGCCCGCCCCCAAGTGCATGTCCTACATGCGGTTGGGATCCTCAAGATCGGTCATCTAACCAATAAGACAGCTGTGCCGTTGCGGCAGCAGGACCCAGCGCATAATTAAGGTGGTGATGAGGTCGGTGCCGGTGAGCCCTTCCTGCACCTTCATCTCTGACACCCGCTCGCAGAGGTTGAGTATCTCCTACGACGGGTGACTGGGGTAATAACCCCAGTTACGCTTCGCTCGCAGCGGCACGCTGACGAAGGGCGGCAGGTTGATGCAATCCGCGCAAAGGTTGCGGACGTAGAAGAAAGAATTCTGCGATTTCTTGGCAGAATCCTCCAGCGAAATCTTGGGGCAATCGGCGCCCGACCACTTCGAAATAACGGCAGTCCCACAGTCAGAGAACTCCTTGGCCTTCGGCCCCTGCTGCTTCAAAGAGAAGAAGCGCACCCAGAGGTCGATGGAAGGTTCAACCCCTAGGTACCCCTCACAGAGGGTGACGAAGCCCGAGAGTTGCACCATGGCGCCGGTGCCAAGATGATGGGGCTGGAGCCCGAAGAACTCCAGGAAGTCGCGGAAGAAGGCGCTCGCAGGAAGACCGAGCCCGCGCTTGAAGTGCGGGAAGAAGACGACGCGCTTCATGCCCTCGGGCAGCAGTTCTTGCTCGCCCTACATCAGGCGCACGACAACCTCCGTCTCCCCAAGCAAGCGCCTGATGGTGCGGAGGTAGGTGATGTCGTAGGGGGTGACGGTCGAGCCCATCCACGAGCTCGACGGCAGCGCCATCGACGAAGATGGAAAATAAAGAGGAAAGGTGAATAGTGATGGAGCTCTGCTCGAAGTGGCGGGCATAACAGCGCGGCAGTCGCAGGAAGCAGAGTGAGGACAAAGAGGCAGGGGTGAGAGTGAGAATGATGTCCGCCGCCCCCTCGCCCCAATCTATAAGCCCCGGTTCGAAACATGGGGAAGTGGTATCGTTTGTGCTCGCTCCTCCCACTTCCCCGCAATAAGTGCGCACGAACGCACACAATAACTGCATGGGGAAGAGCAACTGACTTGCGGACGCTACAATAAATCCACGCATGTGGGCCAAGGGCACGCGGCGGCGGGCCCCAACACGTCGCCCAGTCCCGTCATGCGCATGGCCTGTCAGGCCCCTCTGGCTTCCAGGAGCCATGTGGCGCCCGCGCAAAGCCCGGGAGATTGCCCCAAGATTCGACGGCCTCTCTGGTTTCCCGCCGCTGTTGGGATGCCGCGATCCGGTTTCCAGAAATTGGCACACAATGGGTGTTGCCGGACCCGGGCGGTCGCAAGATTCGCCTCCGCAAGAGGGGAAACTTCGAAGGCCCTCCCATCCAAAGACGGTGGACCTTCACAGCTTTGGGGACTATTATCGGGGGGTTGAACCCCGGGCAGGCAACGAAACCTGGATCCTTTTCAAAAACAATGAGGCCAACATCGCCCCTCAAACCGGCCCGCGCTTGGCCGGGTCGCTCAACCCGGCCAAGCCCCTCGACCCGGCCGAACTCTCCGACCTGGCCAAGCTCCTCGACTCGGCCCGAACAACTAGCTCAAAGCAGCTGAACCTGGCACACCAACACTTCCCCAACAAGCCAGCTCCACCCTTGGCGTGTTCCTCAACCCAGCCACGGGTTAGCTCCCATCCCATCCAGGCCGTACGATGGGACGAGTATCCATCCATCGATGACCGAGGCAACAGTGCCCCGCCCATGCCTTTGGTCAGTCGGAGCGTGGCAACAGTGCCCCTCACCTACCCGCTGACCAGGGCCCACGTGGCAACAGTGCCCCCATCGTCACCGCTGACGCCAACAAGCGACGACCTGACGGAGTGCCACTGTACCCGACTCGACTCGGCCACTCCCTAACGATCGACAAGATGGCGCACAGTGCCCCTAGGCAAGCAGGGCCCACACCTAGGGTAACCCGGTGAACCGCGGGCACCCGGTGGGTCCCAGCACCGGGTTCCCACACACTGACGACCCGGCCCTACGGCCTAGTAACATTACCATTTTACCCCTGGGGGTTTGGCCTATAAAACCCCCCAGGAGCCCTCATGCATACGGGCAGGCACACAGGAAAATGGCCAACCAATCAGTAGAACACACGTAGGGAGAAGGAGGGGCCTAAGCCCTGGCCAGTCTTCCTTCTTCCTCCATACAGCTCTAGGAGCAGCTCTGTGCTGTTACATATAAACCACTCTCCATAGGACTGGAGGTATTATCTCTCCGGAGAGCCCCGAACCTGGGTATGTCTTGCGTCCCACACTCGAGTTCTTGATTCCTATTAAGGAGTTCATCTGACAAACTCTCGGAGTCCACTGTAAGAGAATTGTATCGGTTGGAAATATCATCAACATTTGAAGAGAGAGCTTCATGCTCTTCGGTCAACTGTTGATTTTCCCCATCTCTTCGACCAGTAATCCTTTGGACGTCCTTAGACTTTTCTCAAGTTTTTCAAGTTCATCTTGTTGAGATTTTGCAATCTTAACAAGTTTAAAATATGAAATGTTGTCTGAGGAGAATTCATTTCCAGACCTATGGTGTTTGGATGATACCTATTCCTTTGAGGTTTTTGCCATGAGGTAGAGAGGTGAGAGTTCATCATCTAGATGCATCATCATTGGTATCTATCTTGAAATAATATTCAGAGGTTCAATAGCGATGAATGCACTTCCTCCGTCTAGACCTTTTTAAAACCTCTTAGTATCTGATTCTGACTGTTATGATTCATCTTTGAAGTCCATTGTCATTCCAGCACATGTACTAGCCGGTTGTGACATTCTCTTCATGTTGGATTCAATGATTCCTCTTGCCCGTGTGTCAGTGACTGGTTCCCTGGAAGATGAAGAGGATGGTTCTTCATTCTTCTAGAGCTTAGTGTGAGTATTCATATGAGTAAACCCAGTACAATGAAGAGAGAGCTACTTTTTGGTTACTTTTTGGCTCATATCCTAGCTCGGACAGTCAGCTATAAAGTGATTGAACTGCTTGCACTTGTAAAACTTCATTTCCTTCGGAGGCATTCTCCTTCAGGACTTGGATGATTCATCTTCATCAGCATTTGATAGATATATATTTTGTCTTCAGAGGTTATTCATTCTTTCTGTGAGCATTTCAAGTTCCCTTGTGATTGATCATCGGTTTTCAACATCTTCTTCTTCATCTGTAGAGCTACCGTAGTGACAAAGTATTTCTCCTTCACTTTCTGAAGAAGTGTCTCGTTGACCATTTTCAAGTTCCATCTTTTCTTTGTGAAATGTCAAAAATGCCATGGCCTCGACATAGTGAAGATCTTCAAAGTCTGGTCTTTGCTTTATTTAAGCATCGATTAGATCAAAGGAAACATCAAGATCGCTGGGCAGCTTGTTAACCACATCTCTATCAGTGATATTAGTAACTTCTCGTGAAGCCATTCAACAATGTTTGTCAGTTGATCAGTAAGTTCCATGGCACTTTCCTTTCAAAGACTTCTTAAGTTGGAAAACATGGCACGAAACATATCAGTGCGAGATTTTTTTTTGAGGACTATTCCTTCATGGACATTTTGTATGGCATCCTAGAGTTGCTTAGTAGTTCCAATGTCTTTGAACCAAATGAACATTCCTCTAGATATGTTGTTGCATATGATATCTTTTGACTGCGCATTCTGACGAATATTGGCTTCATCTTCTGGAGTGGGTGTTTCTGGATGTTGAATTGTATATCCAATCTCCACAAGTGGTAATAGCTCAGTAATGATAGCTTGAAGTCTGATTCTCATTCTTCCTTTCCAATAGACATGATCATTTTCATCGAAGATAGAAAACCTTTCAGAGTGTGGGGATCTACCTGCATACGACATACTCAACACTCTAAGGATGCTAGACCTTTAAAACATAGAGACATGGAGTACCTGCTCTGATACCAATTGTTGGAACCAAGAGTATATCGACCAGAAGGAGGGGGCGTGGTGAATGGTAGATCCAAATTCTTGCAAATGTTTTACATTGAGCCCAAACACAACAGCGGAAATAACTTTATAGATATGAAACTTAAGTAGGTATCCTACCGAGGAGCAAATCTTTCGATATAGGAAGCAACGATAGTTCGAGCATTATAGACTACGAGCTTGACTATCACCATGATTATGTTGTACACAATTAGTTGAAGAAGCATGAAAGGAAACTAGACACGAACAATGAGGCAAATGCTATCTGAAAGGAATAGACATAGATAATACACGAAATATAGGAGAGATATAAAGAAGTTCACAAGTGAAAGATAAATGATCGATGAGTAAACATATATACTATCATCACAGAGCATGAAATATAACCCCTGAAAGAAATACAGAGAAATAGATGAACCATCGGTGCTCGATGGCGATAGGTGAATTTGGTAGACCAGTTCGCCCTTCTGCCAAAGGACTATGTCTGGTTGGAGGGACTTGTGATTGAACACGGGAGCAAACCTCTCTCCATCCTACTCTTCTTCAACTAGGAGCTGGTCAGAATCCAGTTGATTTCACTCGTGGTAGATGCCTATCGACAATCTCCAAACCTTCGATAGACTTGCTCCGCAAACCACAATTACTCTTGGTTGCTGAAGATCTTGCTCGGTGAAGACAACAAATCTTCAACCCTCGAGCCGAGAGTGCAAAACTCTCAAGAGTAATAGGTACAAGAACTCTAACTCAGAACTACTTTGATGCTCAACCACTATCTAAGTTTGGGTTCTTGGTTTTCTCTTGATAGATTTTAAACTCTAATCTCTCGAAGAGGGGTTGCTCAATCAATCTTCTCAAAAATCTTAAGCGGAGCATCCAATAGACAACGTTGGAGCGGGGTGGCTATTTATAGCCACAACCTTCCCTGATGGGAAATGACCAAAATGGACACGTGAGACAGCCAATGGCCGAACGACACGTGTCCAATGGTCAGAAATTTGAGCACAACGGTAACATTTCATGTGGAGTAGGAAATGTTAACTCCTCACTCCGAAATATATCTCCTGCAACATGGAAGAACTATGTCTTCTGCTGACAAGTAATCATTCAAAGCATAAAGAGATTTATGTCAGTCTTGCATATGTTTTGGCTAAGCATCACAACAGATCTAAGCTTCAAGAACCTATACCCCTGTTAATAGTACGGAGGTCCTATGACTCAAGAAAGAGAAGAAGAACGACAAAATGAATGCTACATCCTCACTTCGCCTTCGACCTTCTTAGCTGCATTCAATTTCCTTCAGCCGAACACCGAACAAATTGCTTAGCATTAGCAATAATTTTAAGGGGTCATCTTCTTTACATCACTCCTCTCGCCTGAAAGGCTCCGAGAGATATAACTGAATCATCTCTGCATCTCAAATATCCTTCGGTGAAGTTCCTCGAACTTGACACCAAAGATGGCATTCTCTTCGGTTTTGCATGGACTATTTCTCTATGTGTGCACTAGCAAACAAATCAGTGACGACACATTTCTATCAACAATCTCCAAAACACAAGAGGACAAATATTGCCCCAAAAGTCTGGGAGGATGAATGGTATTATCTGTTAAAAAGCCCCAGATTTGTTATTTTTGCACAACCCTCATTTCAACATATTTTGTCCTGATAATTTACACACTTGTGCATTATGATTTTATCTATCACTGTATCTTTTTCAGAATTGCTTTGAAATGTAGAAGTATGCATTTAATATTGAATTTTGCATTTGGAGGCCTCCAGGGAGCTCGGCCTCCAAAAGCAATTTCTGGTATATATCCATATATATTTATATATGTGGGGTGTGTGCGTCCATGTTTATTTTAATATCGTTAAATATCATGATAGAGCTTCCTAAAGCATATTATCTAATAAAAAGTTAAAAGTGGGTTGTACTCTATTACTAGGCAAGTATATATGTATGAATTTAATTTATAGAGTAGAAATTGAGTAGTTGGCAGTTGTATCTTGCAAATTAAGTTCAACAATAAATTGAAAATATGTGTGTGCTCTTTTATTTGATAATTATAGTGAAGTGGCTTCGCTTATACTAATCACTTGTGCAAAGATAAAAATGACGTTAGTTCAATTTATGTGTACTGATTTGATTATTTGATATGCACTTATGTAATGTGTTTGCATTTATCTAGTGTAGCTATCGGTCTTCCAAATCAAAATCTGTGCATGAAATTGCGTGTATAAATCTTAAGATAGTGTTCATTACAATGATTCTAACTGAACTTAAGGTCACTAGTGGTCTATTTATACGTGGTACATACTATTGGTTTTCAGTGTGGAGTTTGCTCATCCAAATTAAGAATTTTGTTTGGGGCCCACATATTCTATGATATTTTGACCTAATGGGTAATATTATGATGGGAAGCAGTACACTTTAGTGTTTGGGGCCCTCATCCTCTCACGGCCTGGGGCTGTCACCTTTGTTCGCCCGACCTATGGGCTGACCCTGGTCAAAACCTTTTCTTTACCAACATTTATACAATTTGATTTGCTAGCATAGAGTTTCAATAGCTCCTACTTCGGGCTGAATCAAAATTCCTGTCTTGGTCGATTATAGCTTTGTAATTCTAGGCTAATATAGTGGACTTTGATGACAGACATATCAGAATCAACTCTCATCTTAATATTACTGATCTAATCCAGCACACATAATGGCAAAATCTTAATACAGTCTCGACCAAGCGAAAGAAAATTATAGATAGCGACTAGTAATATTTGCATATGATCGATACAGTATGTGCCCATCCTATCCTCATGTCATTGGATGAAGAAAAAAAGGCAAGATATACTAAAACATGAAGGAAAATGAACCAAGGCCTTAACTTTTGCCCGTATGCGTTGTGCCTCCGAGCAAGCCCAGCTGTGCTAGATCTCAACCTATAGTCGTTCGCTTCTCCATGCTCCAGCCCTTCATCGAGGAGATGTCCTGCCTAGTCCGGAGAAAGAGGTAGAGCCACCTTTGCCGCCACGTCGTTGTGTTGAAAGGGCTAGAGTCATCTAGTAGAATACTCACTCCTAAGTGGTTGCCGCTGCTCCTCGCCAGGAGGTAGTGCCGGTGTCAAAGGCCATCAGAGGGTCATCGTCGACTGCCACCGGAGCGTCGTCGTTGGAATGCCACCCGAGCGCCACCATCTCCACTGTGTGTTCTCACGGAAGTGAGAGAGGAACCGTGAACGGGGAAATGGGGATCCAGACCGTCCCATGCGTGGTTAATTGGGTGCAGAGGGCAATTTAGCAATTTCCTCGTGGGTCTCACCTAATAGGTCATTAACTTCTTGTTACAGTTTATAGGTCATTCGCTGAAATCTGTGAAGCTGAAGTTCAAGTTTCATTCCAGAATGCATCTTATGGTTTCAATGATAGTCGATAGGCTGGTATCAATCACCGGACCCTTCGACAACTAGCTCATTATTTTTGATATTGTTCATGTTGCTAGAGAATTTCAACTACACATTTACATAGGCAGCAGCTGGGCAACTTCTTACGTACGTGGGATTCAGCATTTTTTCCATACATACTTATCCAGCTTCTTAATACTTATCCATGCATGTCATATTGAGAAGTGGTTTAATAAAAAGGTAATGAAAAAAGAAAGGACATGGTCGGTCCAAACATATTTTGGTCCCCGAGGGAAAATGAAAAATACATATATTTTTGTACTAAACTTTTATATTCGTCTAAACATATTATTTCATGAGAGTAGAACCTAAACAAGTATGATGTTCCACACTTAGTTGGCATTTTTAATCACACAACAACCTTGCTAAATATTAATTATTCTATTCTTTGTTATACGGTTGTAATGTACATCAATAAAACAATTATGCTAAATTTAAGTTACTTATCTTAACAAAAGTTTATTTTGATTCATTATTAATTGATTTGCATAAATTATATAGTGTGTATATATACATCTATATATTTATATATGTGTTGGTGTGTGCATACATGTTTATTTTAATATCATTAAATATCAGGATCGAGCTTCCTAAAGCTTATTGTCTAACAAAAATCTTTAAAGTGGTTTCTAGTGTATTATTAGGTAAGTACATTTGTGGAAATTTATAGACTATAAATTGAGTAGTTAACAACTGAATCTTGCAAATTAAGTTTAGTAATAAATTGACAATATGTGTGTACTCTTTACATGATAGTGAAGTATCATCACTTATAGTAATTGCTTGTGCAAAGATAAAAAAAAGGCGTGATTTCCATTTCTGCGTACCGATTTGATTGTTTGATACACACTTATGTAATGTGTTTGGATTTATCTAGTATAAGCTACCAGTCTTTCAAATCAAAGGTTGTGTATGAAATTGCACATATAAATCTACTTAACATAGCGTTCATTACAAAGAGCCTAACCCCGATCCTCACTTGTGTATCTTTTGTCCATTTCTGCGACAAGTAATTCCGAACGAAGGGAGTATTACAAAGCATGTAAAGAGAAAACATCGAAACCATGTAGAAAAACCCAAAATTGCTTCACTAGTAGGCACATATCCTTTTGACCGTAGCCCCCCAACCATGCTCTCTCTTGAAGATTTCACTCGTCACTTGAGCAAGTCTTCTAGACACCATGAGCAACATTTTTTTGCATTCCTCTTTTCTGTAGAGAAGTCCACAAATCTAGTAGAGAACATAATGTAATATAAGATTAGTGTGGTCATTAGGAAGTACACTTTGAAAGCAAGATTCTTGTTTTTCAGATAGTCCATAAGAGTCCACCAGCACCTATAGAGATTATAGCCCTATCCTTGCAAGAATAGAGAGGCAACCAATTCTTGTTGAGTCACTGCCGTTAATTAATCTGGGTCCTGGATGGTTTAATTGCCATTGAGGCCTTCTTTTGGCTTTCCTCTTCTTCTCAAACTTAAGCATATGTATGCATGGCATTAGATATTTTGCCTGATTATGGTAAGCTTTTTGGATTTGAGGTTAGCGGTGTCTGGATCATGATTTTTGCAAAGGGAGATTTCATACCCGGGACTAGCGACAGGTAGCATTTCACTATTTATTAGCACCTATGCTTTGCGTGTGTGGGAAATGATATATGCGTGATTTCAGTTTGTGAACCAATGCACACATACTAATGTTTGTAATATTATTGTATGTGATGCATGGTACATAGGGAGGTGATCATCACTAGGACATCAGAGGCGATCCTTGCAGCCGAGGTGAAGATCATGCACCATGTCTCGGTCGCCAGCGGCAAGGGTGACGAGTTCAGGAAAGAAGCAGGGACGACCCATAGGCGGGAAACATGGCGATCGCTCTAGGCCCTAAGAGGATGAGAGCTCCAAATACTAAATTAGACTACTACCCACCATAATATTATCCATTAGGTCAAAAATATCATCGAATTATTGGGTAAAAGAAAATTCTCAATTTTGATGAGCAAAGTCCACACTGCAAACCAATAGCATGTACCACATATAAACAGGCCACTAGTGACATTAAGTTTAGTTAGGCTCTTTGTAATGAACGCTATCTTAAGTAGATTTACATTTGCAATTTCATGCGCAACTTTTGATTTGAAAGAGTGGTAACTACACTAGATAAATCCAAACACATGAATAAGTGCATATCGAATAATCAAACGAGTACACCGAAATTGAACTGATGTCATTTTTTATCTTTGCACAAGTGATTACTATAAGCGATGCTACTTCACTATCAAGAATCAAGTAAAGAGCATACACATATTGTAAATATATATATTACAGAACTTAATTTGCAAGATTCAGTTGCCAACTACTCAATTTATATTCTATAAATCTCTATAGATATACTTACCTAATAATTCACTAGAAACCACTTTTAAGTTTTTTGTTAGACAATATGCTTTACGAAGCTCTATCATGATATTTAACGATATTAAAATAAACATTGAGGAACGCACCACACACACACACACATATTCCCTCCGTCCTGAAATTCTTGTCAGGCGATCAGTTCATCGGTTATTTTGCAAACAAAACCTTGCAATTTGAAAAGTGTCTCAAACAGACCCCTCGGTCCATCTTCTTCCTCTTCTCTTCGCCTGCGCATTGCCAGGGCCGGCTCCGGCCAACCACACCCCCTAGATGCGCTGTCACCGTCGCCCAGAACTGCTCCGCCGCTGCTGCCACCCATACCTACACCGTCGCGACCCCCTAGATGCACTGTTGCTGCCGCCCAGAACTGCTCCGCCGCCGGTGCCGCCCAGACCTACGCTGCCGCGGCCCCCTCCCGAAGCCCAGAACTTCTCTGCCACCACCACCCTAAACTGCTCTCCCGCGTATCCTCGAGCTCCTGCTGCCGCTTCTCCTTGAGCTCTGGCTACAACTTCTCCTTGACCTCCGGCTATAGCCTCTCCTTGAGTGTCGATTGCTGCTTCTCCTCGAGCTAACTCCGGTGGAGCTCTACTGTCTCCCGTGCTTCTCCCATGCTCGTGCTGCTACTGCTCCTTGGCACTCTAAAGGTACAGAGTAAATTCAATCAAATTCACTGTTAATTTTGGACCAAATCAAAACTAGACTAGATTACTGTGATGTTTGTACACTTCGGCCTTCGGGTAGGAGCTTCGTGCTCAAATCTCATCTAGCAAGCAGAATTTGCTCCAGTTCTTCCTAGACATCAACTAGAGCTGAACAAAATGGTGACTGAACTAATCTTTTTCAGTCAGCTTGCGGTACAAAATGTATGATAACTACTCCAAAATTCAGAATGGTGACTGAATCTAACTGACTCCAGTTTGCCCAGTAGTAGATGGAGTTAGATGGAGCTATATGAAGCACTGTCAAAATTCCGAATGGTGACTGAATTTCGCTGAATTTTTCAGTAAAGTCAATATAACCGAACTTTTAGCACATATACAGATGAACATTATACAACATGACCATTTTAACACTAGGATTATTTTAAAATACTCCTAGGCACTGAACACTGGTACTTCCAGCAAGTTTAGTACAAAAAATACTTCAGCAAGGAGTAATGCATAAATTTGGAGTACATTATGAGTATGGAGTTAATGACAGAACTTCAGAAGATATGGAGTAATGCATAAATTTGTACTCTAGCAAGTTTACTGCATACTCAATTTAAAATTCAGTTTACTATTAAATGACAATAATCCACTAAGGAGTAATTCATTACTTGGATTATCTTGGACTGACACTAATCATGCAAACATCATCACCCATTGTTGAAAACAACAATCCAATTATTGGTCTTTTCCTCTGTAAGAAAGTACAGGCCCTGAACCTAGTTGTACTTCTGGTTATTGTAGGGGAACGTAGTATTATAATTTTTTTACCTACGATCACACAAGATCTATCTAGGGGATGCATAGCAACGAGAGAGGAGAGTGTGTCTACGTACCCTCGTAGACCGAAATCGAAAGTGTTTAGTAACTCGGTTGATGTAGTCGAACTTCTTCGCGATCCAACCGATCCAAGTACCGAATGTACGGCACCTCCGCGTTCAGCACACGTTCAGCTCGATGACGTCCCTGGTGCTCTTGATCCAGTTGAGGACAAGGGTGAGTTCCATCAGCACGATGGCGTGGCGACAGTGATGATGATGTTACCGGCGCAGGGCTTCGCGTAAGGACTACGGTGATATGATCGAGGTGTGTAACTGTGGAGGGGGGCACTGCACATGGCTAAAAGACCAACTTGTGTCTTCTAGGGTGCCCCCTCCCCACGTGTATAAAGGAGGGAGGAGAGGAGGGCTGGTCGGGCCCTAGGGCGCGCCCAAGAGAGGGGTCCCACTAGGACTCCAAGTCCTAGTAGGATTCCACTTGGTGGAAGGGGGGAAGAAGTAAGGAGAGGGAGAGGGAGAGGGAAAGAGGGGTCGTGCCCCCTCCCCTAGGCCTATTCGGACTCCCCTTGGGGGGCGCCACCTTCTGGTTGCTGCCCTCTCTCTCCCCTAAGGCCCATTACTTACCCGGGGGGTTCCGGTAACCCCTCGGGCACTCCGGTTTTACAAGAAACTATCCGGAACACTTTCAGTGTCCGAATAACATGGTCCAATATATAAATCTTTATGTCTTGACCATTTCGAGACTCCCCGTCATGTCCGTGATCTCATCCGGGACTCCGAACAAACTTTGGCCATCAAAAACACATAACTCAAAATACATATCACTACTAGGCAAAACCTTATACACAGAATGTTACCAGTAGCGCTGTACAAAATCAAACGCTACTGCTACTTAGTAGCAGTGCGCGTAAATAAACCGCGCTACTGCTATGACTTTAGCAGTAGCGCGTACAAGCGAAAAGCGCTGCTGCTATGTTTGAACTGGGTGCACATGGCTAGCGCAACTTAGCAGTAGCGCCCTTTCAAGGGACGCGCTACTGCTAAAGTACTTAGTAGCAGCGTTTTTCCTAAAAACTCACTACTGCTAAGTATCACTGCAACTAATTAAGTTTAGTCCCATACTGCTAAGCGAACAAGGTGTTTACCACCTTAAATATGTTACTTCTCAACCTATCTCGAGTACTTGGTCTTCATTGAACTATATGTGTATGATTTGTGGCTGCAATATGAATCCTCGTCTGTACCTATACAGGTACAGTGAGGATTCATGTTGACTATTTAGATTCTACACAAAAAGATAAATGATGACCAATGTATATTTTTGATGTTTTTACATTGCCTAGACTTAGAGCGTTTTTTCAGGACAAAGCGTTACTGATATTGGGATAAACAAAAGAAATAACTGCTTCCATTAGTAGTAGCATTTTTCACAAAAACGCGCTATAGATAAGTTAGCTATAGCGCGTTTTCCTTATGAGCGCTATTGCTAGTTCTACTTAACCACCCCCCGGCTCAAAATTTCGCTAAGTCCTCCTTTCACCCCACGGCCTGTTCCCCAACTCCTGTCGCCGCCGCCCGAGCCCGAGCCTGCCCTCACCGCCACCGCCCGAGCCCTCCCTCAACCTTACCGCCACCGCCGGCCACCGCTCTCGACCACACTGTCGCCGCCCTCGACCTCACCGCCGCCGCCCTCGACCACACCGCCGCCGCCCGAGCCC
>NC_041391.1:668595048-668656030 GCF_002162155.2 Triticum dicoccoides | reverse complement strand
TAGTACATGATTTTAGTAGTAGTAGACGTTAATTTAGGGTTCATAGATAATGCTTTTTAGTAGTAGTGATGGTAAACTAGTTGTATAATTAGCAGTAGTAGATGTTAATTAGTAGTAGATATAGTAGTAGATGTTAATTAGTAGTAGTAGATGTACTAGTTTCTTTCTATTTATATTAAGTTTGTATTTAGTAAGAACGAGTTGAATTAATAGAACTAGTTTAGTTTTAGTTGAACTAGTTTAGTTTTAGTTGAACTAGTTTAGTAAGTAAATTAATAACTAGTTGAACTACTTTATTTTTAGAAAGAACTAGTTTTTTTCTATTTATAGTAAGTTTATATTTAGTAAGAACTAGTTGAATTAATAGAACTAGTTGAACATGTCATATTTGTTGTTATTTTTTAGTTTAAGCAATTATTCATGTTTTGGTTACACCTTCGAGTGGGCTATGTTTTGCCGGAGTGTTGATTAATTTCCGTTCCGGCAAATTTCAGGCGCTTGATATGTCCTTTTTTAGCAAAGGTCATGCCGGTTTTTTCCGTGAATTCTGGCATGACTTGTGCTAGAATATGTACAAGTTTAATCTTTGAATTATGAACATAGGAAATGTTGTACTCGGACGACGACAGTCTCCCGAGGGAGTGCAGCTAGTGCCACGACGATCGAGGTATGTGCGACAAGTTCGTTGAGCTGGATGAAGATCGGCGCTTCAGCATTAAGCTCGAGGAGACCTTCAATGTTGAAACGGTACGCAACAACAACAAGTGTTTTTTTCGTAATTAAGCATGACTTCAACTATTTCAACGTCTAATTTTCATCTTTTACAATTCGACTAGCTTATCAAATGTCGAGGACGAGGGATATTGGCCAACTCAAATGCATCAAGGAAGGAGCAGGCCAACTCTTGGTGAAGGACGAGGAGATTAAGCATAGATGGCGGGAGTACTTCGACAAGTCATTCAATGGGGAGAATGAAAGCTCTACCATTGAACTGGACGACTCTTTTGATGAGACCAGCATGCATTTTGTGCGTGGAATCCAGGAGTCTGAGGTCAAGGAGGCTTTAAAAAGGATGAAGGGAGGCAAGGCGATGGGCCCGGATTGTATCCCCATTGAGGTGTGGAAAGGTCTCGGGACATAGCGATAGTATGGCTAACCAAGCTTTTCAACCTCATTTTTCGGGCAAACAAGATGCCAGAAGAATGGAGACGGAGTATATTAGTACCAATCTTCAAGAACAAGGGGGA
This sequence comes from Triticum dicoccoides, assembly GCF_002162155.2. Taxonomy (NCBI): domain Eukaryota; kingdom Viridiplantae; phylum Streptophyta; class Magnoliopsida; order Poales; family Poaceae; genus Triticum; species Triticum dicoccoides. The sequence goes on along the minus strand of NC_041391.1, from coordinate 668,654,783 downwards.
TGTTCATAGTTGTACTAATTACCGTGGAATTAAGCTGATGAGCCATACAATGAAGCTATGGGAGAGAGTCATTGAGCACCGCTTAAGAAGAATGACAAGCGTGACCCAAAACCAGTTTGGTTTCATGCCTGGGAGGTCAGCCATGGAAGCCATTTGCTTGGTACGACAGCTTATGGAGAGATATAGGGAGCAAAAGAAGGACTTGCATATGGTGTTCATTGACTTGGAGAAGGCCTATGATAAGATACTGCGGAATGTCATGTGGTGGGCCCTGGAGAAACACAAAGTCCCAGCAAATTACATTACCCTCATCAAGGACATGCATGATAATGTTGTGACAAGTGTTCGAACAAGTGATGTCGACACTGATGACTTCTCTATTAAGATAGGACTGCATCAGGGGTCAGCCTTGAGCCCTTATCTTTTTGCATTGTTGATGGATGAGGTCACAAGGGATATACAAGGAGATATACCATGGTGTATGCTCTTTGCGGACGATGTGGTGCTAGTTGACGATAGTCAGGCGGGGGTAAATAGGAAGTTAGAGTTATAGAGACAAACCTTGGAATTGAAAGGGTTTAGGCTTAGTAGGACTAAAACCAAGTACATGATGTGCGGTTTCAGTACTAATAGGTGTGAGGAGGAGGAGGTTAGCCTTGATGGTCAGGTGGTACCTCAGAAGGACACCTTTCGGAATTTGGGGTCAATGCTGCAGGAGGATGGGCGTATTGATGAAGATGTGAACCATCAGATCAAAGCCGGATGGATGAAGTGGCGCCAAGCTTCTGGCATTCTCTGTGACAAGAGAGTGCCACAAAAGCTAAAACGCAAGTTCTACAAGACGGCGGTTCGACCCGCAATGTTGTATGGCGCTGAGTGTTGGCCGACTAAAAGGCGACATGTTCAACAGTTAGGTGTGGCGGAGATGCGTATGTTGAGATGGATGTGTGGCCACACGAGGAAGGATCGAGTCCGGAATGATGATATACGAGATAGAGTTGGGGTAGCACCAATTGAAGAGAAGCTTGTCCAACATCGTCTGAGATGGTTTGGGCATATCCAGCGCAGGCCTCCAGAAGCTCCAGTGCATAGCGGGCGGCTAAAGCGTGTGGAGAATGTCAAGAGAGGGCGGGGTAGACCGAATTTGACATGGGAGGAGTCTGTTAAGAGAGACCTGAAGGATTGGAGTATCACCAAAGAGCTAGCTATGGACAGGGGTGCATGGAAGCTTGCTATCTATGTGCCAGAGCCATGAGTTGGTTGCGAGATCTTATGGGTTTCACCTCTAGCCTACCCCAACTTGCTTGGGACTAAAGGCTTTGTTGTTGTTGTTGTTGTTGTTGTTGTTGTTGTTGTTGTTGTTGTTGTTGTTGTTGTTGTTGTTGTTGTTGTTGTTGTTGTTGTTGTTGTTGTTGTTGTTGTTGTTGTTGTTGTTGTTGTTGTTACAATTTGACTAGCTTATCCCATGCCATGCAAGACGCTATGTCTTGGAGAGGATGGGTTTTGAAGACCATGAAAATTCTGAAACAAAGAAAATACACCTAAGGACCCATCATGATATGAATTTTGAAGTAAATTTGTGCAATGCTCGGAGCGTAACCCATTTTGGTTGCCAAAATTGGGAAGCACTTTGCAAAATGTATGGTTTTTATGAGGGTATGATTGTCACCATGGATCTTGGTGATCCTGACATCGAGCAAGACAATATGGACATTTGGCTCCTTGTTGATACGCTTCCGATTGTACCGCTATGTGAGTTTCTCAAACATAGTTATTAACTAATTTATATTGTTTATTTCAAAATAGTTGACAACTTATTTCCATTGACAGCTTATTTTGATTCTTCAAAGACTGTGCGGAAGATGGTAGACAAAACCCACTACGCCGATGGCTCCGAATTAACTTATAAGGAGAAAAATCATCTGATCGCATTTTGTACTCTTCTTGAGGATTACAATAACTATTATCAAACTTCTCCAAATTATGGTGAATACGTGCCACTAGTGCACGTGTTGAACCACGGTAACTTCTCTAGAGATACCCTGGTAAGATTTTTTACTATTACAACATCCGTGCATCTTTTGCATACTTCTAAAACTAGTACATCATTGGTAACTACGAAGTTATTACTATGTTTTTCAACAGAAACTCCCGATGGATTGTGTGCCTCATCTAATGTATCTGAATGGTCACCTTACAGTTCTGAACATACTGCCAGGTAAATCTAGGGAGCTCACCTGTGCATATTGGATTTCTAAAACCGGTGAACACATGTTCATCAAAGAATGGAAGAAATGTATGGACATTTGCAAGGAGGTTCTTGGAAGTAACATTCAGCGAAAGGCAGGAATTGGAGACAGGCTAATCTCCATTCTCCATAATGGAGAGTCAGGGGCTATCTTGTTTTTTGCTATTTTACCATAGAAAATGTAGTAGGTCTTAATCGAATGTAGTAGGTCCTATAGGTACAATATGTTTACTATGTGATTACGACTAGTGACCAATTTGCTATGTGATGTCATTGATGAAAACGATGATCTTGAGGAGGTGTTATATGACAATGATGTATTATGATGATAAGTTGTTAATGATATGATGATGATGATGATGATATTATTATATCATTGGGTGAAAGAACCGCGGATTAGTTTCAAGTGGATGGACATCCACTTGAAACTAGTCCACGGTTCTTTCACCCCGTGATGTAATAACTCATTATGATGTAAAAACAATCCCTAAATTCCTGTTGTATGAAAACTTGTGTAAAGGTGTATGAATACAACATGAAATAATAAATAAATAAAATACTAAATAATAGTAGTAGCGCGGGCAAGAAGAAGCGCTACTACTAATTACCAGTAGCGCTCTTCGGGAGAAGCGCTACTACTAAGTCAATTTAGCAGTAGCGTGGGTCTAGGCACGCTATTTCTAAGCTTTAGCTGTAGCGGCTTATCAGTAGCGCGCCTGCCCGCGCTACTGAGAGGCCTAAAACCCGCGCTGCTGCTAGGCTTTTCCCTAGTAGTGTATCATCATCGAACGTTAAGCGTGCGGACCCTACGGGTTCGAGAACTATGTAGACATGACCGAGAAACATCTTCGGTCAATAACCAATAGCGGAACCTGGATGCTCATATTGGCTCCTACATATTCTATGAAGATCTTTATCGATCAAACTGCATAACAACATACGTTGTTCCCTTTGTCGTCGGTATGTTATTTGCCCGAGATTCCATCATCGGTATCCTCATACCTAGTTCAATCTCATTACCGGAAAGTCTCTTTACTCATTCCGTAATGCTTCATCCCGCAACTAACTCATTAGTTACATTGCTTGCAAGGATTATAGTGATGAGCATTACCGAGAGGGCCCAGGGATACCTCTCCGAAACATGAAGTGACAAATCTTGATCTCGATCTATGCCAACCCAACAAATACCTTCGAAGACACCTGTAGAGCATCTTTATAATCACCCATTTACGTTGTGACGTTTGATAGCACACAAAGTGTTCTTCCGGTATTCGGGGGTTGCATAATCTCATAGTCAGAGGAACATGTATAAGTCACGAAGAAAGCAATAGCAATAAAACTATACGATCATTATGCCATGCTAACGGATGGGTCTTGTCCATCACATCATTCTCTAATGATGTGATCATGTTCATCAAATGACAACGCATGTCTATGGTTAGGAAACTTAACCATCTTTGATTAACGAGCTAGTTCTAGTAGAGGCATACCAGGGACACTTTGTTTGTCTATGTATTCACACATGTACTAAGTTTCCGGTTAATATAATTCTAGCATGAATAATAAACATTTATCATGATATAAGGAAATATAAATAACAACTTTATTATTGCCTCTAGGGCATATTTCCTTCAGTCTCCCACTTGCACTAGAGTCAATAATCTAGTTCAAATTGCAATGTGATTTAACACCAATAGTTCACATGTTAATGTGATTAGCACCCATAGTTCACATCGCCATGTGACCAACACTCAAAGGGTTTACTAGATTCAATAATCTAGTTCACATCACTATGTGATTAACACCCAAGAGTAATAAGGTGCGATCATGTTTTGCTTTGTGAGAGAAGTTTTAGTCTACAGGTCTGTTACATTCAGAACCATATGTATTTTGCAAATTTCTATGTCTACAATGCTCTGCATGGAGCTACTCTAGCTAATTGCTCCCACTTTCAATATGTATCCAGATTGAGACTCAGAGTCATCCGGATTAGTGTCAAAGCTTGCTTCTACGTAACTCTTTACGACGAACTCTTTATCACCTCCATAACCAAGAAATATTTCCTTAGTCCTCTTAGATAACTAAGGATAACTTTGACCGCTGTCCAGTGATCCACTCCTAGATCACTATCGTACCTCCTAGCCAAACTCATGCAAGGTACACAATAGGTCTGGTACACAGCATAGCATACTTTATAGAATCTATGTCTAAGGCATAGGGAATGATGTGCATTCTCTCTTTATTTTCTGCCATTGTCGGATTTTGAGTCTTACTCAACTTCACACCTTACAACTCAGGCAAGAACTCCTTCTTTGACTGATCCATTTTGGAATCCTTTCAAAATCTTATCAAGGTATGTACTCGTCAAAAGTCTTAACAAGCATCTTGATCTATCTCTATAGATCTTGATGCCCAATATGTAAGTAGCTTCACCGAGGTCTTTCTTTGTAAAACTCCTTTCAAACACTCATTTATGCTTTCCAGAAAAATTCTACATCATTTCCGATCAACAATATGTCATTCACATATACTTATCAAAAAGGTTGTAGTGCTCCCACTCACTTTCTTGTAAATACAGGCTTCACCGCAAGTCTGTATAAAACTATATGCTTTGATCAACTTACCAAATCGTATATTCCAACTCCGAGATTCTTGGACCAACCCATAGATGGATCGCTGGAGTTTGCACACTTTGTTAGCACCTTTAGGATCGACAAAACCTTATGGTTTCATCATATACAACTCTTCTTTTTCAAAATCCATTAGGAATTCAGTTTTGATATCCATTTGCCAGATTTCATAAAATGCGACAATTGCTAACATGATTCAGACAGACTTAAGCATCGCAACGAGTGAGAAAATCCTATCATAGTGAATCGGCGCCTCATCGGGAGGTGAATCGGCGCCCGGGTGGGTCCCCTGCAGGGCCCGCCTGACGATCGTGGGGGCGCCAGCCCCGAGCCCCCTACCGAGAAGGGGCGAACCTCTCCAAGGTCCTCCGCCAGTGTCGATGGTGGAGGATGACATTGACGACTTGCTCAGGCATGCGCGGGTGCGCAACACTGTCCGACGAGAGTTCCTCTAGAAGGCGACAGACGCAGTGAGCCAGCTTGGTGCTGAGCTTGCAGGCGAGGACGCGCGTCTTGAAGCTGAAGGCCTGCGGCTGATCGAGGAGCGGCGCAAGCTAAAGGCGGTTGTTGGTCTCGCGCGCCATCAGTGTAATCTTGACAATGCCAAGGCCGAGGCATCTCTGGTGGCCTCTCTGGAGGCCTGCGCCCGGGCCATTGAGGAGGCTTAGGAGGCAGATAGGAGACATTAAGCCACGGAGGAGCGCATGTGGGAGCTCCAAGACTGGTGCAACTCCCTGGAGCAGCAAGTGGAGTTGCGCCTAGCCGCCCTCGCGTCGCTGGAAGGGGCGCCCGCTGAAGAGGAGGAGCTCTGGAGGCACGAGGAAGCGCTGACATTGGAGGCTGCCGAACGCAACCTTGATCTTGAGCGGTTGGAGACGAGGGAGCGCCAGGTCACCCAGGCTGAGGACGACGTCGGTGCACGGGAGGTCCGGATCCAGGAAGAGATCGATCGTCGCGTGGCGGAGGCTCACGCTGGCCTTGAGTGCGAGTATGAAGAGAGGCTGGAGCTGATCAAGGCTGAGGCCGCGAGCAGGACTGCTGTCCTCAGGACCAGGCTGACTGAAGACACACAGCGAGCCGAGGCCTCTGCAGCCACCCTAAGCACGGCACAGGCTGAGCTAGCCTCCTCCCGCGCTGAGTTGCTTCTTCTTAAGGGTCGGGTTGACGATGCCGAAGCCGTTGCACGGAGGAACGAGGATGAGATTCGCCAGCGGCAGACGTTGGAGCACATGCATGGCCCCATGCTCCGAACACTCAGGGAAAGGGCCAATGCGGCCTTGGGCAACATCTGCGAGGCAGCCGCCGAGGATCCGCGTGTGATCAATTACGCTGGCAATCTCCGATTCTTCACTGATGTAGTGACGCAACTGGAGAACCTCTCCGAGAGGTCTCGCCAGTTGGTGGAGGAACGGAGCCGCGGCCTGCTCGCACGGGCGTTCTCCCGCGTCCTCAGCTATCTCCAGAAGATCGACCCCCTCTTCGACTTCGACGCCGCCATCTCCCCGGTGCCAATGGCTGTCCGAGGCGACCTAGCGCGATGGGTGGAGGACAACGTAGATGCACTCGTCTGGGGCCTCACTTCTGATGATGACGGGGTGATCGTTGCCGCCTGATAATCCCCAAGTGCAAGGAATCATCATAGGAATTCCCAAAGGTGGAAGTGATAAGTATGGAGTGTCGAACCCACACGGAGCCAAAGGTAAGATCAGTATTCTCTCAAGCCCTATCTGCCACTGATACGACTCTGCGTGCACTGAACGTTTGCTTCCAACTAGAAACAAGAAATAAAACTGTGTTGTGGGTGTGAAGAGGATAACTTTGTATGATATCGGAGAGCTAAAACATAAAAGTAGGTGCTGTTATCATGAAGTTAGAATATAATACTAAATAATATCAATAGCGAGTGTGGAATAATGGTGGATCGGTGTGCGGAATTGTCCTAGGCAATTGTTAACAAGACCGGCAGTCACTATTGCAATATCATATGAGGGAGAGGCAAAACCTAACATACTTACTCAACTTGGATCATATGCACTTATGATTGGAACTCTAGCAAGCATCCGCAAATACTAAAGATCATTAAGGTAAACCCCAACCATAGCATTAAAGTGTCAAGTCCTCTTTATTCCCATATGCAACAACCCCTATTACTCGGGTTCATGTTTCTGTCACTCACCAACCCACTATAAGCGAATCATGAATGTATTGCAACACCCTACAGCGGGAATCCCTCATGCTTGTGCGACATGGAGGGCACCATAGGACATCATCAAAGTGAAACATACAACTCATACCAATCTAGATCATCAATCAACCCAAAGACAAAAGATATCTACTCAAAACATCATAGGATGGCAACACATCATTGGATCATAATATGTAGCATAAAGCACCATGTTCAAGTAAGGATTACAGCGGGGTGCGGGAGAGTGGACCGCGAAAAAGAGATGAGGATGGTGATGATGATGATGGTGATGTTGATGAAGACGATCACCGCGGCGATGATTCCCCTCCCGATGGCACTCCGGTGCCACCAAGAGAGAGGAGGAGAGGTTCTCCCCCTTGTGCTTCCTCCTCCATGGCTTTCCCCCTCTGGTCCTTGTCCTTCATGGAGATGATGGCCCCTCCGAGATCCTCCTCCATGGCCTCCGGTGATGATGGCCCCCTCCGGCAGGGTGCCAGAGAGGGCCTAGATTGATTTCTCGTGGCTACAGAGGCTTGCGGCAGCGGAACTTCTGATCTAGGTTAATTCCTGAAGGTTTCAGTATTTATAGGAATTTTTGGCGTTGGTTTCACGTCAAGGGGGCCTCCGGGCTGTCCACGAGATAGGAGGGCGCCCCCCCCAGGGGGGCGCCCCCTTGTCTCGTGGGCAGCCTGGGACTCCTCTGGTGCAACTCCGATGCTCCGTGGTCTTCTTTTGGTCCAGAAAAAATCCTCAAAAATTGGCACGTCATTTGGACTTTGTTTGGTATCCCTTTTCTGTAAAACACTAAAACAAGGAGGAAACAAAAACTGGCACTAGGCTCTAGGTTAATAAGTTAGTCCCAAAAATCATATAAAATGACATATAAATTCTTATAAAACATCATAGATGGATGAAATAATAGCATGAATACTTCATAAATTATAGATACGTTGGAGACGTATCAGCATCCCCAATCTTAATTCCTGCTCGTCCTCGAGTAGGTAAATGATAAAAGAAATAATTTATGAAGTGTGAATGCTAGAAAATGCACAAGTTTGATCAATGATAATTTCAATCACCTTTTCTAGCACCAAAATGTGTCATAATAGTAGCTTATCTCATAAAACTTTTCATGATCAAGTAACAATCTTGTCACAATGTCAAGCTTGGTTCAGAAACTTCATTGAGAACTAACAAACTATAATCTCAGTCATTGAAGCAATTGAAATTTATCATAACATCAGAAAGAGTCAATAATAGAGCTTTTTAGCAAGTTCACATAGTCAACTATCATATAGTGTTCTACAGTTGCTAACACTCACGCAATACTTGTGGTTATGGAGTTTCAGCCGGACACTGAGAAAGATAGGGGCTTATTGTGTTGCCTCCCAACGTATTCACCTTTAGGTGATGTCAACAATAATAGCCCATGCTAACTTACATCCAATTGGATATATATATCATGATCTTTCAAACGCTAGGAGCTTGCCAAAGGATAAAATGAAAAGGGAAAGGTCAGGATCACCTCGACTCCAGCATAAAGTAAAAACATAAAGTAAAAGATAGCCCCTTCGCAGAGGGAAGCAGAGGTTGTCATGCGCGTTTAGGGTTGATGCACAAAATCTTAATGCAAAAGAATGTCACTTTATATTGCCCCTTGCATGTGGACCTTTATTATGCAGTCCGTCACTTTTATTACTTCCACAACAAGTTCGTACAAAGTTTATTTTCTCTACACTAATAAGTCATACATATTTAGAGAGCAATTTTTATTGCTTGCACCGATGACAACTTACTTGAAGTATCTTACTCAATCCATAAGGTAGGTATGGTGGACTCTTATGGCAAAACTGGGTTTTAAGGGTATTTGGAAGCACAAGTAGTATCTTTACTTGGTGCGAGGAATTTGGCTAGCATGAGGGGGAAAGGCAAGCTCAACATGGTTGGAAGGTCAATGACAATATACTTTAACTGAGATGTCGGAAAACATAAACCATTACGTTGTCTTCCTTGTCCAACGTCAACTCTTTTAGCATGTCATACTTAATGAGTGCTCCCAATCATAAAATATGTGCAAGATAATATATTTGTACGTGAACCTCTCTTTCCTTATTACTTCCTATTAATTACAACAATGACCAAAACTACGTTTGCCAACTCTCAACAACTTTTATGCCTCATACTTTCTATGTGTGAAGTCATCACTAACCATGTTATAAGCATATGAAACATATATAAATTCAGATTTATGACATTCAGTTCATTCCCCCATTTACCCATAGGATATACATGAAGCACATGAGGAAATGACAAACTACTCCAAAAGATATGAGTGAAGGACACTGAGTAGTCAAATAATTAACTAGCCATGGGAGGGTTCCTTTTTATTCAATATTTCAGATCCAATGATTTTATTCAAACAGCAAGTAAAACAAAATAAAATGATGTTGCAAGGATAGCACAACTCATGTGAAGAAGCAAAAACTTAGGTTCAACCGATACTAACCGATAGTTGTTGAAGAAGAAAGGTGGGATGCCTAATGGGGCATCCCCAAGCTTAGATGCTTGAGACTTCTTGGAATATTATCTTGGGGTGCCTTGGGCATCCCAAAGCTTGAACTTTTATATCTCCTTAATTCCTCTCATATAATGGTTTCTGTTTTTAGCAAAAGCTTCATCCGCACCAAACTCAACAAGTACTCGTGAGATAGGTTAGTATAAACCAAAGCAAAACCTTATAATTTTCTACTGTAACAAATCATTAGAATTATTATTCAACATTGCATACTAAATGCCTCTGCATATTTAATACTCCTATCCTCAAATAGGTTCAGTAAACAAGCAAACATATGCAAACAATGCAAACATATGCAAACAATGCAAACATAACAGGAATCTGTCAAAACAGTACAGCCTGTAAAGAATGCAAGAGTATCAATACTTACCTAACCCCAAAAATTATGAGAGAAAATTCCCACTGTAGTATATTTATCAGAGCTCATTATTCAAAAAGTTTCAACATTATATCATGCTCTGACTTTTCTAGGGAATTTTTGCAACAGCGGTAAACTTTCTGTTTTCAAACAGCAACATGTATACTAGCAAAATAAGCGTGGTAAAGGCTATCCTTGACATTTTTATTGAAACTAAAGATGCAAAACACTATTATAAATAACAGCAAGCAAATACTAACAAAAGAAAATGACACTCCAAGAAAAACACATATCATGTGACGGATAAAAATATAGCTCCGAGTAAGATGTACCGATAGTTTTGAAGACGAAAGAGGGGATGCCTTCTGGGGCATCCCCAAGCTTAGGCGTTTGAGTCTTCCTTGAATATTACCTTGGGGTGCATTGGGAATCCCCAAGATTAGGGTCTTTCCTCTCCTTATTCTCCTCATATCGATATCTCACCCAAAACATGAAAACTTCAATCACACAAAACTTAATGGAACTTCGTGAGATAGGTTAGTATGATAAAAAGTAAACCATGCACTTTGGTACTGTAAAAGACAAGGTTCATAATTGTTTTCACATAATGCCTACTGTACCATATCATATGGACAATTTATATTGAGAAATATAAGCCATAGAAACTAGAAAACAAGCAAACTATGCAATGAAAACAGAATCTATCAGAAACAGAACGGTATGTAATTATCTAAACAATAACCATACTTATGCTACTCCAAAAATTATGAAATAAATTTGTGGACGTGAGGAATTTATCTATTAATATTCTTCAAAAATAATCAACTCAAAATCACTCTTATGTAAAAAAATGACAGCTAATCTCGTGAGCGCAAAGTTTCTGTTTTTTACAGCAAGATCACATTAACTTTCACCCAAGTCTTCCCAAAGGTCTTACTTGGCACTTTATTGAAACAAAAGCTATAAAACATGATTAATACAGTATATTAATCATGTTTACACACAAAAACAGTAAGGATAAATATTGGGTTGTCTCCCAACAAGCGCTTTTCTTTAATGCCTTTTAGCTAGGCATGATGATTTCAATGATGCCCGCATAAAAGAAAAGAGTTGAAACACAAAGAGAGCATCATGAAGAATATGACTAGCACAACTAAATATAACTCAGTTCCTATGCCTAGGGATTTTGTGAGCACACAATGTATAGGAACAAGAATCAACTAGCATAGGAAGGCAAAACAAGTATAACTTCAAAACTTTAAGTACATAGAGAGGAAACTTGATATTATTGCAACTCCTACAAGCACATATTCCTCCCTCATAAAAAAATTCAGTAGCATCATGGATAGTAACTTTGTTCTCATGCTCAATTGTAACCTCTTCCGAAATAGTGGAATACTAACTAAAGTTGACACTCCTCCAAATCCACTTTCATAAATATCGTACAGAGATTCAACACCCTCCAAGATAGTGGGATCGCTAACTCCTAAAGTTGACACTCTTCCAAACCCACTTTAAACTATAGTATTATTCATACTTCAAAAGATATAAGTGAAGTTCCGGGAGCATTTTACAATTAATATAGACTATCCAACATACAAGCTCAAAAATATATATAAGTGAAGCATACGAAGCATTCTATAAAACCATACTCAAACGATTTGAGTGAAGCACAAAGAGTAATTCTATAGGATCATACTTAAAAGATATAAGTGAAGCACATGAAGTATTCTATAAATCAATTAAGATCTATCTCATTCTAGAATTAATCTAAAAGGAAAATACAAACACAAAGGACACAAGTCATGTGAACAAAACAAAAACCGAGGTATACCGATATTTGTTGAAGAAGAAAGATGGGATGCCACCGGGGCATCCCCAAGCTTAGATGCTTGAGTATCATTTTTAAATATTTACTTGGGGTGCCTTGGGCATCCCCAAGCTTGAACTCTTATCTCTCTTTATTCTTCTCACATCGGTAACTCCTCGTTCTTCAAACACTTCATTCACAAAAACTTAAACAAAAACTTTGTGAGATCCGTTAGTGGAATAAAGCAAACTACCACTTTAAGGTACTGTAATTAACTCATTCTTTGTGTATATTGGTGTTAAACCTACTGTATTTCAACTTCTCTATGGTTCATACCCCCCGATACTAGCCATAGATACATCAAAATAAGCAAACAACACACGAAAAACAGAATCTGTTAAGAACAGGACGGTCTATAGTAATCTGGAAGTTTAGTAAACTTCTATAACTCCAAAAATTATGAAATAAAATTGACAATTTGAAAATTTTGTACAGAAGTAATGTGCCAAACGTTTCAGACCCATTTGACTTTCTAGTAAAAAATGTAAATTCATGCACTACAGCCAAAGTTTCTGTTTTTGTTCTGCACATAGTAAGCAAGCTATTTTATCATCCTACAACCAAAGCTTAGCACATTATTTTTATAATACAATGGTTATATACAAGGGGATAATTATTTACAGAGAAACTTCCATGAAAAATTCTACATTGTTTACGTGAGCATGAACACAAGTGCTCAAGGTCGACCCTCACTTCTTCAATGCATAACTTTCCAATCACTTCTCTTTTTGAAAAACTTTTTTAGGCATGAGAGGCAAGCAATTCCTTTTTGGTATTTTCATTCTTTTTGAATTTTTTTTGTATGTTCCACCCACAACTAAACATAAACAAAAAGGAAAAACAAAATCTACTAAGTGGAGAAACCAAACAAGCACACACGAAAATATCAACCCCACGCTATTGCTCCCCGGCAACGGCGCCAGAAAAGAGCTTGATAATCCCCAAGTGCAAGGAATCATTGTAGAAATTCCCAAAGGTGGAAGTGATAAGTATGGAGTGTCGAACCCAGAAGGAGCCAAAGGTAAGATCAATATTCTCTCAAGCCCTATCTTCCACTGATACGACTCTACGTGCACCGAACGTTTGCTTCCAACTAGAAACAAGAAATAAAACTGTGTTGTGGGTATGGAGACGATAACTTTGTATGATATCAGAGAGCTAAAACATAAAAGTAGGTGTTGTTATCATGAAGTTAGAATATAATACTAAATAATATAAATAGCGAGTGTGGAATAATGGTGGATCGGTGTGCGGAATTGTCCTAGGCAATTGTTAACAAGACCGGTAGTCACTATTGCAATTTCATGTGAGGGAGAGGCAAAAGCTAACATACTTTCTCTACTTGGATCATATGCACTTATGTTTGGAACTCTAGCAAGCATCCGCAAATACTAAAGATCATTAAGGTAAAACCCAACCATAGCATTAAAGCGTCAAGTCCTCTTTATTCCCATACACAACAACCCCTCTTACTCGGGTTCATGTTTCCATCACTCACCAACCAACTATAAGAGAATCATGAACGTATTGCAACACCCTACAGCGGGAATCCCTCACGCTTGCGCGACACGGAGGGGACCATAGGACAGCATCAAAGTGAAACATACAACTCATACCAATCTAGATCATCAATCAACCCAAAGACAAAAGATATCTACTCAAAACATCATAGGATGGCAACACATCATTGGATCATAATATGTAGCATAAAGAACCATGTTCAAGTAGGGATTACAGCGGGGTGCGGGAGAGTGGACCGCGTAAAAGAGATGAGGATGGTGATGATGATGATGGTGATGTTGATGAAGACGATCACCGCGGCGATGATTCCCCTCCCGATGGCACTCCGGTGCCACCAAGAGAGTGGAGGAGAGGTTCTCCCCCTTGTGCTTCCTCCTCTATGGCTTTCCCCCTCTGGTCCTTGGCCTTCATGGAGATGATGGCCCCTCCGAGATCCTCCTCCATGGCCTCCGGTGATGATGGCCCCCTCCGGCAGGGTGCCAGAGAGGGCCTAGATTGATTTCTCGTGGCTACATAGCCTTGCGGAGGCGGAACTTCCTATCTAGGTTAATTCCCAAAGGTTTCAGTATTTATAGGAATTTTTGGTGTTGGTTTCACGTCAAGGGGGCCTCCGGGCTGTCCACGAGATAGGAGGGCGCCCCCTGTCTCGTGGGCAGCCCGGGACTACTCTAGCCCAACTCCGATGCTCTGTGGTCTTCTTTTGGTCCAGAAAAAATCCTCAAAAATTGGCACATCATTTGGACTTCGTTTGGTATCCCTTTTCTATAAAACACTAAAAGAAGGAGAAAACAGAAACTGGCACTGGGCTCTAGGTTAATAAGTTAGTCCCAAAAATCATATAAAATGACATATAAATGCTTATAAAACATCATAGATGGATGAAATAATAGCATGAATACTTCATAAATTATAGATACGTTGGAGAAGTATCACCATCAACGAAGGCGACGTGGTGAACGGTGGAGAAGACGGTGCCAACGAGGGCGACGGGGAGGCCAGCGACAGCGACAGTGGTGCCAGCGACGCCTCTGGAGACGCCCCAGGGGATGCGGTGAGCGACATATCTGATTGATCCCATGCTCCCTTATGTTGTTTATACTACGCAGGATAAGACTCGGGAGTGGCCTTGAAGGTTGTAAGAGCATTTTGGGAGGGGAAGCCCCTCATGTAAAAAGATTGTTTCCTATGCGCCGTTCAGGTTGGTGCCAGATGGGCGCCCGTATGATGTTATGATTTCTGCGATGAGTTGGTTCTCGCGGTTTTACCTTTGCCTTGGCCGACCCTGAATAGGCCCGCAGTATCCGTCCGAGGTTCTCGTGAAGGTCCTGTTCGGCCGCTTAGCGAAAGCCTGGCAAGAGCGAACGCCAGCCGCAGGACGGCGGGCGGGCATGCTGGACCCTGCCCTGCTCACGAGGGGCTCGTGAGGGGGAGGCAGCTAGTGTGAATTCCAACTTGAACAGAAATTGGAGTACGAGAAAGCACGCGAATAAGACACGACACCCCTCCCCGCATACGCAAACACACATTTGACTTCAACTTTGATCTGAAACGAGAAAGCTTGTTCGCACGAAAATAAGCAAAAGCAAAAGGCCGCGTCCGGCACCTAGTCTAGTCTTCGACGTCTTCTCACCAGCGCGGAGCTAAGTGCTGCCACTGGGCGTGGGCGGGAGCCTCCGAGGCCCGAGGGCGGCTCTCCGGAGACTCCGGGGCGTGTACAACCCCAACTCATTATTACGTGAGAGTGTCAAGGGCGGCATGTTGGAGACATGACCTAGAGGCAATCATGTATGATGATATTTTCTATATGTTTATGAATAAAGATAGTCCTTGGACATTATCAATGATGTGTATCAGAAAGTACGTGGCTTGTTTGTGAGACTGTGCATTGTATGATGACTGTCCTAAAAGGTCCCTAGTTGAAAGGGCTGTGTGGACGCGCAGTCGACTAGACTAGCATATGACACGGCTGATGGCTTGGTCTCACTAGCCATGGAGCATTGGATGCTAACCGGATAATATGGACTTGTAAAGGTCTGGTCAGATTCGACGTAGTCGGATCCGAGTCGAGATAAGGTCCGAGTCGGACAGACCCAACTATATGAGACGCAGCGATACATCATCTGTGAGTCTCTAGTACAACATACGTTCTATGTCCTAAGACCTGAGCTGACGCATGTACTCGAGATGGTGACAGACTTTCTTTGGGCGACCAAACGCTACTCCGTGACTGGGTAGTTACAAAGGTAGGTTTCGGGTTTGTCCAGACCCATGCTGCGATATGTGGTCGAGCAAGATGGGATTTGCCCCTCCGATCAGGAGAGATATACTCTGGGCCCCTTGTGTGATCCGACAAGGATAAGCATGGCCATGCGACAGGGATTATTAGATAATCCAGTTTGTGGTCGGTATCACTGGAACGAGAAAGAGGTCGGGCTAGCACAAGGATGACAGTCTCGCCTTGAGCCCGACAACATATATCGTGCGGCAAAGGGAACAGAAGTGTGACACGTTATACAGGTTCGCCTAACCAGCTTCATAGTCTGCTTGATGGTCGGCACGCCTTGCTAGAGGCCGCTACCAACCGTGCAGGTCGGAGGTGATTCGAACTATGACCAAGCCGACTTGAACCTAAGGGGTCGCGCGCTTAAGGGAAGGAACCTATGAGGTCGGTTCGTAGGACAATGGTCGGATGTGATCTGAACTGGACTAGGAATGTGACCGAGTAGACTTTAGGCTTTAGGGTCCGTGCGAGGCCCAAGTGTTGAGCCCGCGACGGACGCCTATATAAGGTGGAGGTGCAGCGCACTTATTCGGTGTTGCGACTAGGGTTTGCATGTGTTGCGAATGGCCACCTCCACTCGCTGCCGACTGTGTGATCGAACCTAGCAGTCTGCCGCACGGTGTTCCTCCTGCACGCGCGGATACCGTTAGAGGCGGTGCACTTGCATCGCTCCGGCGAACTTGTACGTGGGATCGGACGACCGGCTGTTCGAGGGAGATCGGACGAGAAGGAGACGATCCACGCGGACGCGCTGCCCCAACTCTTCTTCCGCTGCACGGCACTGCGCGTCTCGTGGTAACGAACTGTGATCCATCTCCCGTAGCATGTTCTTGGTTGTTCTGCGCGTAGGATTTTTTTATTTTGCAGTTGACGCACCCTACCGTAGATCTCAATAGTGGTATCAGAGCCTCTGCTATAGGGTTTGGATTCAGATCGTATGCATATTAGATATGTGGAGGCGGCAGATGAGATCTGTTGTCGTTGATGAGATCGGCTATGTGCACGGTTGATGAGATCAATTGCACATGGGGATTGAAGAGGCTATGTTTTCAGATGATCGGAGTCGATGAGGTCGTGACACAACCTACCCCTGGTCGGTATCTGCCATCGGGGTTAACAGTGAAACGTAAACCCGAATAGGACTCACGATGATCGATAAGATCGGTCAGATCAAAAAATTCGGTGTGATCGGAGTTCAGATGCGATCTGTGATTTCCGAAAACGTCGGGCGCTGCCCGCCCCCGCGATATGACCGCCGTGTGCGTAGCGCCGTGTATTTCGTACCTGACACACAAACCGGTAGAATGTGATTCTATGCATAACTTTGTTTTGCAGGTTTGATGTGAATAGTATGGCTCATGTGTATCTGATGCATGTGTGTAATTTATACGTGGCCTGCGTGTCATGTTTGTCAGCCGACAGGAGCCAAAGTGCTGTCATTATATTGTATAACGACCTGCGTGTCGACTTGTGACTCTATGTAAAATTCATTACTAGTTGTAGTAGTTGGACAATAGAGATCAGGTTGGTGGCTTGGCGTCCCGGCGTGACAAACAAGATGGAGTTCGTAGATGGTCATCGGAGTCGGAGCCGACCTGGAAGAACGTCCATGAAGGAGCCATACTATTTCATAATATGTGTTTATTTGTGATTGTTGTGCTTCTTTGTTTCTATGCATGTTACAATGGTAGAATGACCCCTCATGAATATCAAGCGAATTGCCATCCCTGATGTTGCTCCTTCGCACGTCAAGTACGTCTAGTAGTGGGCTCATAAAATTGGAGTGCTGCTAGGTGTCCTTGAACTGAAGGGTTCGTGTCGGACATGGACATGCACTGCATCAGGTTAACTTGACAAGGCTATCAAAATGGTTTTGGGCCTTGTGGCAAAGAAGGTTGGGAGCCAAGGTATAAGATACCTTCCCGACCGACAGGAGTCATATAGAGATACGATTAGCAAGGAGTTGCTTACCGGATAGGTATGTTGGCTAGCAGTGATGCTAAAGCTCACTAGCCGCATGCGCTAGTCGGATCCTGAATCACTGAGAGTTTGCGGAGGGATGCTAACTTCAGTGGGAGTATTTCTGTTTAGGCGAATTACTCTACATAAACACATTGCTTAGTGATTGCATATTTTTTGTTGTAGATCAATGGCAGCACCTGCTCAACCCAACTTTGCATTGAAATAAGTTCTGGAAAAGGATAAACTGAATGGAACAAACTTTACCACCTGGTATAGAAATCTGAGAATTGTTCTCAAGCACGATAAAAAGGAACATGTTCTAGAGGATCCACTTCCAGAGGAACCCGCCGATAATGCTAATGCCACAACTAAGAATGCCTACCAGAAACTCATTGATGAATCAACGGAGATCAGCTCTCTGATGTTGGCTTGTATGGAGCCTGATTTGCAACAACATTTCGAAAATGTTGAGGCTTACGATATGATCGAGAGTCTCAAGAGCATGTTTCATACACAGGCTAGGATCGAAAGGTTCAATGTCTAGCGATCCTTGATGGATTGCAAGCTGAAGGAAGGTGATCCACTGAGCCCACATGTGATCAAGATGATCGGATATGTGCAAGCTTTGGATCGTTTGGGCTTCCCGCTCTTGGATGAGCTGGCTACTGATGTTGTTCTGGGTTCTCTTCCGCCCAGCTATGGGACGTTCATCTCGAACTATCATATGCATGGCATGGATAAGAAGCTCACTGAATTACATGGGATGCTCAAAGTGACAGAGCAGGATATTAAGAAAGGCACACATCAAGTGTTGATGGTGCAGAAATCGGCTAAGTTCAAGAAGAGTTGGTCCAAGAAAAAGCCTAAGGCAAAGGGCATGGAGACGGTAACCTCTGCTGCTGCGTCAAAGTCTAGACCAGACTCGAAGACCGTTTGCTTTCACTACAAGGATACCGGTCACTGGAAGAGGAACTGTAGCAAGTGGGTGGCAGAGCATGGCAAGAAGGTCGGAAATGCTTCTTCAGGCAAAGGTACACTTGTTGCATATGTTATAGACATTTACCATGCTGACATACCTAGTAGCTCTTGGGTATTTGATACCAGATCGGTTGTTCATATTTGCAACTCGATGTAGGGGCTGGTAAGAACTAGGCGTGTGGCACAAGGGGAGATTGACATCAGGGTCGGCAACAAAGCAAGAGTTGCTGCGTTGGAAGTCAGCACGATGCAGCTCCAGCTTCCTTCCGGATTCAATATGGAATTGAATAATTGTTATTACATTCCTGCACTTAGTCGTAACATTATTTCTGCCTCATGTTTGATGAGTCAAGGTTATGAATTCAATTTAAAGGACAATGGTTGTTTGATATTTTTGAATGGTATATTCCACGGCTATGCACCCATAGTTGATGGGCTATTTATATTGAATCTAGAACAGGAACCCGTCTATAACGTAAATGTCAAGAGGCATAAACCTAATGAGATAAATCCAACATACTTCTGGCATTGCCGGCTTGGACACATTAGTCTGAAACGCATGAAGAAGCTCCATGATGATGGGCTCCTAACTTCGTCCGACTTTGGGTTGTTTGAGACATGTGAATCATGCTTGCTCGGCAAGATGATTAAGTCTCCCTTCGCAAAGAGTTGCGAGAGGGCGTCCGAGTTGTTGGAACTTATACATAGTGATGTGTGTGGTCCAATGAGCACAACTGCCAGAGGTGGCTATCAGTACTTCGTGACTTTTACCGACGACTTGAGTAGATATGGATATATCTATTTGATGAGGCACAAGTCAGAAACTTTTGAAAAGTTCAAAGAGTTTCAAAACAAGGTTGAGAATCAGCTAGGCAAGACTATAAAGCTTCTGCGATCTGATCGTGGAGGTGAGTACATGAGCCAGGAGTTTGATGATCACCTGAAAAGTCGAGGTATAGTACCTCAGCTCACACCTCCGGGTACGCCACAGAGAAACGGTGTGTCGGAACAAAGGAATAGGACCTTGTTGGACATGGTCCGGTCTATGATGAGCAAATCGGATTTACCCTTGTCATTCTGGGGATACGCTCTAGAAACTGCAGCTTTCACACTTAACAGGGTACCATCAAAATTTGTAGACAAGACACCACATGAGATGTGGACCGGGAAGAGTCCCAGTTTGTCTTTTCTAAAGATTTGGGGTTGTGAAGCATCTGTCAAGCGACTTATGTCAGACAAGCTTACACCTAAATCGAATAAATGCATATTCGTGGGATATCCGAGGGAAAGCTTGGGATATAGCTTCTACAACCGGGAAGGGAACAAAGTGTTTGTTGCTCGGAACGGGGTTTTCCTTGAGACAGGGTTTCTCAGTCGGGAGGCCAGTGGGAGGACGGTCCGACTCGAAGAAATTCGAGGACCACTCGGGGACGGCTCGGCTAGTGATGTGATCATACCGGAGTTAGTCAGGAAACCCGTGGTGGAAGCGGCACCGGAACCACGGAGGTCGGAAAGATTGTGCAGAGTGCGTGATGTATTGTTGCTAGAGAGCGACGAACCGGCCACGTATGCGGAAGCGATGGTGAGCCCAGATTCTGAGGCATGGCTGGAGGCCATGAGATCCGAGTTAAAGTCCATGGATGAGAATCAAGTTTGGGACTTGGTTGATCCGCCACCCGGCGTGACTGCCATTGGTTGCAAATGGGTCTTTAAGAAGAAAACCGATGTGGATGGAAATGTTCAGATCCACAAAGCTCGGCTTGTCGCTAAAGGTTATGGACAAGTTCAAGGAATTGACTACGACGAGACTTACTCGCTGGTAGCGATGCTGAAATCGGTAAGGATGATACTAGCTATAGCTGCATATTTCGATTATGAGATATGGCAGATGTATGTCAAAACGGCTTTCCTTCACGGAAATTTAACCGAGGACGTGTATATGATACAGCTCGAGGTTTTTGTCGATCCAACTAGCACTAGTAAGGTATGCAAGCTCAAGAGATCCATTTATGGGTTGAAGCAAGCATCTCGGAGATGGAATATTCGTTTTGATGAGGTCGTCACTGGTCTTGGTTTCATCAAAAGCGAAGAGGACTCTTGTTTATACAAGAAGTTAAGTGGGAGCTTGATAGTGTTTTTGATCTTGTATGTGGATGACATATTGTTGATCGGGAATAATGTTTCGATGCTAAACTCGGTCAAGGAGTCATTGAATGGCAAGTTTTCAATGAAAGACCTTGGTGAGGCAGTCTATATTTTAGGCATTAAGATCTATAGAGATAGATCGAGGAGGCTGCTCGGCTTGAGCCAGAGCACGTACATAGATAAAGTGTTGAAGCGGTTCAACATGAGTGAGGCGAAGAAAGGGTTCTTTCCACTCTCACATGGTATAAGGCTAATCGAGACTCAGAGTCCTTCGACGTCTGATGAGCGAAGCAGGATGAGTAGGATTTCGTATGCCTCGGCAATTGGATCCATCATGTATGCCATGATATGTACAAGGCCTGATGTTGCTTTTGCAATAATCCTAACAAGTAGATACCAGACAAACCCAGGTGAGAGTCACTAGGCAGCGGTAAAGACTATTTTGAAGTACCTGAAAAGTACTAAAGAGATGTTCCTAGTTTATGGAGGTGAGGAAGAGCTCGTCGTAAGGGGTTACATCGATGCTAGTTTCCAAACTGACAGAGATGATTGTCGATCACAGTCCAGATTTGTGTACGTCCTGAACGAAGGAGCAGTGCACTGGATGAGTTCCAAGCAGGATACGGTGGCCGATTCTACCACAGAAGCCGAATACATTGCGACTTGTGAAGCTGCAAAGGAAGGTGTTTGGATCCGGCATTTTATGGATGATCTTGGTATTTTCCCAGCCTCGGTGAAACCGTTGGACCTTTATTGTGATAACTCTGGTGCCATCGCACAAGCCAAGGAGCCGAGGAATCACCACAAGGTCAGACACATAGATCGGAAATATCACCTGATACGAAAGATCGTAAAGAATGGTGATGTAGAGTTATGCAAGATTCACACGAATGAAAATGTTGTAGATCCGTTGACTAAGCCGCTTCCACAACCCAAGGATGAGGGGCACATTAGAGCTATGGGAATTCAATGTCTATTTGATTGACTCTAGTGCAAGTGGGAGACTGTTGGAGATATGCCCTAGAGGTAATCATGTATGATGATATTTCCTATGTGTTTATGAATAAAGATGGTCCTTGGACATTATCAATGATGTGTATCAGCAAGTACGTGACTTGTTTGTGAGACTATGCATTATATGATGACTGTCCTAAAAGGTCCCTAGTCGGAAGGGCTGTGTGGACGCGCAGCCGACAAGACTAGCATATGACACGGTCGATGGCTTGGTCTCACTAGCCATGGAGCATTGGATGCTAACCGGATAATATGGACTTGGAAAGGTCTAGTCGGATTCGTCGTAGTCGGATCCGAGTCGAGATAAGGTCCGAGTCGGACAGGCCCAACTATATGAGACGCAGCGATACGTCATCTGTGAGTCTCTAGTACAACATACGTTCTATGTCCTAAGACCTGAGCTGACACATGTACCCGAGATGGTGACAGACTTGCTTTGGGCTGACCAAACGCTACTCCATGACTGGGTAGTTACAAAGGTAGGTTTCGGGTTTGTCCAGACCAATGCAGCGAGACGTGGTCGAGCAAGATGGGATTTGCCCCTCCGATCAGGAGAGATATACTCTGGGCCCCTCATGTGATCTGACCACGATAAGCATGGCCATGCGACAGGGATTATGAGATAATCCAGTTTGTGGTTGGTATCACAGGAACGAGAAAGAGGTCGGGCTAGCACAAGGATGACAGTCTCGCCTTGAGCCCGACAACATATATCGTGCGGCAAAGGGAACAGAAGCGTGACACGTTGTACAGGTTTGCCTAACCAGCTTCATAGTCTGCTTGATAGTCGGCACGCCTTGCTAGAGGCCGCTACCAACCGTGCAGGTCGGAGGTGATCCGAACTGTGACCAAGCCAACTTGAACCTAAGGGGTCGCACGCTTAAGGGAAGGAACCTACGAGGTCAGTTCGTAGGACACTGGTCGGATGTGATCCGAACTGGACTAGGAGCGTGACCGAGTAGACTTTGGGCTTTAGAGTCCGTGCGAGGCCCAAGTGTTGAGCCCGCTACGGACACCTATATAAGGTGGAGGTGCAGCGCACTTATTTGGTTGATCGCTTCGGTGTTGCGACTGGGGTTTGCATGTGTTGCGAATAGCCACCTCCACTCGCCGCCGACTGTGTGATCGGACCTAGCAGTCCGCCGCACGGTGTTCCTCCTGCACACGCGGATACCGTTAGAGGTGGTGCACTTGCGCCGCTCCGGCGAACTTGTACGTGGGATCGGACGACCAGCTTATCGAGCGAGATCGGACGAGGAGGAGACGATCCACGCGGATGCGCTGCCCCAACTCTTCTTTCGCTGCACGGCACTGTGCGTCTAGTGGTAACGAACTGTGATCCATCTCCCGTAGCATGTTCTTGGTTGTTCTGCGCGTAGGATTTTTTTTATTTTGCAGTTGATGCACCCTACCATAGACCTCAACATGGCAAGCTTCACAGGCACTGGGCCTTCTTCACAGGTACCGGCCTTGCTTCATATCACCAGACGAGGGCCCCACCTTGCGCCACCCTTGACCACCACCGACGGCGATCGGAAACCAGGATGACGCCAATGGGGAAAAGGGGACGCCAGCGGTTCCCCGGACGACCACGGGTCCTCTGCCGGGGACAGGCCTTGGGACACCTCCCCGGCAGAGGGCCTACCTCCAAAGAATGCCTTGCTCCGCGTGCCATGCGGAGGAGCCTGGCTCCCGGCCCCTCTCCTGCTGCCCCCAGTGCTCCCCTCCTGAGGGGTGGGAGGCTGCTGCACTGGGGCAGCCACCCGCTACGGCGACGTGAACCTCCTGCGACCCATGGTTAGCATAAGCTTTCTCCTGAGGAATTAGCGGTACCCGATAGTTGCTGCCGCTGGCACGGCTGTCAAGGCTTCCATGAGGCTCCTAAAAAAGCTCGGCTTCTGGTGCCTCTTCCTCCCATCCTGGCCCGTGGAACGAGACGTGGTCTTCTTCCAGTGCATACTCTCGATCCACCATGTGGGGCACATAGGCCTCCGGGGTCACTGCTCCAAAGGCCTCGCCGCAGTGCCCCGCGCGTCATGCAGCTCGACTTGAAGCTCCATCTTGGGGGCGGTAGGGCGGCGGCCCGCTAGGGCTGTAGGCGGTGGTGCGCATGCCCTCGCTTACCAGGGGCGGTGCCGGCACAGCTTGCCGCCCGACGCTGATGGCCAGGCCGGTGTTGATGAAGCCATGAGGCGCGCCCGAGGGCGCGTGGGCGCGGATTGGCCCGCTGCGTGATCCGCCCGGGACCTCGGGTGGAAGCTGGACACAGAATGGGGGTGCCCCCGAAGCAGCGACATCCAGCAGCTCGGCGACGCACTCCAGCAGCACATCGTGGCCGCTTTCTTGCAGTCTGCATCGCAGCAGCTCTCGCGCCACTGTGAGCGCGGCCTTCATGTTCGCCTGCTCCAGTCAGGTGTGTGGTGCCATGTCCGCAGCATGGCCTGAGGCCCTCACTGCCGATCATACCTGCCGCGGAGTGAGGGCAGGCGACGCTTGGCCGCGTCGCCCGCGGCCTGCAGCACTCTGCGGTGCGCGGGCTGCCTGAGGTGCGGGGTTGAGGTCACCTTGGGCAGGCGGCACGGCATGGGAAGGCCATGCCGCCCAGCGGTCGGAGTTGGCCATCAGGTCACCGGACATGGAGGCGGTGAAGCGGTGGAACGCAGGACGGAAGAATGAAGATTTTGGCGCACCCCTACCTGGCGCGCCAAATATCGGATGTTGGGTTCTGGCAGACCCTTAAGGTTCAAACTCTGGGGTGCGTGCGAAGATCTTTCCCCTACCACTCTACGTCCGATTCCCTCGTGAGAATCTAAGCTAAATGATGAACAACACGAGGGACACAAGATTTATACTGGTTCGGGCCACCGCTGTGGTGTAATACCCTACTCCAGTGTGTGGTGTGGTGGATTGCCTCAGGGGCTGATGATGAATAGTACAGAGGACGAACAGGCCCGCGAGAGGTGTTCTTGAGCTGGTGCAATGAACTTCTTGGATGAGTTCGATCGCCTATCAATCTAATGAGAACTTGATGAGATCTCTCCCCCCCCCCTTCTACTGTGGTGGCTAGCCCTTTATATAGAGGCCCTGGTCCTCTTTCCAAATATTGAGCGGGCAGGTCGCCAACAACGGCCATTTTGAAGGGAAACATCTAGTACAAGTTATCCTGACTAAAGTTGGTCTTTAGCTGCCAAAGGTACTGGCGATGACGCCGTCTTGGACTCCACGGTGACATCCATCCTGCCGCCCTGCAGGACTTGGTCTCATTGCATTGAAATGGCAACCTTTGCATGATGCCTCGGTACTCCATGTCTGTGCTTGCTCCCTTTGCACCAAAGAGGAAACAAGGACACTGCGCAGGCCGGCACCCGCCTGGCGCCCGCCTGGTCTCGATCGTCACGGCTTGCGTCACGAGCACCTCGCGAGGTACCCCTGCCTTGATCTCTCCGCCTCCTCGCGAGCCTGCCCGGCGAGGCCTCTCCTGAGGAAGCCTTGTGTCATCCGCCCCACGAGGCTTGGCCCCTCGCGAGGGTCTTGAGTCTTGCGCTGATGAAGATGGGTCGTACTGGGCCACCACTCGAGCCACGCCGCAGGCCGCAGGTAGGCAAGTCTGGGGACCCCCGTTCCCAGAACGCCGACAGTGCCCTTTGACAGTTTGACCAATACTTTGGAAATTCATAACAAATTTATATGAACTCATAAAAATGCAAATGAAATATCAAAATCTTCAGAAAAATATTACGTTTACGCGCATGTCATTTGCATCCAGGAAAAAAAAATTGTTTAATCAACAAGAGGTTATTCATGTTATTAACATTATTAAAAAAATGTATACAAAATAATTTTCTCATGAATGAAAATTATAGGCAAATAAGGTGATGTTTTGTGAACATTCTAATATCTTATTTCCATTTTTCTGTGTTTAGATCAACTTGTTTTGAAGTTACAAAATAATGGTCAAAGTTATTTGAAAATTCATAACAAGTTGATATGAACTCAAAAAGAGGCAAATAAGATAACACGATATTAGGAAAACATCACCTACAGTTGCAATTAATTTTTATTCATGGAAAAAAAATATTGTTTATAGTTTTTTATTGTTAATAATGTTAATAACATTAATAACCCTGGGTAGTTTAAAATTTACTTTTTTCCTTGATGCAAATGGCATGCACATAAAGGTATTGTCTTTCTGAAAATTTTGATATCTTACTTTCATTTTTATGGGTTCATTGAATTTGTTATGAATTTTTAAAGTATAAATCAATTGGTCAAAGGGCACTCGGACGACCTTAGAGACAACTCTAAGGGCAAAACTAAGCACAATCGAAAAGTAAGGGCAAAACCCGTGGGGTGGTTCCGACTAAGGGCAAAAACGCATTTGTCCCAATCAAGAATACAAGAGAGAGATCAAACACATAGCTACTGATACATACCCCCAGCCCTAAGGGTGGACCACTCCCTCCTCATCATGGTGACCGCCACGATGATGAAGATGGCCTCTGGTGATGATTTCCCCTTCCGGTAGGGTGCCAGAGAAAGCCTCCAGATGAGATCGCTTCGGTACAAAGGCTTGTGGCGGTGGAGCGGAAGTCCTAGGGTTCTTTCTGTTTTTTTTGGTATTTATAGGAATTTTTGGCGTCAATCTCATGTCAAGGGGGGCCACGAGGGAGCGACAAGGCTGCTTGGAGCACCCTGGGAGGGGAGGGCACGCCCCCAGGCTTGTCCCTTTCCTCGTGAGGCTTCTGGTCCTTCCTTGAAGCTTCGGGGGCCTCTTTTGGTTGACACAAAATCATCGTAAATTTTTAGCCCATTCCGAGAACTTTATTTCTGCAGAAAAAATAACACCTCTGTAGTTTTGCTAAAAGCAACATCAGTCTGGTTAAGTTCTAATCAAGTCATATCAAAACCATATAAAATTATTGTAAAAAATCACATGAATACTTCATAAATTATAGATACGTTGGGGACGTATCATTGTTGAGAAAGATTCAGTTTGACAAAATCTTGCTCTAAATTTACACCGTTGAGTTAATTTTACAGTGGCTATCAGAGATATCTCTTGCTGCAAAATCCTACTCTAAGTCTGACACAATCCTGCCGCAAATTCAGAAAATTAACAGATGGGCAAGTAATTCACCCTCTGCAGCCGGAAGATCTTGGGGCACCGGGTATGGAGGGACGTCCGAAGAGAGCACGACGGCTCTGTCGTGCCCCTCGTCCTGCTGCTACCCTCCTCCCCGTTCATGTTGCCCTTGCTGCTCCAGGGCATTGCGGCTGCCATAATCCTCATTAGATCTCGCAAGGGGGAGCCTTTAGCTAGCTATAGTCGTTGGGGTCGCCAGTTCTCGCAGCAACTGCGTGTCTCATCGTCTCCGGTTGGTGCTGGTCCAGATCCGGTGCGTCCGGTATTGAAGCCATCGCCAGCCTCGCCGGATCCGACGCAGCCAGAGCAGAGTGCGGCAGTCCGTGGGAATATCAAGGATTTACTGTATAAGGGAGGGGAAGCTGGGGGAGGCAAGCAAGCGGGAGCTGCACAAGCAAGTGGGACAGGCGGAGGAGGCAGCTGCACCAATGGAGGAGGATGCATCTGCGGCAGTGGAGCAGGGTAGCTGCGGTGGCAGACTGCGGGTTCTGTCGGAGGAGACAGACTGCTGGTTTTGTCGGGAGAAAGTGGATGTTTTTCTGTAGACATGCCCGCGCGACAAGAATTACGGGATGGACGGAGTAGATGTATATACACACACACCCTATCGTTTATGCAAATCATCAAAATATGAATCAAAATAAAATTTTGTTAACATAAATAACTTAAATTTAGCGCATTTTTTTGCTGATGTACGTTACAACCGTATAACAAAGAATACAATAATTAATATTTAGCAATGTTGTTGTGCAGAACATCATACTCGTCTAGGTTGTAGTTTAAACGAATATTATGTTTAGACGAATATGAAAGTTTAGTATAAAAATATATGTCTTTTTTTACGCCCTGGGCCCAAAATATGTTTGGACCGGCCTTCGGAAGGAGCACTAAGGGTGGTGACATCATGCCGAGGTTGGATGAGGGGGCGGACGATGTAGTTTTGTAGATGCATCGTCTACAGTTGAGTGATGCAATTATAAAAGGTAGTTAACTCTTGCTCTTTAATTGCTTCCATACAATTAAAAACTGCTTAACTCCTGCATGCTCTGCCATTGTTTCAGTTGTATGGTGTGCTTGAACCAAACTCACTCGTTGCTCATTCATGTCCTATATATTTGCCTTTTCAAAAAAAAGTTTAGGCAATGGTGAACGCATAAAAGATGACACTGCCATCTTGTGACATCAATGTTGTCATATTTTCACCCTCAAAAAAAATTCTGTCCTATTTTCTCTTAATGTTTCTTCACAAGCCCGATTTCAATCAAAGAAAAAAAACATGGTTCCATATCGAGTCTAGAATTTGGATCACAATAGGTGCCAATTTTATGTAATATTATGTCAGTAGATTTGGCTTTTTATATTTCCACCTTCAGGCTTGTTAATTTGTAAACTCTCTTAATTAATGAATGTGCCAAGAAGAACTGCTCCCTAACAAAAATGTAGGTGATGATGAACGCATAAAAGATGATTGTATCCTGTGCTGTCCTATCTTTTTTGAAAATGAGTCTTGTCAAATTTGATTTCAGTCGAGAAAAAAGCAACCCACAATGGTGTTGCCTTGTCTATTTTTAAAAGTGACTCTTCACAAATTTGATTTCAGTCGAATTAAAAAGCAACACACGGTGGTGTTGTCATGTATTTTTTAGAAGAGAAAAGTCTAAAAAAACCTTGAATTCGTACTCAAAGTCTGAAAACGACCCTGAACTCTGATTCCCTGAAATCATCACTCTGTCCTCTCCAATCCCAGCTTATCCCGGCCCTTTGCATGTTTGTTTGAGGTGGGATTGAATGTGTGGCACGGAGGAGGGGGAAATGACTGCCAACTGGACTGGTTGTGGGCCTCGTAGGGTGCTCATAAACCGCAGCACGAACCCATCTCCCTCCCCTGTCTCTCCCCGAACGCATATCCTTCAGCCCCATCTCCTCCCTTTCCTCGCAGCAGCAATGGCGACTGGTGGTGGTTGATCGCTGGAGATGCAAGAAGATCGTGGCGGCCTCAAAAATCGCTGGTAATCCCCTTCCTCCTCCTGCTGCTGGTCGTCTTTGGTTAGGGTTTTTGAGTAGGAAAATTTGTGGTTTTAGGGCTTTTAGTTTGTGAGATAATTCTAGATTTGATCTTGCATTCACTTCGGATGAGTTGTATCCCCATTGATTTTTTGTAAAAAATTATGTGGCAATGCAGGTTACGGTTTGTGCTATCATCATGGATCCGCGTGACATACTGAATGTGAGGTTTCATTTCAATGGTCAATTTATTCGAATTGGGCCTGATTTAGACTATGTTGGGGGAGATGAGGCAATGCCAGAGATAGTAAGAGACAAGTTGTCTTTGCCAGAAGTGAAAGGTTTTTTTGCTGATCATGTTCCTTTCAAAGAAAGTATGAAGATTTTCTTTCTGGTGCCTGGTAAAGAACTAGTGGATGGGTTGTTATTTTTGTGTGATGATGCTAGCTGTATGAAGATGTCTGAATATATAACTGCAGGAGGAGTTGCAGAGGTTTATGTGGAATATTTTGGGGAGCAAGATGATGAAAGTGCAAGTGACAGTGGAAGTGACTTCGAAAATGAGATGGGAAATGAGGTAGCAGGAGAGAGTAATGGAGAACCAGATGCACTCATAACTGCAGAAGAAGATGTGCAGATTGTCTCTGTAAATCCATCATCCTTGACTAGAACTGAGAACTTGCTTGTACCAAATGGGAGTGGTGTTATTACTCAAGTGATTAGCAGCCCTACAAAACAGAATTTCATTAGGAAACAGAGGCTAACATAAAGGTACAGGGACAGAGTTCTCAATTGCATGTTCCAGAAGATTACATTACTGGCACCTTGTCGGGGGGATGAACCCCGGGCAGGCAACGGAAACCGGATCCTTTTCAAAAACAACGGGGCCAGCATCCCCCCCAAGCCGGCAAGACACGTCAAGACACGTCAAGCACCGCAACCCGGCCAAGCTCTTCGACACGGCAAGACACGTCGACTCGGCCTCAACAACTAGCACAAGACAGCCGAACCCGGCGCAGCCAAAGCTTCCTCAACAAGCCAGCTCCACCCGTAGCGTGCTCCGCAATCCAGCCACGGGTCAGCTCCCGTCCCATCCAGGCCGTATGATGGGACGAGTCTTCAGCCACCGATGACCAAGGCAACAGTGCCCTGCCCATACCTCTGGTCAGCCGGAGCGTGGCAACAGTGCCCCTAACCTAGCCGCTGACCAGGGCCGGCGTGGCTACAGTGCCCTCGCCCTCACCGCTGACGACAGTAAGCGGCAACCTCACAGAGTGCCACTGTACACGACTCGACTCGGCCACGCCCTGACGATCGACAAGACGGCACACAGTCCCCCTAGGCATGAGGGGCCCGCACCTAGGGGAACCCGACGAACCACAGGCCCCCAGCCGGTCCCAGCCAAGTTCCCCAGACGCCGACATCCCGGACCCAGTGACTTGTAACATTACCATTGTACACCTGGGGAGTTGGTCTATAAAACCCCCCAGGAGCCCACGCATATACGGGCAAGTGAGCAAGTAAGCAGCAACAGAGCATAGAGAGGAACTAGCCACCAAACAGCAGCATCCACCCGTAGAGAAGGAGCAGCCTAAGCCTTGGCTAGCTTTCCTTCCTCCTCCATACAGCTCTAGGAGCAACATTGTACTATCGAACATCAAACTACACTCGGGAGGACTAGGGGTGTTATCTCTCCGGAGAGCCCCAAACCTGGGTATGTTCGGCGTCCCGCGCCCGCTCATACCAACCTCGCCTCTGGAGCCCACTAGCGCCCTCGAGCCTCCTCCTCTCTTTAGCCATCCCATGGCATCTGCCGGGCGCCTACCACGACAGTTGGCGCCCACCATGGGGTAGCTCGAGGAGCTGGCCGGGAGCATGCTTTAGATGGGGCCCTTCTCCTACTCCGACGAGTCCGTCGCCCTGGAGGACAACGTCGTCGGCGCGCTCGCCGCCTCCTTCGCTGCGCTGCACATCTCCGATGCTTCCATGGCTGATGAGTACGCCAGCCCGGGGAGGAGCGATCGGCTAGGCCCTCGGCGCCGTCCTGACCATCTACGTGACCCCAGCGAAGAACATGCGTGCTGCCCAAGCAGCCGCAGTCGACCTGGACCAGCTCACAGGTGACGAGCTGAAGGAGCGCATCGGGCGGATGCGCGAACTCCTCAACACGGCCAACACCCAGCAGGACCACCTCAACCAGCTTGCCAAGCCGGCGGTATCTGGCTCTGCCCGCCTTGGCGGACCCGGAGAACTTCAGCACACAGCTTCCTCGCCGCCCGGCGAGGCGCACTCCGGTCGAGTCCGGACTCGGCGTGACCCGGCCGCCACAGCCGCCGGCGGTTTGGGCGACGAGCCCGTCCTGCAGACCCAGCGCGGACTCGGCCAGCATGGCCGGCATCCGGCTCCAACCGACCCGGCCCCCCGTGGCCTAGTCGCCGGTCGACTCGGCCCGCGTGCCATCGACTATGCCGACGCTCGCCACCGCCTCGATCAGCTCGCTCACTCCTTGGAGGTGGAGGAGAGCGGCGCTATCGGGCTGGTGTGCTTCGGCCCACGCATCCGGGAAGAGCCCTTTCCCAAAGGGTTCATGCTCCCCCGCGACACCCCCAAGTACAACGGGACCATGAAGTCAGAAGATTTTCTCACCGACTACACCGCCATTGGCATCACCGGTGCCAATCGCCGGCTCGCCGTGCGCTATGCGCCGCTCATGATCCAGGGGTCAGACCGCACCTGGTTG
Organism: Triticum dicoccoides; assembly: GCF_002162155.2. Lineage (NCBI taxonomy): Eukaryota > Viridiplantae > Streptophyta > Magnoliopsida > Poales > Poaceae > Triticum > Triticum dicoccoides. The sequence continues at coordinate 668,623,129 of NC_041391.1, read as the reverse complement.
AACAGTCTGCCGATGGGCAGCGTCAACACGTGGGTCGATTTCGAGCAAGCCTTCATCCGCAACTTCACGGGGACCTACAAGCGACCCGGCCGCCCTAGCCATCTTGCCATGTGCGTGCAAGGGCCTACGGAGACCGGTCGCGAGTACCTCGCACGCTGGACTGAGCTTCCGAACAGCTGCGAGGGCGTCCATGAAGTCCAAGCGATCCAGTACTTCGTCAACGGGTGTCGAGACGGCACCCTCCTCAAGCACAAGCTCTTACGCTCCGAGCCGGCCACCATGGCCGCGCTCATGGTAACGGCGGACAAATATGCCAACACTGACTCCGCCATGAAGATCCAGGTGGCACTGGATGAAGCAGGCAAGGCAATGCCGGTTCCCCATCCGAAGCCGGCCGGCGAAAGCAGCCGACAGCAGCATGACCAGAACAACAAGCGCAAGGCCGACCAACCGGCACATCGCTACGACAACCGGCTTGTCGCGGCAACCCAGCCCGCGGCAGACCCGGCGGCCAAGCGTCGGCAGACCGGCAAGATAGCATGGCAACCCGCCATGAGTTTCGAAGAGATGCTCGACGCCCCCTGCAAGCACCACAACGGCGAAAGGCCGTCCACGCACACGCTTCGGCAGTGCGGCATCACCAAGCGCATCATGAGGGGCGACCTTCCGCCTCCTTCGGCACCGGCCCCAGGCGCGGGGCAGCCACCTCCGCCTCCACCACCACCTCCGGCTGGCGGCGCGATGCGCGACGACGCCTACCCGGACCAGAACGTGGCCTACGTCGTCTTCACCAGCCTCGGTGACGACAAGCATAGCGAGCGCCTCCTTTGGTAGGAGGTGAACACCGTCGTCCCGGCTAAACCAGAGTTCATGCACCGGTCGGATCGCCCGGTCACCTGGACCCGGGAGGATCACCCGGCGGTCATGTTGAGTCCGGGTGGTTACGCCCTCATCCTCAACCCCACCATCGTCGCACGATGCACGTGCAAGTTCTCCCGAGTCCTCAGCGACCGCGGCAGCAGCATCAACATCTTCTACCGCGACACAATGACCAAGCTCGGCCTCAAGGCCGAGGACCTGGAACCAACCCGGACGATCTTCCACGGCATTTTGCCCGGCCTCTCCTGCTCTCCCATTGGCCGGGTCCGGCTTGACGTCCTGTTCGGTGACAGCAGCCAGTTCCGACGCGAACCGATCTGGTTCGAGGTGGTGGACCTGTCCAGCGCGTACCACGCGCTGATGGGCCGACCCGCGCTCGCCAAGTTCATGGAGGTCCCCCATTACGCGTATCTGAAGATGAAGATGCCGGGTCCCAAGGGCCTCATCACCATTACTGGCGACTACCGCAAGTCCCTGGAGTGGGCCCGAGACGGTGCCAAGCTGGCTGAGTCACTAGTCATTGCTGAAGAGCGGCGCCAGCTCGACCGGATTGTCTCCCTGGCAGGCGAGGCCTCGGCCGCGTCAATCCCGACCAAGGACCCGGCCGACGAGGCCGCCTTCAAGCTCTCCAAGGAGACCAAGAAAGTGAAGCTGAACCCGGAGGACCCCAGCTGCAGCAAGTACATTGTCATATGCGCCCACCTCGACAGCAAATAGGAAGGCGAGCTTGTCGACTTCCTCCATGAGAATCGGGATATCTTCGCATGGACCCCCAAGGACATGCCGGGTATCCCGAGGAAGTATGCCAAGCACAAACTCCAAGTACGCAAGGACGCCAAGCCTGTACGCCAACCCCTGCGACGTTTTTCCGAGGAGAAGAGAAGAACCATTGGTAAAGAGTTCACCAAGCTTTTGGCGGCCAGCTTCATCATGGAAGTGTTTCACCCCGAGTGGCTGGCCAATCTAGTCCTCGTCCTGAAGAAGAACAAGACCCAACGTATGTATATCGACTACACCAGCCTCAACAAGGCATGTCCCAATGATCCATTCGCTCTCCCGCGGATCGACCAAGTCATCGACTCGACCGTCGGGTGCGAGCTCCTGTCCTTCCTGGACGCTTACTCCAGCTACCACCAGATCAAGCTGGACACGGCCGATGCCCTGAAGACGTCCTTCATAATGCCCTTTGGGGCGTATTGCTACATCACTATGTCGTTCGGCTTGAAGAATGTCGGTGCCACCTTCCAATGCTGCATGCAGAAATGCCTATAGCCGCAACTCGGTCGCATATCCACATTTACGTGGATGACATCCTGTTGAAGACCAAGCATCACCTCAGGCTCCTCGACGACTTGAAGGAAACATTCGCCAACCTCCACGAATACAAGGTCAAGCTTAACCTGGAAAAGTGCGTTTTCGGCGTCCCAGCCAGAAAGCTACTCGTCTTCCTCGTCTCGGAAGATCAAGGCCATTGAGCGCATGCGCAAGCCGGCTCGGCTACGCGATGTCCAGAAGTTCACCGGGTGCTTGGCCTCGGTCAGCCGGTTTCTAAGCCGGCTAGGCGAGAGGGCGCTACCCCTGTACCAGCTGATGAAGAAGACGAAGTCGTTCGAATGGAACGACAAGGCAGACAAGGCTTTCCAAGACCTCAAGAGCATGCTCTCCACCGCACCAGTCCTGGCCGCGCCGGCCGACAAGGAGCCGTTGTTGCTCTACATAGCCACGACCTCACGGGCGGTCAACACGGTGCTGGTGGTCAAGCGTCCAGAGAAGGGCAAGATCCAAGCCGTCCAGCCCGGTCTACTACCCGAGCGAGGTGCTCTCCAGCTCTAAGCAAAACTACCCGCACTACCAGAAGATGTGTTACGGTGTGTACTTTACCGCCAAGAAACTGAAGCAGTACTTCCAAGAGCACGTCATCACCGCGGTCAGCACGGCTCCAATCGGAGAAATCATCGGGTGCCGGGATGCCTCTAGCCGGGTCGCCAAGTGGGCGCTCCAGCTAGCCGGCCACACCATCCTCTACGAGCCCGGCACCACGATCAAGTCTCAGGCCCTGGCCGACTTCGTCGACTGGACCGAGACCAGTACTTACCGCCGCCTCCCGACTCAATGCATTGGCGCATGCATTTCGACGGGTCCAAGATGCGACTCGGCCTAGGGGCCGACATCGTACTGTCGTTTCTGAAGGGCGACCGACTCCGCTATGCGCTCCACATCCACTTTGCCGCCTCCAACAATGTCGCCGAGTATGAAGCCCTTGTGCACGGCCTCCGACTTGCCAAGGAACTCGGCATCTGGCGCATCCTGTGCTACGGCGACTCGGACTTGGTGGTGCAGTAGTGCTCCGGCAAGTGGGACACTCGCGACTCCAACATGGCAAGCTACCGCTTCCTCGTCTAGAAGATGTCCGGGTCCTTCGAGGGCCGCGAGTTCCTCCACGTCCCGCGCGCAGAGAACGAAGCGGCCAACACGCTCGCCAAAGTCGCCTCGTCCTGACAGTCCATCCCGTCCGGCGTCTCCCTCGAGCACCTGCGCAAGCCGTCCGTCAAGCCGTCGCCGGAATCCGAGTCCATCCACGTTCCAGACGACCCGGCCGCATCTCAATCCGGCCCAGGGGCTGCCGAACCCGTCCCGGGGGCTGCCGAACCCAGCCCGGGGGCTGCTCAGCTCGATCCAGCCGCCATCGCCCCGGACCCAGCCATCGCCATCCCCGACCCGGGGGCTGCTCAACCCGGCTCGGTGGTTGCCAACTTGGAACCCGCCCTGGTGGCCGCCTTCGACGTGGTTACGGCTCCGTCTTGGGCCCTCCCAATATCAGAATTCCTGGAGAACGGGGTTCTCCCCATGGATGACACTCAAGCCCGGCAAGTGCAGCGCCGAGCTTCCGCCTACAGCATCATCAACAACAAGCTCGTCAATCGCAGCTCCACCGGTGTGTTCCAGCGCTGCGTCGAGCAGGAATAGGGCATCGACATCCTCCTCGACATACACCAGGGCGAATGCGGGCACCACGCCACGTCGCGATCCCTGTTGGCCAAGGTGTTACGCCACAGCTTCTACCGGCCCACGGCCCTCCAAGATGCCGAGTCACTTGTTCTCAAGTGTGAGGGGTGCCAGCGCTTCAGCAAGCGCAGCCACCAGCCGGCGTCAGCACTCCGCACCATTCCGATCGCCTGGCCCTTCGCGGTCTGGGGACTTGACATGGTGGGACCCTTCAAAACTGGTCGAGCGGCATGACGCACCTACTGGTGGCAGTGGACAAGTTCACCAAGTGGATCAAAGCATGGCCAATCAAGAAACTAGATGGGCCAACAGCCGTCTGGTTCATCAAGGACATAGCGGTTTGCTACGGCATGCCGAACAACATCATCACAGACAACAGCACCAACTTTGCTAAGGGTGCGCTTGAGCAATACTGCTCCGTCTCCGGCATCCGCCTCGACCTGGCCTCCCTTGCACACCCGCAGTCCAACGGGCAGGTCGAGCGGGCCAACGGACTCATCCTGTCCGGCATTAAGCCGCGACTCGTTGAGCCACTCATCCGCTCACCTGGCAGCTGGCTTGACGAGTTGCCACCCATTCTCTGGAGTCTCCACACCATGCCGAATTAGTCGACCGGGTTCACCCCGTTCTTCCTCGTCTATGGAGCCGAAGCCGTCATCCCGACCGACGTCGAGTTTGACTCGCTGCGCGTCGCAATGTACACCGAAGCCGAAGCTAGAGAAGCCCACGAAGACGGTGTCGACCTACTCAAAGAAGCCCGCCTCCTGGCGCTCAGCCGTTCGGTCATCTACCAGCAAGGCCTGAGGCACTACCACAGCAAGAAGATCAAGCCCCTAGCGTTTCGCGAGGGCGACCTCGTCCTCCAACTCGTCCAAGAGCAAGCTGGCCAGCACAAGTTGTCCCCTCCATGGGAGGGCCCATTCATCGTGAGCAGGGCCTTGCGCCATCGCAACGCCTACTACCTCATCGACGCACGCAAGTCAAACAAGCGCAAGAGAGACACCGGCGGCAAAGAAATAACCCAGTCGTGGAACGCGGAACTCCTCCGCCCGTTTTACAGTTAGCCGCACGAGTGTATGTATCATCGCCTTTTGTAAACGCATGAAACTATGGGGTTCCCGAACAAGACTCGGGGGCTGCCTTTTGTTGACCAACTTATTGTGTCCCTACTTTTTTGCATCACTATGCCCCTGAACCCGACCACCGGTCTGACCCGCTCGACCCGGGGGCTCGGGGGCTGGCTGGCTCGATCGCCACCCCGCCGCCTTACTTGGTGATTCCTGATACAGTAAGGATGCCGCGGCCCCCCACTTCGCCCTAAAGCCACAGACCCGGCTTCGCCTGTCGGCTGGCAAGCACAACGGGCTAGAGCTCCTTCACGCTTAGAACGCCAAGTCAAAGGCTGCCGGGTCGATCAACCCGGCCCGCCGCTCAGAAAATAAACAGCTGCACGACCGGCTGCTCGCCAACCGGCTCCGCCGGGTTGCCGCCAGCCGACCCAGTGGGTGTTTCGCCAGCGCTCAGCATTTTGAATAGCCCAAGTCTTGCGCGCTCCCCTCGAAGAACCGAACTCCTTGCCACGGACTGGTGCCTCGGCCGTCTGACTCGCGGGGGGAGGTTTGAGAAAGGAAAAGCGCAAGAAATCGGTCTGAAAAACGAAAAGCAAAAGCAGAAACATTCACGACATATACACATGAATATTTAAAAGGCCCACGGCCCGAGTTCATTACATCCTAAACCCTCAGTGGGTGGGTGGACCTGCTACCTAACAAATTCTACTAAGATGTCTCAGGCATCTCCAGCGCCGCGTCACGATGTCGACGGCTCTCTCCTGGCGGCCTCTGGGTCCAGCGAGGCACCGGTGTCCTCCTCGGCACCCCCATCACGGTAGATGCCCGTCTCCTTGGAGCTCCCCTCCGGATCATGGAGAAGCAGGCCGTAGTCGTCACCAGCCACGACCCCACCGTCCTCCGCCCGCTCAGGGTGAAACTCGTCGTGGAAGGCGAACTCGGCGATGTAGCTGGCTCGGGAGGCAATCCGGCCGGCTTGCTCCTGCAGCAGCTGCTTCGAGCCGGCCCGCTGGCCCATCAGCGTGTCTAGCTGCAGGTCCGGATGCAAAGACATCGCTAACCGGAGTGCCATCTCAGCACCACCATGAGCAGCGGAGACGCGCCACTCATGAAGCCGGTCATGTCCCATCTCCAGCCAATTCGCCAGGCGCGTGAAGCTGCTTGGCTCGACGGAGTCCGGCCAGAGGGCCGCCGTCATTGCGGTGCCGGCTTGGGATAGCTGCCCCATCTTCTCCCCCAAGACCCGCAGGCGGCCCTCAGCAGCGGTGATGATTTCTGGGAAGGTCCACGCCACCTGCGGGTCCGTCCCAGATCCAACGACTCCGGTCGGGTCCCGCTGAAAGCGGACGGATTCCTCCGCCAGCCGATGCGTCTTCGGGAAAGGCTCCTAACAGAAAAAACGAAGCATATCGGAAAAAGGACAACAAGGACGAAAGGCCGGATCCCGACCTGCCAAAACACAAGAAAAGCACTTACTGGAGAAGGACTCTTCCAGGTGTGCGCTTCGAGCAATGTACCACGCCGCTCCCGGTCAATGGTGCGGGCGCGCTCCTAGAGTGCCTTATCCAGATCGGTCGCCTTGGCAAGGGTCGCCTTCAGCTCGGCGTCCTTGTCGTCAACTGCCATCTCGGCCACCTCGCGACTAAGGGCCTCATCCTGGTGGGCCCCCTTAGCCGTGGCAACTTGCCCCCGCAGGCGACCCACCTCGGCCTGGAGCCGGCCTTGTCGTCGGCCAGCCTGCCGCGCTGCTGGTCCGCCTCGACCAGGGCCTGCTGCGCCTCCACCACCTTGGCGGCCTTTGCCTTAAGGAGCTCCACCACGGCCTCAAGGCGGCTCTTATGACCCGCCAGCTGCTCCTGCAGCTGGTTGGCCTTGTCGAGCAACCGTCGGGCTGCGGCCGCCTCTGCCCTTGCCTGCGCCACCTAGGCGCCAAGACGTCCGCTGTTGGCAACAAGACGGTCATAGTAATGACCAGCCCGGAGCAGCCGAGTCTGCCGGGATAGGACCTCAGCTGCAAAAGAGAAAGGTTCAGCAAAGGAGAAAGCAAGACTTAAGATATGACCCAACTACTACGTAGTTGGCCCGAACCTCGGGGGCTACACCTAGTGGGTGCGCTGGCGCGCCCCCACAAAGAAGAAGTTGAGAAGCTCACCAGAATGGTGTGCTCCAAGTCACGCGTCCGCTCCACCTCGGCCTGGGCGAAGGTCTCGAGCCGATCCATCGGGCCACGCAGACGACGACTGACGACGTCCATCGCCGCCTCCTCCTGGGTCTGAGGTCTGAAGACCACGGCGCTCCCGCTTCGCGCCGGCTGCGGCGCGGCGGCCCGACGCCCTCCCTGCTGGGGTACCGATGCGTGCTCTCCGGTGGCCGCTCCCGATGCAGCCGGCACCTCCTCCGATGCCCTCTCCGGCGCCATCGACGAGCCGGACGCCAGGACGCCCTGCGTCGCTGCCCCCGGTCCGGACGCGGGAACGGCCTGCTGCGCCGCCACCGGCCCAACTGCCGGGGTGGCCTCCGGCACCACCGCCCGTGATGCCTCCTCCAACACCGGCGGCGCCTCGTGCTCCAACGCTTGCACCACCTTCTCCAAGATGGCGCCGCGACCACCTCCATCATCCCCCGCCCGCTCGACAACGTCGACCCGCGGCGGGGTATCATCCTCCACCTCCATGACCTCCTGGTCGAGGATCATCACCTCAGTCCGGCCCTCACGGCTGCACTCCCACACCGATGACGGCTCGAAGACCGTCGCCGCCACCACCGTGCCCTCCGGAATCTCCCGCCAGGCCGGCTCCATGCCGGCTCGTGCCCATGCCGCCGCAGTGCCTGTCCAAGCCCGGACCGACGCCGCCACCAGCTCCGCCTCGACCTTGTTCCTGTCTCACCAGGCCAAGCCCTCGGCATCGTTCGGGTCGAGGCCGAGGTCCGAGTCAGCCCGTCCCTCCTCCTCGACCTGGTCGACGAGGTCGGACCGGCTCCTGCGAAACGCGGTCCCTTCGACGGCCGCGGTGCCCGCCGTCGCCCTCACCAACGCGATTGGCGACCTGAAGAGGAAGAAGACAGAATGACCAAAATAACAAGGCTAGCTCAATAGTCCGGATGCATACAGGAGATGGAGCTTACCCCGACAGGACCAGGACCGGGATTGGCCTCCCATGCCCGGAGCCGTGCTTCCTCTTGGCCGGCCTCCCGGCCCCGTCCGGGTCCGCCGTGCGCTTCGGGGCCCAGAGCCATGGCGCGACGCTATCCTTCCCGTGAGGGCGACTCAGCGCCGCCCCACGCGATGACCCGGCTCCGCCGACGTTGCCGCCTCCCCCGCCCAACACCTCTGCACCAACAATTGGCGTTAGCATCGCCTGTGCGGTGCCACGATCAACAACTTGAAGATACACGAAGAAAAAATACAAGACTTACCCGCACGACGCCCAGCGCTGGCGTCGGCCTCGGCTTCCTCCTCCCCGTCGTGGGCAGCGGGCTCCTCCGGCGCCACTGGCACCACCTGCGATAGAGCTCGGGCGTAACGATGCCGGATCGCATTCAGAAGCACCTCCCGCGTCGCATCAGGATGGGCGAGGAGGTGCGCAACAGCAAAGTAAGGAGACCAGACACTCACCTGTGGCGCCGGATTCAACTCGCTGTACGGCACCCTTGCCGAACCGCCAGTCCTTCCCAAGGTTGGCCTTGGAGATGTCGTTCACTTGGCGCGCAATCTTCTCCGCCGTCAGGCGTCTCGATCCCATGCGGTTGGGATCTTGAAGACCGACCATCTCGCCGATGAGGCAGGAGCGCCTCTGCAGCGGGAGAACCCGGCGCATGATGAACGCGATGATGAAGTTGTTGCCGGAGAGCCCATCCTGTGTCCTCATCACCGTCACCCGCTCGCAGAGATTGAGAATCTCCTGCGACGGGCGCTTGGGGGAGTAGCCCCAGTTCATCTTCGCCCGCGACAGCGCGATGGCGATGGCTGGAAGATTGATGCGGTCCGCACCCAAGTTGCGGACGTAGAAGAAGGAGTTCTGCCATTTTCTTGGCAGAATCCTCCAGCGGGATCTTGGGGCACTCCGCCCCCGACCACTTCGATGACAGCGGCGCCGCAATCGGCGAACTCTCCGGCTGTCGGGCCCTGCTGCTTCAAGGAGAAGAAGCGCGCCCAGAGGTCGATCGTAGGCTCGACCCCCAGGTACCCCTCGCAGAGGGTGACGAAGCCGGAAAGCTGGACGATGGCGCCGGCGCCAAGATGGTGCGACTGGAGCCCAAAGAACCCAGGATCGTGCAGAAGAAGGTGCTCACCGACAACCTAAATCCGCGCTCGAAGTGCGTGAGGAAGATCACGCACTCTGACTCCTCGGGCTTCGGCCTCTGCTCACCGCGCGGTAGACGGACGGCGACATCCGTCTCCCGCGGCAAGCGTCGCGACACGCGAAGATGGGCGATGTCTTCGGTGGTGACGTTTGAGCCCATCCAAGAGCCCGACGGCAGTGCCATGGACGAAAGAAGGAGAAGGAGAAAGAAGATGGACGACGACGAAGTTCTACTTGGGGCAACGGGCGCCACAGTGCGTCGGTTACAAGGAGCAGAGCAAGAGCAAAGGGGCAGGAGGGCGCATGCAAGAATGATGTCCGCCGCCCCTTGCCTCCCCGATTTATAACCCTCGGTTTGAATGTGGGGGAGTGGGATCGTCTGCACTCGCCCTTTCCACTACCCCACAATAAGTGTGCACGTACACACGCAATAACTGCCCGGGGAAGAGCAACCGACCCCCGGACGCTGCAATAAATCCGCACGCGTGGGCCAAGGGCGCGCGGCCGTGGGCCCCAGCCCATCGTTCAGTCCCGTCATGCGCGTGGCCTATCAGGCCCCTCCGACTTCCGGGCACCATGTGGCGCCCGCACGAAGCCCGAGGGATTGTCCCAAGATTCGACGGACTCCTCGGTTCCTGCCCCCGCCGGAACGCCGAGATCCGGTTTCCGAGGAAACCGGCACATAGTGGGTGTTGCCGGACCCGGCGCTCGCAGAATCCGCCTTGCTTAAGGGGGAAACTGCAAAGGCCCACTCATCCGAAGACGGTGGACCTTCACAGCTTCGGGGACTACTGTTGGGGGGATGAACCCCGGGCAGGCAACGCAACCCGGATCCTTTTCAAAAACAACAGGGCCAGCATCGCCCCCCAAGCCGGCACGCGCTTGGCAGGGTTGCTCGACCCGGCCAAGCACTGCAACCCGGCCAAGCTCTCCGGCCCGGCAAGACGCGTCGACTCGGCCTCAACAACTAGCACCAGTCAGCCGAACCCGGTGCAGCCAAAGCTTCCTCAACAAGCCAGCTCCACCCGTGGTGTGCTCCACAATCCTACCACGGGTCAGCTCCCGTCCCATCATGGTCGTATGATGGGACGAGTCTTCAGCCACCGATGACCAAGGCAACAGTGCCCCGCCCATACCTCTGGTCAGCCGGAGCGTGGCAACAGTGCCCTCGCCCTCACCGCTGACGATAGCAAGCGGCGACCTAACGGAGCGCCAATGTACATGACTCGACTCGGCCACGGCCTGACGATCGATAAGACGATGCATAGTCCCCCTAGGCATGCGGGTCCCGCACCTAGGGGAACCCGACGAACCACATGCCCCCAACGGGTCCCAGCCCGGGTCCTCGGACGCTGACAACCCAGACCCACCGACTTGTAACATTACCATTGTACCCCTAGGGGGTTGGTCTATAAAACCCCCCAGGAGGCCACGCATATACGGGCAAGTGAGAAAGTAAGCAGCAACAAAGCATAGAGAGGAACTAGCCACCAAACAGCAGCATCCACCCTGAGAGAAGGAGCAGCCTACGCCTTGGCCAGCTTTCCTTCCTCCTCCATACAGCTCTAGGAGCAACATTGTACTATCAAACATCAAACTACACTCGACAGGACTAGGGGTGTTATCTCTCCGAAGAGCCCCGAACCTGGGTATGTCCGGCATCCCGCGCTCGCTCATACCAACCTCGCCTCTGGAGCCCACCAGCGCCCTCGAGCCTCCTCCTCTCTTGAGCCATCCCATGGTATCTGCCGTGCGCCCACCACGACACACCTCTCAGGTCTTCAATCCAGGATCACAAAGTGGGAGTGGAGTAGCTCATCAACCAATTATCGATCAGCTAGATCATGCACAGGAACATGAGAGTGATGTCGGTGGCTCTGCATTTTAAGACAGTGAGGAAGATGATAGTGATTATGTGGCAGGAAGTGATGATAGTGGATTGGATGATGAATATGTGGAACTAAGGGAAGAAGCAAGGGCTTTTAAGAAGAGAATTAGAGACTCAAAGAGGTGGAATGAGAGAAATCCATCAGATGTAGTTCCAATATATCTTGTTGCAAATGTGGAAGAAGTTATAGGAGAAGATCACTTTGACCCCGATGATGAAGATTACTCATATGATGATGAGACTGATGATGATGGCCAAGTTGTCAGGAGGAAGAGCCAGTACATCAGGTATAACCCCAAAGCAGATATTCCCATATTATGTTTAGGAATGGTTTTCAGGAGCAAGAGCCAAATGAAAGAGGCACTAATAAAGTATGGACTATTGACATTTAGGAGTATTGTTTTCATGAAGTCAGAGGATGAAAGGATTAGGGATAAGTGTGGCTAGCCTGAATGTCCATGGCTCATATATGGTGCAAAGACTAGCAGGTGTTCTCGGTTTCAGGTTCTAACATATGAGGATTAACAAATGTGTGCTCCTAACAGGGACAATCACCTTGTAACTGCCAAATTCATTGCTAGAAGGTATGAGCATATCTTAAGGGCAAATCCCACTCGGAAGATTTAAAGCATTAAGGCTACTGCTCTTAAGGATTTCTTTGTTGATGTATCAACATCAAAGTGCAAGGCTGGAAAAAATATAGTGTCACAGAAGTTGTTAGAAGGGATGAAAGAAGAGTACACCAAGGTCTTTGACTATCAGCTAGAGTTGCTGAGGAGCAATCCTAGTAGTACCATTCTTGTTGGACTAGATCCTGAATATATGGATCAGAATATCTTCCAAATATTCTATATTTGTTTTAGTGCTATGAAAAATGGGGTTAAAGCATGTAGAAGGGTGATTGGGCTTGATGGTTTTTTCTTCAAAGGAGCATTGATGTCTACTACACAACCTTCTTCTTGTAGACGTTGTTGGGCCTGCAAGTGCATAGGTTTGTAGGACAGTAGCAAATTTCCCTCAAGTGGATGACCTAAGGTTTATCAATCCATAGGATGCGTAGGATGAAGATGGTCTCTCTCAAACAACCCTGCAACCAAATAACAAAGAGTCTCTTGTGTCCCCAACACACCCAATACAATGGTAGATTGTACAGGTGCACTAGTTCGGCGAAGAGATGGTGATATAAGTGCAAAACAGATGGTAGATAAAGGTATTTGTAATCTGAAATTATAAAAACAGCAAGGTGTAAAAGTGAGCGTAAACGGTATTGCAATGGTAGGAAACAAGGCCTAGGGTTCATACTTTCACTAGTACAAGTTCTCTCAACAATAATAACATAGATAGATCATATGACAAGCCCTCAACATGCAACAAAGAGTCACTCCAAAGCCACTAATAGCGGAGAACAAACGTAGAGATTATGGTAGGGTATGAAACCACCTCAAAGCTATTCTTTCGGATCGATCTATTAAAGAGTTCGTACTAGAATAACAACTTAAGACACAAATCAACCAAAACCCTAATGTCACCTAGATACTCCATTGTCACCTCAAGTATCCGTGGGCATGATTATATAATATGCATCACACAATCTCAGATTAATCCAACCAACACAAAGTACTTCAAAGAGTGCCCCAAAGTTTCTATCGGAGAGTCAAGAACGTGTGCCAACCCCTATGCATAGGTTCATGGGCGGAACCCGCAAGTTGGTCACCAAAACATACATCAAGAGGCACATGATATCCCATTGTCACCACAGATAAACACGGCAAGACATACATCAAGTGTTCTCATAAAAGACTCAATCTGATAAGATAACTTCAAAGGGGAAACTCAATTCATCACAAGAGAGTAGAGGGGGAGAAACATCATAAGATCCAACTACAATAGCAAAGCTCGGGATACATCAAGATCGTGCCATAGAGGGAACACGAGAGAGAACACGAGAGAGAGAGAGAGATCAAACACATAGCTATTGGTACATACCCTCAGCCCCGAGGGTGAACTACTCCCTCCTCGTCATGGAGAGTGCCGGGAAGATGAAGATGGCCACCGGTGATGGGTTCCCCCTCCGGCAGGGTGCCGGGAAGGCTCCCGAGAGGTTTTTGGTGGCTACAGAGGTTTGCGGCGGCGGAACTCCCAATCTATCTTGATTTCTGATGGTTTTAGGGTACGTAGGGTTATATAGGCGAAAGAAGTCGGTCGGGAGGTGCTCGAGGGGTCCACGAGACAGGGGGCGCACCCTGTAGGGGGGGGGGGCGCCCCCTATCTCCTGGGCTCCTCGAGGGTCTTCTGACATGCACTCCAAGTCTCCAGGATCCTATTCTTCCCAAAAATAACGCTGCCGAAGGTTTCATTCAGTTTGGACTCCGTTTGATATTCCTTTTCCTCGAAATACTCAAACAGGCAATAAAACAACAATAAGGGTTGGGCCTCCGGTTAATAGGTTAGTCCCAAAAGTAATATAAAAGTGTATAATAAAGCCCATAATCATTCAAAATAGGTAATATAATAGCATGGAACAATCAAAAATTATAGATACGTTGGAGACGTAACAAGCATCCCCAAGCTTAATTCCTGCTCGTCCTCGAGTAGGTAAATGATAAAAACAGAATTTTTGATGTGGAATGCTACCTAGCATGATTCTCAAAGTAATTTCACTTTATTGTGGCATGAATGTTCAGATCCAAATGATTCAAGATAAAAGTTCATATTGACATAAGAAATAGTAACACTTCAAGCATACTAATCAAGGCAATCATGTCTTCTCAAAATAACATGGCAAAATAAAGTTCATCCCTACAAAATCATATAGTTACGCTATGCTTCATTTTTGTCACACAAAGATGTTCCCAACTTCTATACCCCCGATGACAAGCCAAGCAATTGTTTCATACTTAAATAATCTCAAACTTTTTCAACCTTCACGCAATACATGAGCGTGAACCATGGATATAGCACTATGGGTGGAATAGGATATAATGATGGGGGTTGTGTGGAGAAGACAAAAAAGGAGAAATTCTCACATTGACGAGGATAATCAACGGGCTATGGAGATGCCCATTAATTGATGTCAACATGAGGAGTAGGGATTGCCATGCAACGGATGCACTAGAGCTATAAGTGAATGCTCAACAAAAGAAAACTAGTGGGTGTGCATCCAACTTGCTTGCTCACAAAGACCTAGGGCATTTGAGGAAGCCCATCGTAGGAATATACAAGCCAAGTTCTATAATGAAAAATTCCCACTAGTATGAAAAAGACAACCTGTGAGACTCACTATATGAAAACATGGTGCTACTTTGAAGCACAAAATATGAGACTCGCTACATGAAGAACAAGGTGCTACTTTGAAGCACACGTGTGGAAAAAGAGATAGTAGCATTGCCCTTTTTATTTATTTATTTATTTTCTTTTTTTGGGCCTTTCTTTTTTTCTTTTTTGTCCTTTCTTCTTTTTTCTTCCCTTTTTTTTCTTTTTGGGCAATGCTCTAATAATGATGATCATCACACTTTCATTGATTACAACATATGAATTACAACTCGAAACTAGAACAAGATATGACTCTATATGAATGCCTCCGGCGGTGTACCGGGATGGTGCAATGAATCAAGAGTGACATGTATAGAAAAATAATGCATGGTGTCTTTGCCACAAATACGATGTCAACTACATGACCATGCAATGGCAATATGACAAAAGTAATGTGTGTCATAATGATAAACAGAACGGTGGAAAGTTGCATGCCAATATATCTCGGAATGGCTATGGAAATGGCATAATAGGTAGGTATGGTGGCTGTTTTGAGGAAGATATAATGAGGCTTATGTGTGATAGAGCGTATCGTATCACGGGGTTTGGATGCACCGGCGAAGTTTGCACCAACTCTCAAGGTGAGAAAGGGCAATGCACGGTACTGAAGAGGCTAGCAATGGTGGAAAGGTAAAAGTGTGTATAATCCATGGACTCAACATTAGTCAAAAGAACTCATATACTTATTGCAAAAAAATTTAGAAGTCATCAAAAATCAAGTACTACGCGCATGCTCCTAGGGGGGTAGATTGGTAGGAAAAGACCATCGCTCGTCCCCAACCGCCACTCATAAGGATGCACAAGCCAGGTACACTTCATGTTTCAAATTTGTTACACAACTTTAACCATACGTGCATGCTACGGGACTTGCTAACTTTAACACAAGCATTCTTTAAATTCATAATCACCCAACTAGCATGACTTTAATATCACTACCTCCATATCTCAAAACAATTATCAAGTATCAAATTGATCATAGCATCCAATTAACTTCCTATAATAGTTTTCATTCAAATAACCATGCTGTTTAAGACTCTCAAAATAATATAAGTGAATCATGAGAGTTCATTAATTTCTACAAAATATAACCACCACCGTGCTCTAAAAGATATAAGTGAAGCACTAGAGCAAACGACAAACTACTCCAACAAGATATAAGTGAAGATCAATGAGTAGCTAAATAATTATGCAAATATATGAAGACTCTCTCTCATTCAAGAACTTCAGATCTTGGTATCTTATTCAAACAGCAAGCAAAACAAAATAAATTACATTGCAAGGATAGCACGACTCATGTGAAGAAGCAAAAACTTAGGCTCAACCGATACTAACCGATAGTTGTTGAAGAAGAAAGGTGGGATGCCTACCGGGGCATCCCCAAGCTTAGATGCTTGATACTTCTTGAAATATTATCTTGGGGTGCCTTGGGAATCCCCAAGCTTAGGCTCTTGCCACTCCTTATTCCATAGTACATCGAACCTTTACCCAAAACTTGATAACTTCAACCACACAAAACTCAACACAAAACTCGTAAGGTCCGTTAGTATAAGAAAATAAAACCACCAGATAAGTTACTGTAATGAACTCATTCTAAATTCATATTGGTGTAATATCTACTGTACTACAACTTTTATATGGTCCATAACACTTAATACTAGCCATAGATGCAGCAAAATAAGCAAACAACACATAGAAAACAGAATCTGTCAAAAACAGAACAGTCTGTAGTAATCTGTATCAAACGTATACCTCTGGAACTCAACAAATTCTAAAATAAATGTATGTACCTGAGGAATTTGTATATTTATCATCTGCAAAAATAATCAACCTAAAAGCACTCTCCACTAAAAATGGCAGCTAATCTCGTGAGCGCTAAAGTTTCTGTTTTTTTTACAGCAAGATCACATAAACTTCACTCAATTCTTCCCAAAGGTTCTACTTGGCACTTTGTTGAAACAAAAGCTATAAAACATGATTACTACAGTAGCATAATCATGTGGACACACAAAAACAGTAAGGATAAATATTGGATTGTCTCCCAACAAGCGCTTTTCTTTAATGCCTTTTTAGCTAGGCATGATGATGTCAATGATGCTCACATAAAAGATAAGAATTGAAACATAAAGGGAGCATCATGAAGCATATGACTAGCACATTTAAGCCTAACCCACTTCCTATGAATAGGGATTTTCTGAGCAAACAACTTATGCGAACAATAATCAACTAGTAAAGGAAGGTAAAACAAGCATAGCTTCAAAACTTTAAGCTCAAAGAGAGGAAACTTGATATTATAGCAATTCCTACAAGCATATGTTCCTCCCTCATAATAGTTTTCAGTAGCATCATGAATGAATTAAACAATATAACCAGCACCTAAAGCATTCTTTTCATGATCTACTAGCATAGAAAATTTACTACTCTCCACATAAGCAAAATTCTTCACATTCGGAATAGTGAGAGCAAACTCAAAATAATTATCATATGAGGCATAATCCAATTGAAAACTAAAATCATGATGACAAGTTTCATGGTTATCATTATTCTTAATAGCATACAAGTCATCACAATAATCATCATAGATAGCAACTTTGTTCTCATAATCAATTGGAACCTCTTCCGAAATAGTGGAATCATCACTAAATAAAGTTGACACTCTTCCAAATCCACTTTCATGTTCATCACAATAAGATTCAACATCCTCCAAAATAGTGGGATCACTACTTCCTAAAGTTCACACTCTTCCAAACCCACTTTCACCAATATAATCATCATAAATAGGAGGCATGCTATCATCATAATAAATTTGCTCATCAAAACTTGGGGGACTAAAAATATCATATTCATCAAACATAGCTTCCCCAAGCTTGTGGCTTTGCATATCATTAGCGTCATGGATATTCAAGGAATTCATTCTAACAACATTGCAATCATGCTCATCATTCAAAGATTTAGTACCAAACATTCTAATGCATTCTTCTTCTAGCACTTGAGCACAATTTTCCCTTCCATCATTCTCATGAAAGATATTAAAAAGATGAAGTGTATGAGACAAACTCAACTCCATTTTTTGTAGTTTTATTTTATAAACAAAACTAGTGATAAAATAAGAAACAAAAAGATTCGATTGCAAGATCTAAAGATATACCTTCTACCACTCACCTTGCCAAAAAAAGAGCTTAGTTGACGTGGTGTGAGTATCGTTTACCTAGCCTCCCCGGCAACGGCGCCAGAAAAGAGCTTGATGTCTACTACACAACCTTCTTCTTGTAGACGTTGTTGGGCCTGCAAGTGCATAGGTTTGTAGGACAGTAGCAAATTTCCCTCAAGTGGATGACCTAAGGTTTATCAAACCATAGGAGGCGTAGGATGAAGATGGTCTCTCTCAAACAACCCTGCAACCAAATAACAAAGAGTCTCTTGTGTCCCCAACACACCCAATACAATGGTAGATTGTATAGGTGCACTAGTTCGGCGAAGAGATGGTGATACAAGTGCAAAATAGATGGTAGATAAAGGTATTTGTAATCTGAAATTATAAAAACAGCAAGGTAACAAGTGGTAAAAGTGAGCGTAAACGGTATTGCAATTGTAGGAAACAAGGCCTAGGGTTCATACTTTCACTAGTGCAAGTTCTCTCGACAATAATAACATAGATAGATCATATGACAAGCACTCAACATGCAACAAAGAGTCACTCCAAAGCCACTAATAGCGGAGAACAAACATAGAGATTATGGTAGGGTATAAAACTACCTCAAAGCTATTCTTTCGGATCGATCTATTAAAGAGTTCGTACTAGAATAACACCTTAAGACACAAATCAACAAAAACCCTAATGTCACCTAGATACTCCATTGTCACCTCAAGTATCCGTGGGCATGATTATACGATATGCATCACACAATCTCAGATTCATGCAACCAACACAAAGTACATCAAAGAGTGCCCCAAAGTTTATATCAGAGAGTCAAGAACGTGTGCCAACCCCTATGCATAGGTTCATAGGCGGAACCCGCAAGTTGGTCACCAAAACATACATCAAGAGGCACATGATATCCCATTGTCACTACAGATAAACACAGCAAGACATACATCAAGTGTTCTCATAAAAGACTCAATCCGATAAGATAACTTCAAAGGGGAAACTCAATTCATCACAAGAGAGTAGAGGGGGACAAACATCATAAGATCCAACTACAATAGCAAAGCTCGAGATACATCAAGATCGTGCCACAGAGGGAACACGAGAGAGAACACGAGAGAGAGAGAGAGAGAGAGATCAAACACATAGCTACTTGTACATACCCTCAGCCCCGAGGGTGAACTACTCCCTCCTCGTCATGGAGAGCGCCGGGATGATGAAGATGGCCACCGGTGATGGGTTCCCGCTCCGGCAGGGTGTCGGGAAGGGCTCCAGAGAGGTTTTTGGTGGCTACAGAGGCTTGCGGCGGTGAAACTCCTGATCTATCTTGATTTCTGATGGTTTTAGGGTACGTAGGGTTATATAGGCGAAAGAAGTCGGTCGGGAGGTGCTCGAGGGGTTCACAAGACAGGGGGCCGCGCCCTGTAGGCAGGGCGCCCCCTATCTCTTGGGCTCCTCGAGGGTCTTCTGACGTGCACTCCAAGTCTCCAGGATCCTATTATTCCCAAAAAGAACGCTGCCAAAGGTTTCATTCCGTTTGGACTCCGTTTGATATTCTTTTTCCTCGAAATACAGGAACAGGCAATAAAACAGCAATATGGGCTGGGCCTCCGGTTAACAGGTTAGTCCCAAAAGTAATATAAAAGTGTATAATAAAGCCCATAATCATTCAAAACAGGTAATATAATAGCATGGAACAATCAAAAATTATAGATACGTTGGAGACGTATCAAGCATGTCAAGGTGAACTTCTTTGTGCTATTGGTAGGGATGTTAACAACCAAATGTACCCAATGCTTGGGCAATAGTGGAGCAAGAAACTACATAAAGTTGGAAATGGTTTATTGGGCATCTAATCAAAGACTTGGACATAAATGGTGAAGGTGAAGGCTGGGTGTTCATTTCAGATCAACAGAAGGTACTTTTGTTAATCATCATCGTTTAGTCGCCTTGATGGAGCACGACCTAGTACATTGCTAGATTATTTTATTGTATTGATACTACCACTTCTTACAATATTATTGTTGCTTACATTGTAATTTATGCTCATCTGTAGGGTTTCATCAGTAGCATGCAAGACTATCTACCAAAAGCTCAACACAGAATGTGTGCTAGACACATCTATGCTAACTGGAGGAAGAAATACAGAGAGCATGCTTTATAGAAGAAGTTTTGGGCTATTGCAAAGGCTGCAAATAGAGAAGACTTCATGTACAGAAAAGCAAAGTTAGCTCAAGACACACCTGAAGGAGCAAGTGACATAATGAGAACAGAGCCTAAGCATTGGGCCAGAGCTTTTTTCCCTCTGGGTTCAATGTGTGACTCAGTGGACAATAACTTATGTGAGTCTTTCAACAATTCAATCATTGAGGCCAGATTCTATCCTTGCATATCAATGCTGGAAAAGGTTAGACAAAAAATGACAAAGAGAGTTCAAGAAAACAGAGAGAAATCTGAGAAGTGGACTAATAATCCAATTTGCCCAAATATATTCAAAAAACTTAAGGTCAACATCAAATTAACTCAGTTCTGTGATGTGCTTTGGAATGGGAAAGAAGGATTTGAGGTTAGACATGTCACTGGAAGAGGAAGGACCTACACTGTCAATTTAGATAAGAGAACATGCTCATGTGGGTATCTACAGCTGGCAGGTCTACCTTGCTGCCATGCTATCAGTGCTATATATATGAGTGGTAGATGAATTCAAGAGTTCATTGACAAGTGCTATTCAGTTGACCAATTCAAGAAAATATATGAGCACTGCTTGGAGCCAGTTGAAGGTGAGGAAAGGTGGCCTATTTCTCAGAATCCCAGACCACAAGCTCCAGGTTATGTGAGCATGCCCGGTAGACCTAGGAAAAATGGTAGGAGGAGGGAAGAGGGAGAAGCACCAAAAGGAAAGAAGATGTCAATACATGGGATTAAAATTACTTGTAGTATGTGTGGGAATAAAGGTCACAATAAGTCAGGTTGCCACAAAAATCCAGAAAAGGGCAAGAAAAAGAATGCCTTTATGAGAAAAACAGGGAGGAAAATGAAGACCTCTGAGGTATACAATTTTGCATTTCTACTATTTCATATACTACTGCATTTCTTCAGTTTCATATACTTTATTTTTCAACAGCAAGCACAGACTGATGCTAACATAAGAGAAAGCCAGCAGAAAGTTAGGAAAGGAAAAGAACCAGTCGAAGTAGGACCAAGTAGAGAGAAGAGGAAGGCTCCTAGAAAGCAGAATTTGCAGGGCAAGAAAAAAGCAAAGAAGTGAACCTGCTTGACAAGTGTCCTAGTCATTTTCTTCTAGTTCTAGTGAAAACTAGTGATTCTACCCTTTTGGTTTGAGTACTGGTGACGTACTTTTTGTTCTGGTCAAAACTTGTTATTATGGCCTCTTGGTTTAAGTACTGCTTTATGTACCGGTCACTCTGTTTGATGTACTGGTTAATGTCGACGAAATTACTATGCATACGATGCTTCATGGTCCGATTTTTGTATGACAGAAAATCTGATGGTTCAGTGCAGTTTACTTCAGTGCAACAACGGCTTGATCTAGTGCGCCCTATAAAATTGGATGAGTACTATCGAATGTATAGTAGGATTGTAATGTCAAGTGCAAGTGGAACTATAGTGTTGTGAACTGCAGCTACGAAGTGTGTCTTCTATTTCTGGCTACTGGAACTAGAAAATGTATAGTACTGCTGTCACATTTGGGGACATACTGTTCTGCTCCATTTATCTACTATTGTCAAGTGGAACTAGATACTTCTCTTGTCAAGTGGAAGCACATATTATTCTTAAATTACCACAAAAAGCTAGTGCCAATTGGAACTAGATACTTTTCTGAAATTGTAACAAAAACTGAACTAGATAGTACTCTTATTAAGTTTAACTAGATGATGTCATGAAATTATCAAAAAAACTGTTGTACAACCAATTCTTGAGTACCGCCATGTCAAATTGGCCAAACAAACTGTGAAGTTCCATTCATAATTTTCATAAATTGAGTACAATGACCATACATCACATAAACAGACCAGTTCATCATCAAGCCATCACATCATCTAGCCATTACAGTGATCCTCTACCTAGCACAATTCCTACAAACATACAACTACTAACATGATAATGCCATAAAAACACACAGTTATGCATTTCATTTCTCCCCATCCTTTCGCATCTAGCTCTCATTGAATTAATTTCTTCATTCTTTTTCATAACTTGTTGTATCAGTACAATCTCTGCTCCATTTCTCTGCCCCTTTTCTAGCCATGCCTGTCGACCACTTCAGCACTCATCCTCCTCATTGCATATCTAACATCAAGTACTTGCCAAAGAAATGGGGATCATCATGCCACGCAAAATACCCACAACCTTCATTCTGAATCAACAATTAATTCAATCAAAGAAAGAAGAAGAGTACTCACACTAGTAGAAAACAGGGCTTTCGTCCAGGCCAGTTTAGCCCATTAGTCCCGGTTCAATCCAGAACCGGGACCAATGGAGCTATTTGCCCCGGTTCGTGAGCCCAGGGGGCCGGCCGGGCCACGTGGGCCATTGGTCCCGGTTCATCCGGACCTTTTGGTCCCGGTTGGTGGGACGAACCGGGACCAATGGTCCTGGCTCCTGGCCCACCACTATTGGTCCCGGTTGGTGGCATGAACCGGGACCAAAAGGGTTACCTTTATTCCTGGTTCATGCCACCAACCGGGACCAATAGTGGTGCCTATATATAGCCCCTCGCGCAAGAGCAGAGCACACTGCTCTGTTTTTTCTGGCCGAGGGGGAGAGGGCTTGGTGGTGCTCTAGCTCACCTCCTATGCACACAAGGTGTTCGATGGAATGCCCGAGCCACACTACTTAAGGTTTCTCCTCTCCAAGCTCGACCGCCAAGCTCCATTTTCCTCAATATTTATCTAGGTTTAGCGGTCCGTCATGCCCCGTCCCCGTCTTCACCGCCGTCGATCACCCGCGCCGATCTCATCGTCGGCACCACCGTGGTGAGCCTCTTGTTCTTATCTTCTTTCTGAAAGGAAAAATATTATTACTTGTTTGTTTAGATAGATACTTGTATTATTTTCTTACTTTTATTATTGCATCTTATATAGTGCGCCGATGGTTTTGGTATCCGCCCCCGTCGGCCCTCGTCCTGTCTATGATTCGGATGTGGTATATATTATCTTTTCATAACTATTGGTTCATTTATTGTTTATGAAAATTATGCCGACCAACGTGACATAGATTTTATTTATCTAGGAGGTTGTTGAACCGGAAATTCCAACCGACCCTATTGTCGAGAGGTTAAATTTAGTTGAAGAAGAAAACAATTTCTTGAAGGAAAAAATAAAAAAACTTAAGGAGGAGAAGATGATATTGGAGTTGCATGTTGTGGATGTCGTCGATGATCACAAGATCAAGATGGATGCAATGCGCTTGAAGATGAGAAAGATTAAAAAATATGCCATTCATACCGAGGCTTGGTATCATTATGCCGTTGGATCAGTTGTTACCTTGGTTGCGATTATGATCGCATTTGTTTTCGCATTGAAATGTTTTACATAGTTTCAATGTATGGTTTAATTAATTTAGATGCTCTGCAGAGCTTTATGTTGTTAGATGAGAACTATGTATCAACTTTGGTTTTTATGTGATGATGAACTTCTATTAATTTGGTCACTTAATTATCTATTCATGATGTTCTGTAATGATTTTTGACACACTTAATTATATATAATGCACGCAGATGAACCGGCAATGGATGTACGGTGACAGACACACCTCCGAGTACATTAAGGGCGTGCATGATTTTCTCGAAGTGGCTGAGGCAAACAAGCAGAATGGTTTTATGTGTTGTCCATGCCCTATATGTGGGAATACGAAGTCTTACTCTGACCAGAAAATCCTTCACACCCACCTGCTTTACAAGGGTTTCATGCCACACTATAATGTTTGGACGAGGCATGGAGAAATAGGGGTTATGATGGAAGACGGCGAGGAAGAAGAGTACGATGACAACTATGTGCCCCCTGAATACGGTGATGCTACTGAACATCAAGATGCACCAGACGATGTGCACGATGGTGCTGCAACGGGCGAAGCTGCTGAAGATCAAGAGGAACCAGACGATGTGCCCGATGATGATGATCTCCGCCGGGTCATTGTCGATGCAAGGACACAATGCGAAAGTCAAAAGGAGAAGCTGAAGTTCGATCGCATGTTAGAGGATTACAAAAAGGGGTTGTACCCCAATTGTGAAGATGGCAACACAAAGCTCGGTACCGTACTCGAATTGCTGCAGTGGAAGGCAGAGAATGCTGTGCCTGATAAAGGATTTGAGAAGCTACTAAAAATAATGAAGAAGAAGCTTCCAAAGGATAACGAATTTCCCGACAGTACATACGCAGCAAAGAAGGTCGTATGCCCTCTAGGATTGGAGGTTGAGAAGATACATGCATGCCCTAATGGCTGCATCCTCTACCGTGGTGCCTACAAGGATCTGAACGCATGCCCGGTATGCAGTGCATTGCGGTATAAGATCAGACAAGATGACCCTGGTGATGTTGACGGCGAGCCTCCCAGGAAGAGGGTTCCTGCGAAGGTGATGTGGTATGCTCCTATAATACCACGGTTGAAACGTCTGTTCAGAAACGGAGAGCATGCCAAGTTGATGCGATGGCACAGTGAGGACCGTAAGAAAGACGGGAAGTTGAGAGCACCCGCTGACGGGTCGCAGTGGAGAAAAATTGAGAGAAAGTACTGGGATGAGTTTGCAAAGGACCCAAGGAACGTATGGTTTGCTTTAAGCACGGATGGCATTAATCCTTTCGGGGAGCAGAGCAGCAATCACAGCACCTGGCCCGTGACTCTATGTATGTATAACCTTCCTCCTTGGATGTGCATGAAGCGGAAGTTCATTATGATGCCAGTTCTCATCCAAGGCCCTAAGCAACCCGGCAACGACATTGATGTGTACCTATGGCGATTAGTTGAAGAACTTTTACAGCTGTGGAATGGAAACGGTGTACGTACGTGGGATGAGCACAAACAGGAGGAATTTAACCTAAAGGCATTGCTGTTCGTGACCATCAACGATTGGCCCGCTCTCAGTAACCTTTCAGGACAGACAAACAAGGGATACCACGCATGCACGCACTGTTTACTTGACACCGATAGTATATACCTGGCAAGCTGCAGGAAGAATGTGTACCTGGGCCATCGTCGATTTCTTCCGACCAACCATCAATGTCGAAAGAAAGGCAAGCATTTCAAAGGCGAGGCAGATCACCAGAAGAAGCCCGCCATGCGTACCGGTGATCATGTACTTGCTATGGTCAATGATTTACACGTAATCTTTGGAAAGGGTGCCAGCGGACTAGCTGTTCCAAATGACGCTGAGAATCACGCACCCATGTGGAAGAATAAATCTATATTTTGGGACCTACCCTACTGGAAATACCTAGAGGTCCGCTCTTCGATCGACGTGATGCACGTGACGAAGAACCTTTGTGTGAACCTGCTAGGCTTCTTGGGCGTGTATGGGAAGATAAAAGATACACCTGAGGCACGAGAGGACCTGCAACGCTTGCACGAAAAAGAGGGCATGCCTCCGAAGCAGTATGAAGGTCCTCCCAGCTACGCTCTTACGAAAGAAGAGAAAGAAATATTCTTTCAATGCCTGCTCAGTATGAAGGTCCCGACTGGTTTCTCGCCGAATATAAAGGGAATAATAAATATGCCAGAGAAAAAGTTCCAGAACCTAAAGTCTCATGACTGCCACGTGATTATGACGCAACTGCTTCCGGTTGCATTGAGGGGGCTTCTACCGGAAAACGTCCGACTAGCCATTGTGAAGCTATGTGCATTCCTCAATGCAATATCTCAGAAGGTGATCGATCCAGAAATCGTACCAACGCTAAGGAGTGATGTGGCGCAATGTCTTGTCAGTTTCGAGCTGGTGTTCCCACCATCCTTCTTCAATATCATGACGCACGTCCTAGTTCATCTAGTTGACGAGATTGTCATTCTGGGGCCCGTATTTCTACACAATATGTACCCCTTTGAGAGGTTCATGGGAGTCCTAAAGAAATATGTTCGTAACCGCGCTAGGCCAGAAGGAAGCATCCCCATGGGCCATCAAACAGAGGATGTCATCGGGTTTTGTGTTGACTTCATTCCTGGCCTTAAGAAGATAGGTCTCCCTAAATCACGGTATGAGGGGAGACTGACTGGAAAAGGCACGCTTGGAAGGGACTCAATAATATGCAGGGACGGATATTCTTGGTCTCAAGCACACTACACAGTTCTACAGAACTCTACCTTGGTGACCCCGTATGTCGATGAACACAAGAACAGTCTGCGCTCCAAACACCCGGAGCAGTGCGACGACTGGATTACATGTGAACACATCAGGACTTTCAGCAGTTGGTTGGAAACACGTCTCAGAGGTGACAACACTGTTTGTGATGAGCTGTACTTGTTGTCCAGGGGACCATCTTCGACTGTAATGATTTGGAAAGGATACGAGATAAATGGGAATACATTTTACACGATTGACCAAGATGAAAAGAGCACCAACCAAAACAGCGGTGTCCGCTTTGATGCGGCAACCGACAATGGAAATGACACATATTATGGTTACATAGCAGACATATGGGAACTTGACTACGGAGTAGATTTTAAGGTCCCTTTGTTTAAGTGCAAGTGGGTCAATCTGTCAGGAGGCGGGGTACAGGTAGACCCATAGTACGGAATGACCACAGTGGATCTGAAAAATCTTGGGTACACTGACGAACCGTTCGTCCTAGCCAATGATGTGGCACAGGTTATCTATGTGAAGGACATGTCTACCAGACCGAGGAAAAGAAAAGATAAGGAAGCGAATACATCATACAATGAGCCAAAGCGCCACATAGTTCTTTCAGGAAAAAGGGACATCCTGGGAGTGGAGGGCAAGACAGACATGTCTGAAGAGTATGAAAAGTTTCATGAAATTCCCCCCTTCAAAGTCAAGGCTGACCCAAGCATCCTGATAAACGATGAAGATTATCCATGGTTACGGCGCAATAAGCAAACGACACAAGCGAAGAAAAAGTGAAGACTTTCTCCCGCAACTATTATGATGATAACATGCCAACTTTGTAACAGACGAGTATGATACCATTGTCCGTTTTGTTCATGCACATGCTATGCCAACTTTTTCAGAGTTCATTTGAAAACTATGAATTTTAAAACCTCGCCAACCGAAGGGCGCTCACACCGGTTTATAAATAAAGCAACAAAGAAAACAAAAAAAGAGTTTCCAAATTTGAAAACTAATGGCACTAACAGAAAGTTTATATCTTTTCTAAAACTAAAAGCAAAAAGAATTAAAAAATAAAGCAAAAAACAACAAAAAATAAATAATGCAGAAAACAGAACAAAAAACTGAAAAAAAATAAAAGTAGCAACAATAAGTATTTTGTTGTAAGTAGAAACAAAATAAAATAAATAAAGCAACAAAGGAAACAAAAAAAGAGTTTTCAGATTTGAAAACTAATGGCACTAACAGAAAGTTTATAATTTTTCTAAAACTAAAAGCAAAAAGAATTAAAAAATAAAGCAAAAAACAACAAAAACTAAATAATGCAGAAAACAGAACAAAAAACTGAAAAAAAATAAAAATAGCAACAATAAGTATTTTGTTGTAAGGAGAAACAAAATAAAATAAATAAAGCAACAAAGAAAACAAAAAAAGAGTTTTCAGATTTGAAAACTAATGGCACTAACAGAAAGTTTATAATTTTTCTAAAACTAAAAGCAAAAAGAATTAAAAAATAAAGCAAAAGACCAAAAGAAAAAAAAACCAAAATAAACTAAATAAAGCAACAAATAAAACAAAAAACAAAAAAATGCCACCTACTGGGCCCCCACGGCCTGAATACGACTAGAAACCCTATGGGCCAGGATTCAGGCCCGTGGAAGGCCCAGTAGGCCCATAGGCATAGATGGCAGAGTTAGGCCCGAAAGCCTGCTTTAGAGAGGAGCTCGAGAGGGGAGCCGCACCGCACCTCATAAACTGGTGCGGCTCCCTCTCAACTAGCGAGGTGGGACTAAACATTTGGCGCGGGGCAGCACAAGGCCTTTGGTCCCGGTTGATGGCACCAACCGGGACTAAAGGGGACCTTTGGTCCCGGTTGGTGGCACCAACCGGGACTAATGCCCCCCTTTAGTCCCAGTTGGTGCCACCAACCGGGTCCAAAGGCCGCCGCTTCCCGCCCTTTGGGCTGCTGAAAATTGGGCTTTGGTCCCGGTTGGTGGCACCAACCGGGACTAAAGGGGGGCATTAGTCCCGGTTGGTGGCCCAAATTTCACATCTCCCTCGCCTCCCTAGCCAGTTGCCCCCGCCGCCAGGCTGCCCAAATCGCTCGCGCGCTCCTCGTCACCGTCGCCGCCGCCGCCGCCGGCCGCCATCCCCGTCTCCCCGTGCCCCTGCCCCGCGCCCGAG
>NC_041391.1:668580078-668594596 GCF_002162155.2 Triticum dicoccoides | reverse complement strand
GACGTCGTCGCCGGCGCCCGCCCCCACTGCCGCCCCTGCCTCGACGCCGCCCCTCCTCCCCGTTCGGTCCGGCTCCGGCGACCCCCTTTCCTCCCTGTCCCCTCGATCCTCTTCATATAATTTTTTTCATATAATTTTTTTCATATGCATATGTTGATTATATGGATGGATGGATGATGTATATGTTCATTATATGGATGGATGGATGATGTATGCTTTTTTTCATATAATTTTTTTAGGCAGATTTTTAGATTTTTTAGGCAGATTTTTAGAATTTTTTGTGTATGTATGTTATGTTTATATGTATGTATGTATGTTCATATGTATGTATGTTTATATGCAAAGCATATGCAAAGAAAATGTATGAATGGTCATATGCAAAAAAAAACAAGCAATACAAGAAGAAGAAAAAGAATGAGAGGAAAAAGGAAAAAGAAGAGGAAGAAAGGAGAAGAAGAGGGGATAGGAAGAAGAGGAGAAATAAATAAGAAGAAGAAAAAAGAAGAAAAAGAAGAGGAGAAGAAGGAAAGAATAGAGGAGAAGAAGAAAAAAATAGAATTTTTTTTCTATTTTTTCTTCTTCTCCTCTATTCTTTTCTTCTTCTCCTCTTTTTTTTTCTTCTTTTTCTTCTTCTTCTTCTTCCTTCTTCCTTCTTCCTCTTTTCTTCCTTTTCCTTATTTTCCTTTCTCGAGGGATAAGAAGAAAAGAAGAGGAGAAGAAGAAAGAAAGGAATAGAAGAGAAAGAAGAAACTTTGACACGAGGGGGGGTACTGATACCCCCTCCTCGATACCATTATTTAGGCACCCGAAAATTCACCAAAAAAGCTCCGGGACTACCGAAGAAGCTGCAATTTAGGCACCCGAAAGTAAGTACTATATAGTAGCATATTCCAGGCATCTCCTAGTGATTCAAGCGCTAGTTTCATCAATACCATTTAGCATGCTTGCTAATTATCAGTTTGATTGACCTCGATTTCTTGTAAAGTGGAGGTGGCAGGAACAAGGGAATGATTTCTGTGGATACTACATTTGCGAGTCCATCCGCCACACGACCTGTGAGCGGGGCTACTCCGACAAACAATATGAAGTGCGTAAATAACAATATTCACAATTTTATTTTATTACCATCATTTGTGTTGAGTTTCATTCATTCATATATATATATGTATTGACCCCCTTCTTAAAATTAGATGTTTCGAATGCGGGATGAACTCCTAGCACCAGATCGCATGCGAGCAATTCAAGAGGAATTGGCGGCATTCTTTCTTGACCACGTGATCGCTGAAGACGGAGAATACTATGTGGACCACGCGTCCGTATTTTAGGAGATTATATATTTGCAAAAGATAATTATTGTATATATGTAGCCGGTAGTGTCGGATAGATATACGAGAACTTGTTTGTTCGACCAATCTCTCGGAGAAGGAGAGGTGGTCGATATCACTTCTCTCTGTATGCATATATGTTCATGACGATCTTCTATTTGCTTACTAGCTAGCTAGCGTGTCTAGCTAGTCCTCTCTATACGTATGTATGTATGGTACGTAGCGTCGACCAAGCACGGACAAAAGAGAGGACACTTCTCTCTATTAATTAGCTAGCTATAGCACAATATATGAAACACCTAAATTAACCCCCCAAAACCCCCCAACCCCCCCCCCTTTCAAAAAAAAACAAAAACTACAGCCACATAAATGCTGACGCGTGGATGCCTATTGGTCCCGGTTGGTGCCACCAACCGGGACCAAAAGGCCCTCCTGCCTGGGCTCAGGGGACAGGCCACGTGGAGGCCCTTCTGTCCCGGTTCTGGATTGAACCGGGACTAAAGGGGGGAGGCATTAGTACCGACCCTTTAGTCCCGGTTCACCAACCGGGACTAAAGGCCCTTACCAACTGGGACAATAGGCCCTTTTTCTACTAGTGTCAAATAAAATTGAGGGAAATTGGATGAACAGAGCAATATCAGTAGCTTACAATTCCAGGATTCTCGTTGCTCCAAGATATCCACCGGGGAGGCTTCTTTCGCGGCATGCAGTAGCCTTCCCTCGCCGGCGGGTACGCCATCGGGTTCTCCGGGCACCGGCGACCCAGATATTGCCTTGTGATGGTGTCCTCTGCCTGAGTACGTCGAACCGGAGGGAGTACTCAATCGGAGGAGGAGGAGAAGGAGGGGAAGGAGGAGAAGCCATCGTTGTTTGCTCGGGCGGCGCTCGCCTACCTTCCCCGAACCGCCGCCGCTGCCGCCGCCCGTCCTCGAGCCCTATTTTTTCTCCCTGCTGGTAGTTTTGATTTGCTATCCCCGTCGCAACTAAATTGAACATTGAAACGGGTCCAGCTACAGTCCAACGTGGCATCTGATTAAGCCACAATCCGTGCCATGTCAGCTAACCCGGAGTACAAATGAGCTTTTGCCAAAAATGATACGCTGGGATTAGAAAGGATAGGGTGATGATTCCAGGGATTCAGACTTCAGGGTCATTTTTAGACTTTGAGTACGAGTATAAGGTTTTTTTAGACTTTTCTCTTTTTAGAAGTGTTTCTTCACACGTCCTGCCTTTCTTTAAAAGTGATTGTTCACAAATCTGATTTCATGCCAAGAAAAAAGCTACTTTTATAACTGATTCTTCACACGTCCTATCTTTCTTGATTTTCACAAAATTGGTTTAATGGGAAGCAAAGAAAGTAACCCACAACGTGTCGTTTGGTCATAACCTTCGATCTAGCTTACGCAGGCGATGTGGTACTAATCTTACATTCTTAATAAGTTGGTCCCAATTCCTCATGCAAAGTGACCACCTCAATGTCCCACAAAGCAATGCATTTAAGTCTCATCCCCACTAAACCGTGTAAAATCTGTCACATACGCGAGTCATGCATTTATAACTTACAAATTACAATTATTTTTGCATTAGTCTATGCATATCATGCTGCCACATCGTATACTCATGTTAGTCATATTTCACATTTTTGTTTGAAATGATATTTTTAACTGTAATTCAAAAGTTTTTACTCTATTTTGGACACTTTCTTTTATTGATTTTCAAGCTTATACTTTCTTTTCATTAGATTTAGTTACTTTGTCAACTACTTACATATTTTTTAACAAAGTTACTGCAGAAACGCGTGGGGAGAGTCATCCTCACTACTCTATTTCAGAGTTACATATTAAATCCAAGCCATCTTCTGTTGCAAAATATGTTCTTATTATTTTCTTACTCTTTTTGACTGTGTGCATCTTAGTTATGCAGAGACCAAGTGTAATGCTTAAACCTTTAAATTACTAAAGCGCCCCTTTTGAAATAAAAACCTTACTTTTTTTCTTCTTACCATGTGCCCCTCTCTTTTAAATTATTTATTACACTACCATCCCACTGCAATTCGCAGGGTGTTGTCTAGTCAACTACAGCAGAAGCGAGACTTGAGAGCCTACATGGAGCTCTTTTTTAGGACATAGAGCGTACATGGAGCCGTGTGCGCCCCGCATATCAGGTTGTATCTCGGCCCAACATCCTCAAGAAATTAATAACCCACAACTTTGAGCTTGATCCCGACGTGGACATGCATCCAGCGCCTCTGGTTCCTATTCAGCGCCTTAAAATTCGCGGGGTATTATCTAGTCAACTACAACAGAAGCGAGACTTGAGAGCCTACATGGAGCTCTTTTTTAGGACAGAGTTTTGGAAATATGCCCTAAAGGCAATAATAAAATGATTATTATTATATTTCCTTGTTCATGATAATTGTCTATAATTCATGCTATAATTGTATTAACTGGAAACAGTGATACATGTGTGAATACATAGACCACAACATGTCCCTAGTGAGCCTCTAATTGACTAGCTCGTTGATCAACAGATGGTCATGGTTTTCTGACTATGGACATTGGATGTCATTGATAACGAGACCACATCATTAGGAGAATGATGTGATGCACAAGACCCAATCCTAAGCATAGCACAAGATTGTGTAGTTCGTTTGCTAAAGCTTTTCCAAATGTCAAGTATCAGTTCCTTAGACCATGAGATTGTGTAACTCCCAGATACCGTAGGAGTGCTTTGGGTGTACCAAACGTCACAACGTAACAGGGTGACTATAAAGGTGCACTACAGGTATCTCCAAAAGTGTCTGTTGGGTTGGCACGAATCAAGACTGGGATTTGTCACTCCGTATGACAGAGAGGTATCTCTGGGCCCACTCGGTAATGCATCATCATAATGAGCTTAATGTGACTAAGTGGTTAGTCACAGGATCATGCATTATGTAACGAGTAAAGTGACTTGCCGGTAACCAGATTGAACGAGGTATTCAGATACCAACGATCGGATCTCGGGCAAGTAACGTAGCGATTGACAAAGGGAATTGTATACGGGATTATTTGAATCCTCGACATCGTTGTTCATCCGATGAGATCATCGTGGAACATGTGGGAGCCAACATGGGTGTCCAGATCCCATTGTTGGTTATTGGCCGGAGAGCTGTCTCGGTCATGTGTGCGTGATTCCCGAACTCGCATGGTTTACACACTTAAGGTTTGATGACGCTAGGGTTATTAGGAAGACTTGTAAGTGATTACCGAATGTTGTTCGGAGTCCCGTATGAGATCTCGGACATCACGAGGAGTTCCGGAATGGTCCGAAGATGAAGATTTATATATGGGAAGTTGTCATACGGTCATCAGAAAAGTTCGGGGGCATACCGGTATTGTATCGGTGCCACCGGAGGGGTTCCGGGGGTCCACCTCTCTCGGAGAGCCTCATGGTCCGTAGTGGGAAGGGAACCAGCCCTTGGAGGGCTGGGCGCATCCCCCCTTGGGCCCATGCGCCTAGGGTTGGGGGGAAATCCTAGAGGGGGCGCCCCCCTTGCTTGGGGGGCAAGCCCCCTCCCCTTGGCCGTCGCCGCCCCCTTCTAGATCTCATCTAGAGGGGGCCGGCCTCCTTCCCCCTCCTCCTATAAATAGAGGGGCGAGGGGAGGGCTGCAACACAACACCTAAGGCGCAGCCCCTCCCGTCCCCAACACCTCTCCTCCTCCGCGAGCGCTTGGCGAAGCCCTACCGGAGTACTGCCTCTCCATCACCACCACGCCGTCGTGCTGCTGTTGGATCCCTCTTCCTCAACCTCTCCCTCCTCCTTGCTGGATCAAGGTGCGGGAGACGTCACCGGGCTGCACGTGTGTTGAACGCGGAGGTGCCGTTGTTCGGCGCTAAGATCGAAATCCACCGCGATCTGAATTGCTTTGAGTACGACTCCCTCATCCACGTTCTTGTAACGCTTCCGTCTCGCTGTCTTTAAGGGTATGAATATGCACTCCTCTCTCTCTCTTTTTGCTAGTTACTCCATAGATTGGTCTTGGTGATGCGTAGGAAAATTTTTATTTTCTGCAACGATCCCCAACAGTGGCATCATGAGCTAGGTCTATGCGTAGTTTCTATGCACGAGTAGAACACAATTTTGTTGTGGGCGTAGATTTGGTCAATTTACTTGCCACTACTAGTCTTATCTTGTTTCGGCGGTATCATGGGATGAAGCGGCCCGGACCGACCTTACACGTACGCTTACGTGAGACAGGTTCCACCGACTGACATGCACTAGTTGCATAAGGTGGCTAGCGGGTGTCTGTCTCTCCTACCTTAGTCGGATCGGATTCAATGAAAAGGGTCCTTATGAAGGGTAAATAGAAACTGGCATATCACGTTGTGGTTTGACATAGGTAAGAAACATTCTTGCTAGAACCCTATTGCAGCCACGTAAAAACATGCAACAACAATTAGAGGAGGTCTAACTTGTTTTTGCAGCATATGCCTTGTGATGTGATATGGCCAAAAAGGATGTCATGAATGAAATATATGTGATGTATGAGATTGATCATGTTCTTGTAATAGGAATCATGACTTGCATGTCGATGAGTATGACAACCGGCAGGAGCCATAGGAGTTGTCTTTATTTATTGTATGACCTGCGTGTCACTGAATAACGCCATGTAATTACTTTACTTCATTGCTAAACCGTTAGCCATAGTAGTAGAAGTAATAGTTGGCGAGACAACTTCATGGAGACACGATGATGGAGATCATGATGATGGAGATCATGGTGTCACGCCGGTGACGATGATGATCATGGCGCCCCGAAGATGGAGATCAAAAGGAGCAAAATGATATTGGCCATATCATGTCACTATTTGATTGCATGTGATGTTTATCATGTTTTTGCATCTTATTTGCTTAGAATGACGGTAGTAAATAAGATGATTTCTCATAATAATTTCAAGAAAGTGTTCCTCCTAACTATGCGCCGTTGCGAAAGTTCGTTGTTTCGAAGCACCACGTGATGATCGGGTGTGATAGATTCTAACATTCACATACAACAAGTGTAAGACATATTTACACATGCAAAAACACTTAGGTTGACTTGACGAGCCTAGCATGTACAGACATGGCCTCGGAACACAAGAGACCGAAAGGTTGAACATGAGTCGTATAGAAGATACGATCAACATGATGATGTTCACCGATGATGACTAGTCCGTCTCACGTGATGATCGGACACGGCCTAGTTGACTCGGATCATGGATCACTTAGATGACTAGAGGGATGTCTATCTGAGTGGGAGTTCATTAAATAATTTGATTAGATGAACTTAATTATCATGAACTTAGTCTAAAAATTTTGCAATATGTCTTGTAGATCAAATGGCCCATGCTAATGTTGGCCTCAACTTCAACGCGTTCCTAGAGAAAACCAAGCTGAAAGACGATGGCATCAACTATACAGACTGGGTCCGGAACTTGAGGATCATCCTCATAGCTGCCAAAAGAGCATATGTCCTAGATGCACCGCTAGGTGAAGCACCCGTTTTCCCAGCAACTCCAGACGTTATGAACGCCTGGCAGTCGCGTAGTGATGATTACTCGTTGGTTCAGTGCGGCATGCTTTACAGCTTAGAACCGGGGCTCCAAAAGTGTTTTGAGCAGCACGGAGCATATGAGATGTTCCAAGAGCTGAAAATGGTTTTCCAAGCTCATGCCCGGGTCGAGAGATATGAAGTCTCTGACAAGTTCTACAGTTGTAAGATGGAGGAGAATGGTTCTGTCAGCGAGCACATACTCAAAATGTCTGGGTTGCACAACCACTTATCTCAGCTGGGAGTTAATCTCCCAGATGACGCGGTCATTGACAGAATCCTCCAGTCGCTCCCACCTAGCTACAAGAGCTTTGTGATGAACTACAATATGTAGGGGGTGGTGAAAACCATTCCTAAGGTATTTTCAATGCTGAAATCAGCGGAGGTGGAGATCAAAAAGGAACATCAAGTGTTGATGGTCAATAAAACCACTAGTTTCAAGAAAGACAAGGGTAAGAAGAACTTCAAGAAGGACGGCAAGGGAGTTGCCGCGCCCGGTAAGCCAGTTGGCGGTAAGAAGCCAAAGCATGGACCCAAACCTGAGACTGAGTGCTTTTATTGCAAGGGAAACGGTCACTGGAAGCGAAACTGCCCCAAGTACTTAGAGGATAAGAAGGCCGGCAACACCAAAGGTATATGTGATATACATGTTATTGATGTGTACCTTACCAGTACTCGTAGTAGCTCCTGGGTATTTGATACCGGTGGTTGCTCATATTTGTAACTCAAAACAAGAGATGCGGAATAAGCGGAGACTGGCGAAGGACGAGGTGACAATGCACGTCGGGAATGGTTCCAAGGTCGATGTGATCGCCGCCGGCACGCTACCTCTGCATTTACCTATGGGATTAGTTTTAAACCTCAATAATTGTTATTTAGTGCCAGCTTTGAGCATGAACATTGTATGTGGATCTCGTTTAATACGAGATGGCTACTCATTTAAATCTGAGAATAATGGTTATTCTATTTATATGAGAGATATGTTTTATGGTCATGCCCCGCTGGTCAATGGTTTATTCTTAATGAATCTCGAACGTGATGTTACACATATTCATAGTGTGAATACCAAATGATGTAAGATTGATAATGATAGTCCCACATATCTGTGGCACTGCCGCCTTGGTCACATTGGTGTCAAACGCATGAAGAAGCTCCATACAGATGGACTTTTGGAGTCTCTTGATTTCGAATCATTTGACACATGCGAACCATGCCTCATGGGCAAAATGACCAAGACTCCGTTCTCTGGAACAATGGAGCGAGCAACCAACTTATTGGAGATTATACATACTGATGTCTGCGGTCCAATGAGCGTTGAGGCTCACGGTGGCTATCGTTACGTTCTCATCCTCACTGATGACTTAACTAGATATGGGTATGTCTACTTGATGAAACATAAGTCTGAGACCTTTGAAAAGTTCAAGGAATTTCAGAATGAGGTAGAGAATCAACGTGACAGAAAAAATAAAGTTCTTACGATCAGATCGTGGGGGAGAATATTTAAGTCACGAGTTTGGTACGCACTTAAGGAAATGTGGAATCGTTTCACAACTCACGCCGCCTGGAAAACCTCAGCGTAACGGTGTGTCCGAACATCGTAATCGCACTCTATTGGATATGGTGCAATCTATGATGTCTCTTACCGATTTACCGCTATCATTTTGGGGACACGCTTTAGAGAAAGCTACATTCACTTTAAATAGGGAACCATCTAAATCCGTTGAGACGACATCGTATGAATTATGGTTTGGAAAGAAACCTAAGACGTCGTTTCTAAAAGTTTGGGGATGCGATGCTTATGTCAAGAAACTTCAACCTGAAAAGCTCGAACCCAAGTCGGAAAAATGCGTCTTCATAGGATACCCTAAGGAAAAAATTGGGTATATACCTTCTACCTCATATCCGAAGGCAAGATCTTTGTTTCCGAGAATGGGTCCTTTCTAGAGAAGGAGTTTCTCTCGAAACAAGTAAGTGGGAGGAAGGTGGAACTTGATGAAGTACTACCTCTTGAACCGGTAAGTAGCACAGCTCAGGAAGATGTTCCTGTGGTGCCTTCACCGACTAGAGAGGAAGTTAATGATGATGATCAAGGTACTTCGGATCAAGTTACTACTGAACTTTGTAGGTCCACAAGGACATGTTCCACACCAGAATGGTATGGCAACCCTGTCCTAGAAATCATGCTGTGAGACAACGGTGAACCTTCGAACTATGAAGAAGCGATGGCGGGCCCAGATTCCAACAAATGGCTTGAAGCCATGCAGTCCGAGATAGGATCCATGTATGAAAACAAAGTATGAACTTTGACAGACTTGCCCGATGATCGGCGAGCGATAGAAAACAAATGGATATTTAAGAAGAAGACAGACACGGATGGTAATATTACCATCTATAAGGCTCGACTTGTCACTAAGGTTTATCGACAAGTTCAAGGGGTTGACTACAATGAGACCTTCTCACCCGTAGCGAAGCTGAAGTCCGTCCGAATCATGTTAGCAATTGCCGCATACTACGATTATGAGATATGGAAAATGGACGTCAAAACGGCATTCCTTAACGGCTATCTTAAGGAAGAGTTGTATATGATGCAGCCGGAAGATTTTGTCGATCCTAAGAATACTAACAAGGTATGCAAGCTCCAGCGATCCATTTATGGGCTGGTGCAAGCATCTCGGAGTTGGAACATTCGTTTTGATGAAATGATCAAAGCGTTTGGGTTTATGCAGACTTATGGAGAAGCCTGCGTTTACAAGAAAGTGAGTGGGAGCTCTGTAGCATTTTTCATATTATATGTGGATGACATACTTTTGATGGGAAATGATATAGAACTTTTGGACAGCATAAAGGCCTACTTGAACAAGTGTTTTTCAATGAAGGACCTTGGAGAAGCTGCTTATATATTAGGCATCAAGATCTATAGAGATAGATCGAGACGCCTCATAGGTCTTTCACAAAGTACATACCTTGACAAGATATTGAAGAAGTTCAATATGGATCAGTCCAAGAAGGGGTTCTTGCCTATGTTGCAAGGTGTGAAATTGAGCTCGGCTCAATCCCCGACCACGGTAGAAGATAAAGAAAAGATGAGTGTCATCCCGTATGCCTCGGCTATAGGGTCTATTATGTATGCCATGCTGTGTACCAGACCTGATGTAAACCTTGCCGTAAGTTTGGTAGCAAGATACCAAAGTAATCCCGGCATGGAACACTGGACAACGGTCAAGAATATCCTGAAGTACCTGAAAAGGACTAAGTATGTGTTTCTCGTTTATGGAGGTAACGAAGAGCTCGTCGTAAAGGGTTACGTCGATGCTAGCTTCAACACAGATCTAGATGACTCCAAGTCACAAACCGGATACGTGTATATTTTGAATAGTGGGGCAGTAAGCTGGTGCAGCAGCAAGCAGAGCATCGTGGCGGGATCTACATGTGAAGCGGAGTACATGGTAGCCTAGGAGGCAGCGCATGAAGCAATCTGGATGAAGGAGTTCATCACCGACCTAGGAGTTATTCCCAATGCGTCGGGGCCGATCACTCTCTTCTGTGACAACACTAGAGCTATTGCCCTTGCCAAGGAGCCCAGGTTTCACAAGAAGACAAGGCACATCAAGCATCGCTTCAACTCCATTCGTGAAAATGTTCAAGATGGAGACATAGATATTTGCAAAGTGCATACAGATCTGAATGTCGCAGATCCATTGACTAAACCTCTTCCGCGAGCAAAACATGATCAACACCAGAACTCTATGGGTGTTCGATTCATCACAGTGTAACTAGATTATTGACTCTAGTGCAAGTGGGAGACTGTTGGAAATATGCCCTAGAGGCAATAAGAAAATTATTATTATTATATTTCCTTGTTCATGATAATTGTCTATTATTCATGCTATAATTGTATTAACCGGAAACAGTGATACATGTGTGAATACATAGACCACAACATGTCCCTAGTGAGCCTCTATTTGACTAGCTCGTTGATCAACAGATGGTCATGGTTTCCTGACTATGGACATTGGATGTCATTGATAACGAGACCACATCATTAGGAGAATGATGTGATGGACAAGACCCAATCCTAAGCATAGCACAAGATCGTGTAGTTCGTTTGCTAAAGCTTTTCTAAATGTCAAGTATCAGTTCCTTAGACCATGAGATTGTGTAACTCCCGGATACCGTAGGAGTGCTTTGGGTGTACCAAATGTCACAACATAACTGGGTGACTATAAAGGTGCACTACAGGTATCTCCAAAAGTGTCTATTGGGTTGGCATGAATCGAGACTGGGATTTGTCACTCCGTATGACGGAGAGGTATCTCTGGGCCCACTCGATAATGCATCATCATAATGAGCTCAATGTGACTAAGTGATTAGTCACGGGATCATGCATTATGTAACGAGTAAAGTGACTTGCCGGTAACGAGATTGAACGAGGTATTAGGATACCGACGATCGTATCTCGGACATGTAACGTACCGATTGACAAAGGGAATTGTATACGGGATTACTTGAATCCTCGACATCGTGGTTCATCCGATGAGATCATCTTGGAACATGTGGGAGCCAACATGGGTATCCAGATCCCGCTGTTGGTTATTGGCCGGAGAGCCATCTCGGTCATGTCTGCGTGATTCCCGAACCCGTAGGGTCTACACACTTAAGGTTCGATGACGCTAGGGTTATTAGGAAGACTTGTAAGTGATTGCCAAATTTTGTTCGGAGTTTCGGATGAGATCTCAGACGTCATGAGGAGTTCTGGAATGGTCCGAAGGTGAAGATTTATATATGGGAAGTTGTCATACGGTCACCGGAAAAGTTCGGGGGCATACCGGTATTGTATCGGTGCCACCGGAGGGGTTCCGGGGGTCCACCGGGAGGGCCACCTCTCTCGGAGGGCCTCATGGGCCGTAGTGGGACGGGAACCAGTCCTTGGAGGGTTGGGCGCATCCTCCCCTTGGGCCCATAAGCCTAGGGTTGGGGGGAAACCCTAGAGGGGGCGCCCCCTTGCTTGAGGGGCAAGCCCCCTCCCCTTGGCCGCCCCCCTTCTAGATCTCATCTAGAGGGGGCCGACCCCCTTCCCCCTCCTCCTATAAATAGAGGGGCGAGGGGAGGGCTGCAACACAACACCTAAGGCGCAGCCCCTCCCCTCCCCAACACCTCTCCTCCTCCGCGAGCGCTTGGCGAAGCCCTGCCAGAGTACTGCCTCTCCATCACCACCACGCTGTCGTGCTGCTGTTGGAGCCCTCTTCCTCAACCTCTCCCTCCTCCTTGCTGGATCAAGGCACGGGAGACGTCACCGGGCTGCACGTGTGTTGAACGCGGAGGTGCCGTTGTTCGGCGCTAAGATCGGAATCCACCGCGATCTGAATCGCTTCGAGTACGACTCCCTCATCTGCGTTCTTGTAACGCTTCCTTCTCCCTGTCTTCAAGGGTATGAAGATGCACTCCTCTCTCTCTTGTTGCTAGTTACAATATAGATTGGTCTTGGTGATGCGTAGGAAATTTTTTAATTTCTGCAACGATCCCCAACACAGAGAGCGTACATGAAGCTATGTGCGCCCCGCATATCAGGTTGTATCTCGGCCCAACATCCTCAAGAAATTAATCACCCGCAACTTTGAGCTTGATCCCAATGTGGACATGCGTCCAGCGCCTCTGGTTCCTATTTAGCGCCTTAAGCACCCGTTGCAGGCATTCCTGCTAACGGGCGCACACCCCTCTCCCTTCCATCGGTATTAATGGACCAGCCCATCACCCTTTTGGTTATATGGTTTTTATACAGCAAAAAATGTATTTAAGGTAGAATCGAACATGAAACCTCCTGCAGCAATGGACGCTACACTAACCACCGCTCCACCCAGCCCATTGAGACAAGTTACATCTTTTTTCCTTTATTCTTTCATATTTCTTTTTTCCTTTTCCATTTACATTTTCCTTTTTGTATTTTCAATTTTCTTTTTTCTTTGTTCTCTTCTTCCTTTTTCAAATGGATTAACGTTTAACATTTTTCCATGAATTTTTAAAAAAATCAATGAACTATTTTTTTGAATTTGATATTTTTTCAAAAATGTTGAACTTTTTTCATTTTTGATAACTCTTTTTTGGAAATTGATGAACTTTTTTTAAATTTGATGAACTTTTTTGAAAATTAATGAAATCTTTTTCAAATTCTTTTCATTTTTTGATGAATTGTTTTTTGAAAATTGATGAACAATTTTAAAATTTGATGAAAATTTCCAAATTCGATAAATTATTTCCAATTTCTTGAATTTATTTTCCAAAATTCTTATTTATTTTTCAATTTTGTGAAGTTTTCCCAAATCCATGAACATTTTTGAATTCACGTTTTTTGTTCTTTTTAGGATTTTTCTATATTTTTCTTTCTAGAAGTCATCAGTTGACCGGTCAAACCGCGCCCGGCCACTAGTGAACCAACAGCGGAAACAACGTGCGAGCGAGCGACCTCGCAAAAAACAAAATCGTGGGATTGAGCTATCTCACAGAAAAAATCGTGCGAGCAAGCGTGCACCCGTCTTGGGCCCGCCCAAGTTAGAAGGGCGCCGATCAGGAGCTCTCTCCAGCGCCAGGCCCTTTTGACGAGGGATCCTATTTGACGCCCGCACGCGTCAAAAGGATGAGCCTTCGCTGAAGAGAGTCACCACCTGGGCCGGCCCACGTACGGATTTTGGTTTCGCTGCTGTTTCCTTGTTTCTTCGGGGTTTTTTTTTTTTCGTTTTTAGCTTGCAGGGTTTTCACTCTTGTGGCTGGTTTTCAGTTGTTTTGTTCCGATCTTTTTAGCTCCTTTTTTCTATTCATTTTTCTTTCTTTTACGTTTCCTTTTTATTTTCTGTTTCTATTCTTCTTCTCTTTATTGCGTATTATATAAAAAGTTCACCGCATATTACAAAAATCTTCATCGTATTAAGAAAATGTGCATCATATATTATGAAATAGTTCACCTTGCATTATAAAAATGTTCATCATCTATTAAAGAAATGTTCATTGTATATTATTAAATTGTTCAACATATATTAGAAAATCTTCATTGTGTATTTAAATTTTGTTCATCGTATATTAAGAAATTGTTCAAGGTATACTATAAAATGTTCATTTGTATATTTTAAATTTGTTCAGTGTATTTTTACAAAAAGTTTCACCGTATTTGAAAAATTGTTCAACGTATATTGTAAAGATGTTGAATGCTTTTGAAGATTTGCCGCTGTCCTTTCTACTTTTAGCGTGGCGTTGTGATTATGTCGTTCGAGGGCTAGCCCGGCTGGCTAGCCTCGCTACAATCAACCGTGAGGTCGGAAGTTTGATACCGCATGAGTGCTTCTATTTTTTCCGAATTTTTGCTCACCGCTTCATAATCTGGCCGGCCCGTGAGCGCACCGCTTCAGCGAAGCCGCGACGTTCGGACGCACACGGGCGGCGTATAGGAGGTCTCCCTTTTGACGTGGATGTAAGTGTCTCTGGTGCATGGTCGTAAAGCTGTCCTTGTGTTAATCGTCTTATTATAGAATTCTATACTAGTTTTTTTACTAGTAGTATAATTTGTATTTTTTTGAGTCTAAACACACTTGCTTTATTAATTGAGGATGTTCATAGGGTTACAATTCAGATC
>NC_041391.1:668578579-668579914 GCF_002162155.2 Triticum dicoccoides | reverse complement strand
ACATGACGCCCCGGGTCCAGACCAAAAGCATACTTAGCAAGGCTATGGACCTCTTGATTCAAAACTCCTGCCTTCAAAGATGAAGACACAACTATGAAATTGAGTAGCAGTAGCTCTAATCTCCTTCACAATGCTCGCGTTCATTCCTCCTGTACCAAGATTTATGTCCTGAACCGCATTTTTACAGTCAGAAGCAATCACCACATGAGTTAATGAGAGGTCCAGTGCTAGGGCCATTGCTTCTCGACAAGCTAGAGTCTCGAATATTGTTGGGTCGGTGACCCCAACACTCCTGATAGCTGATGATCCCAGGTACACCCCGCTATGGTCTCTGCATATAGCGTTGTAGGAACCATCGTCATTGGCTCTGTTTACTGCTCCATCCATCCTGATCTTCGCATAACCGTCGGGAGGGCAGACCCA
The DNA here is from genome assembly GCF_002162155.2 of Triticum dicoccoides. Lineage (NCBI taxonomy): Eukaryota > Viridiplantae > Streptophyta > Magnoliopsida > Poales > Poaceae > Triticum > Triticum dicoccoides. The sequence continues at coordinate 668,579,491 of NC_041391.1, read as the reverse complement.
TCTTGTCCGGTTGCTGGGAGCGACTTGTCCCGGACGGATCGCCTCCGTCGGTTTGCATTTATGCAGCTCTCTGAGATTTTTTGTGACAAACATATGCGTGGCCATTGGGCTCTGGAATATATTTTCATGGAGGGCTTGCCGTCGCACGAACTAGATGGCCCAGAGTGTGACCAATACCTGAGTGAACTCCTCAGATGGTAGTGCTTCAATTACGGCGAAAATCCACCTTTTGGCTTTCGGCTCCGTTGTCTCATTCAAGATCTGGAAAATCTCCGTAGGTTGCAGTGCCCAAACGGCTCTGGCAGCATGGCTGTCACATCCCTAGTCTGGTATGACCTAGGCTAGCTGGTCATTTGTGCATCATGTTTAAATTTCATTTAAATTTGAAATGAGGATTGGTGGAACCCTCAGAATCATTTTTTTTAAAATGACCCAAATAAAAATTTCTCCAAAAGGGTCCAAGAAAATGCTCATGTTGCCCTCTGAAAATATTGGACAGAGATAAAAATCAAACAATATTTTTAGGAGCTCATGGATATTTATTTTGGCCATTTGGATTAATTCGATAAATATTTGCATTGGAAATATATTTCTATATATATGAAATATGGTCCAAAAATTATGCCAATTATAAAAGAGCTCTGGAATAATACCATTAGCCCCTACAAAAATTGGCATAAGGAAATTAAATGATTTAATATATTTATTAAATCAAAACAAATGTCAGAAAAATTAGAAAACAAAAATAAAAGAAGGAGGGGCTTACCTGGGCCTCCCCTCCCCTGCGCAGCCCAGCAGCAGCAGGCCGGCCCAGCCAGGAGGCGGCCCAGCCCGCCTGGCCCCCCCTCCTCTGTCGTCTTCCCCCCCGACAGGGGAACGGCGTGTGCCCGACGCTCGCCGGCACGCGCGCGC
>NC_041391.1:668577621-668578346 GCF_002162155.2 Triticum dicoccoides | reverse complement strand
TCTCACTCTCCCTCGCCCTCCTCCTCTCCCCCTGCTCTCTCTCTCTCTCACCCGAGAACCACCGCCGCCGCCGTTCGCCATAGCCATCACTACCGACCTCCCCTCGCCTCCCCGACACACGCAGAAGCTCCGCTCCTCCGCCCTGAAGCTCCCCGTCAAGCCGTGCCCCTCCGGATGCCCCGTGGAGCCGTCGCCGTCGCCAAATTTGACTCCGGCCGCCGTGGACCCTCGCCGGCGATTCGGGAGCTACCGGGCATCCCCGACCTCGCCCTCGCGCTCGCTAGTTCCGCGGTGAGCCCCCGCACCGAACCCCCTCCTCCCCGTGTCCGTTTGCCCCGTCTAGCTAGCTCGCCACCGCGCCCGAAAGCCCCTCGCCGCCGGCCATGGCGCCACGGTGGCACGAGCCCAAGCCGGTCCCTTCCGCGCGCGTCCTCGTGTCCCTGGTGACGCCAGGAGCCGTAGGAACTCTCCGTCTCCACTGCCGTGCACCACAACGCCGCGGCCGCAAGTTGCCGAACTCCGGCCGCCGCCCTGAGCTCTGCTCCGGCGAGCTCCGCCGCCCCCGCAGCCTTCCGCGTGTTCCACTGGATGCGCGTGAGCGCGGGCTTCGCGTGGGTGGTCTCCGCCGCCCGAATGGTCGCCGGAACGGCGATCCCGAGCCCCTCCGCCGTCTCGGGCCTCGCCGGCGGCTAAACGCCGGCGGGATTGACCGGTCAACCGCGCTA
>NC_041391.1:668541033-668575106 GCF_002162155.2 Triticum dicoccoides | reverse complement strand
TGCTTGTATGCTCTGTATGATGGGTCTTGTGACCCCTGTTTGCAATAATTGCTATGACGGCTCTTCTGAGCCTTTATCTATATGAGTTGTTGAGTTATGCTGGGATGCCATGTTGTACAGCACATACTTGCATGTTATGCGTACGTGTAATGTGTATTGCTATGTGTGGGATCTGACTATCTAGTTGTTTATTCTTAGTAGCCTCTCTTACCGGGAAATGTCTCCTAGTGCTTCCACTGAGCCCTGGTAGCTTGCTACTGCTCCGGAACACTTAGGCAGGCCGGCATGTGTCCTTCTTCGATCCTGTGTCTGTCCCTTCGGGGAAATGTCACGCGATGAATACCGGAGTCCTGCTAGCCCGCTACAGCCCGGTTCACCGGAGTCCTGTTAGCCCAGTGCCACAGCCTGGATTCACTCGCTGATGACCGACACGTTCGATGCTGGGTCATGAATGCCTGTCCCTGTAAGTTAGTGCCACTTTGGGTTTACGACTAGCCATGTCAGCCCGGGCTCTTTATCATATGGATGCTAGCGACGCCATCATATACGTGTGCCAAAATGCGCAAACGGTCCCGGGCAAAGGTAAGGCGACACCCGTGGGGATACCGTGCGTGAGGCCGCAAAGCGATATGAGGTGTTACATGCTAGATCGATGTGGCATCGAGTCGGGGTCCTGACAGCTTTGGTATCAGAGCCTGACTGCCTGTAGGATTACCATGCCATACTGGTCGAAGTTGAGTCTAGAAATTCTTTAGTTATGTAAGGGAATTGATTGTGGGTTGGAACGTAAGGCTCTTTTTACTCCTTATACCTCATGACCTTCTAATCTGAGTCCTCCTATCTTCCTCCGGGGTTAAGGAAATAGGCTTCTTTTCCGTCTATCAGGATCACGTGTTACTACTCCGTAGTTCCATAGGATTGGTTGATCAGAGTCATACCCCAGTTTCGAGCACTTCCGGTGTAGTCCGTTTAGTACTATCCCAGAACCTTGAGTGGTGATGTTGAGTTGTTGTACTACCCCATTTTTAGTAGGATGTCTCATTCTGAGCATTTTACTGCCGTTATGCTGCCGGATTTTCCCTAAGAGTTCGAGTGATACTAATTCCTTGTCCTACATTCTACAGTCCATAGTTGTTGCTGATTCCGTCCTTGATTCGTTTCTCAGGATGTCATCAGCTAAGCGAAGTTCCGTTGCTCGTAACCAGAACCAAGGAGATGGTAGGGATGAGGATCCTCCTGACCAGCCTTCGTTGACAGAGTTCATGCTAGAGATGGAGAGGAACAAGCGTGAGTCCAACCGCTTGTTGGCACGTATCGAGGAGAACACCGCACATCAGTTCAAAGGGTCTGCTACCATTCATGACTTCATTCGTTTGCACCCACCTACCTTTCATCATTCCATCGAGCCACTCGATGCAGATGACTGGCTCCGTAGCATCACCCATAAGCTGCGTTCCGCGAACGTAGCTGAAGATGACAAGGTCACTTATGCCACATATCACCTGGAAGGTCCTGCTAGTCTTTGGTGGCAGAACTATGAGGCTATGCTTCCAGCTGGCCAGATTCCTACCTGGAAGGATTTCACTGAGGCTTTTCACGAGCATCACATTCCCCAAGCCCTCCTTGATCGCAAGAGAGAGGAGTTCTGTAGTTTCACCCAGAGTAAGTTGGCTGTTGATGCTTATAGCAGAGAGTTCGAGAACCTCGCTCGCTATGCCACAGAAGAAGTGTCCACGGATGCTAAGAAGCAGGCTAGGTTCCGGAAGGGTCTCAACCCCAAGTTGCGTCGTGATCTTCACCTGCATCATTGCGATACATTCCAAGCCCTTGTGAACAAGGCCATCAATGCAGAGACAGCTCAACTCACTTACGAGGAGTCTCGTAAGCACACCCGTGATTTGGGATCTCCCTCTGGCTCTAGCTTCCAGAAACGCTGGATTTGGGTTCCAAACTCCGCTCTTCCTTCCGGTTATACACCGAGGTCATCTCATGTGGTGCCTCCTCCAGCTCAGTCGTATGTTCCACCCAGGCCTACTGGTAGACCGCTTGTTAGTGCGGGTCCCCGTCCAACCTCAGGGACTTGCTTCACATGCGGGAAGCCAGGACACTATGCACGTGATTGCTCTCAGACTAGTTATGCTCCACCCCAGCCCGAGAAGACTGTTGGCTGTATTAAGCCATCATGCAAGATGATCAGTGTCAAGTCAGCCCCCACTGAACGTGGACGTGTGCATCACGTCTTAGCTAAAGACGCTCATGATGATCCAGATGTCGTTCTTAGCACACTCCTCGTCAATTGTCACCCAGCATCAGTTCTATTCGATACTGGAGCATCTCACTCCTTCATTTCTGAAAGCTATGCTAACTTGCACAACCTGTCATTTTGTGAAATGCCAACTCCGCTAGTCATCCAAACTCCTGGATCCAAATGGCAAACCTCTAGTGTAAGCCATGGTAACGAAATCCTTGTTGACAGACTTGTATTCCTTGCATCACTTGTAGCCCTCAAGTCTTCAGATATTAACATCATCTTGGGTATGGACTGGATGACAGCTCATCATGCCAAGATTGATTGTTACACAAGATCTGTTCAGCTTACACACCCGTCTGGCAAGTTAGTCACCGTCTCCACTAGAGTTGCAAAGCGTCAGCTCTATTCTCTTAATGCCAGCCCTCTTCCAGACCTTGAAGATATCCCGGTAGTCCGTGACTTTCCGGATGTCTTTCCAGAGGAACTGCCAGGTGTTCCACCTGACAGAGATGTAGAGTTCGTCATAGATCTTATCCCAGGAACAGCTCCAATCTCCCGGAGACCTTACAAGATGGCACCCCTAGAACTAGCCGAGCTTAAGAAACAACTCGATGAGTCCTTGCAAAAGGGTTTCATCCGTCCTAGTTCTTCTCCTTGGGCTTGCCCCGTCCTCTTTGTCAAGAAGAAAGACGGTACGGACCGGATGGTCGTTGATTATCGTCCCGTTAATTTGGTCACGATAAAGAACAAGTATCCGCTTCCCAGGATCAACAACCTGTATGATCAGCTCGCTGGATCCTCAGTCTTCTCCAAGATGGATTTAAGGTTAGGCTACCATCAAATCAAGATCATAAACGGGGACATTCCCAAGACAGCTTTTGTCACTCGTTATGGTCAGTACAGTACACCGTCATGTCCTTTGGCCTAACCAACACCCCAGCCACATTCTCCCGCTTGATGAACTCGATCTTCATGGAGTACTTAGATAAGTTCGTCGTGGTTTACCTCGATGATATTCTTATTTACTCGAAGAACGAGGAAGAGCATGCCGAACATCTTAGACTTGTTTTAGAAAAACTCAGAGAACACCGTCTTTATGCCAAGTTCTCCAAGTGTGAATTTTGGTTGCCAGAAGTGACCTACCTAGGCCACGTAATCTCTGGTAAGGGCATTGCTGTCAATCCCGAGAGAGTTCAAGCCGTTCTCGATTGGACTCCACCTGAGACCGTGAAACAAGTTAGGAGTTTCCTTGGTCTAGCCAGCTATTGTCGCCGCTTTGTTGAAAACTTCTCCAAAGTAGCCAAACCCCTCACGGAACTTCTCAAGAAAGATAAAAAGTTCGAGTGGTCCCCACAGTGTGAGTACAGTTTTCAGGAACTGAAAAGACGCCTGACTTCTGCTCCCATACTTGTGCCACCGGATTTCACTAAAGACTTTATTATCTACTGCGACGCCTCACGACAGGGACTAGGTTGCATTCTTATGCAGGATCGTCATGTGATCGCCTATGCATCTCGACAGTTGCATCCACATGAGGAGAATTATCCTACACATGATTTAGAGCTTGCAGCCGTAGTCTATGCACTCAAGACCTGGCGACATTACCTCCTTGGTAAACGTTGCGAGATCTACACCGATCACCAGAGTCTCAAGTATATCTTCACCCAACCAGATTTGAACCTTAGGCAAAGACGTTGGTTGGAGTTGATCACAGATTATGATCTAGGGATTACCTACACCCCAGGCAAAGCCAATGTCATGGCTGATGCTCTAAGCCGTAAATCCTATTGCAACAATCTCATGTTGCAGCAAGGCCAACCACTTCTCCATGAGGAATTCTGTAAGCTTAATCTTCACATTGCTCCTCACGGATTCCTTTCTACCTTGGTGGCGAAACCTACCCTTGTGGATCTTATCATAGAAGCCCAGAAGCATGATACAGGGATTACCCGGATCAAGAGAAACATTAAGAAGGGAGTTGGTGGATGTTTCTCTATGGATGATCATGGTGTTGTTCTCTTTGAGAATCGCTTGGTGGTTCCCAAGAAGCAACATCTTCGTCAGTTGATTCTTAAGGAGGCGCATGAATCTCCTCTCACGATTCATCCCGGTAGTACTAAGATGTATCAGGACCTACACCAGAGGTTCTGGTGGACTAGGATGAAGAGAGAAATCGCTGAGTTCATTGCTAAATGTGACGTTTGTCGTCGCGTTAAGGCAGAGCATCAAAGACCTGCTGGCACCCTTCAGCCTTTAGCTATTCCTGAATGGAAATGGGATAAAGTTGGTATGGACTTCATCACCGGCTTTCCCAGGACCAAGAGAGGGAATAACGCTATCTTCGTAGTCGTTGATCGTCTTTCCAAAGTGGCTCACTTCCTTCCTGTTCGAGAGAGTATCACTGCTAGTCAGCTCGCTGACTTATATATTTCTCGAATAGTGTCACTCCATGGTGTTCCACTAGAGATCAATTCGGACCGTGGCAGTCTTTTCACTTCTCATTTCTGGGAGAGTTTCCAAACTGCCATGGGAACCCATCTTTCCTTCAGTACCGCTTTCCACCCTCAGTCGAGTGGTCAGGTGGAACGGGTCAATCAAATTCTCGAAGACATGCTCAGAGCTTGCGTTATCTCATTCGGTATGGATTGGGAGAAATGTCTTCCTTTTGCCGAGTTTGCTTATAACAATAGCTACCAATCCAGCCTCAAGAAAGCTCCTTTTGAGGTTCTCTATGGACGAAGATGTCGAACACCTTTGAACTGGTCAGAAACCGGTGAAAGACAATTCTTTGGACCGGATATGATCCAGGAGGCAGAAGAGCAAGTTCGCATCATTCGTGAGAATTTGAAAACAGCCCAGTCTCGTCAGAAAAGCCAGTATGATCGTCATCATAAGGATATGACTTATGAAATTGGCGACCAAGCTTACCTTCGGGTTACTCCTTTGAAGGGTACCCATCGTTTCGGTATCAAGGGCAAGTTGGCTCCTCGTTACATTGGTCCTTTTCGTATTCTCGCTAAACGAGGAGAGGTTGCCTACCAGTTGGAACTACCCCTACATCTTTCTCGAGTTCATGATGTCTTCCACGTCTCTCAACTCAGGCGTTGCTTCTCGGATCCTATCCGTGGAGTGGACCACGAAACGCTTGATCTCCAAGATAACCTCACATACCGAGAGTACCCGGTTCGCATTCTTGATCAAGCAGAGCGTGTTACCCGACGTCAGAACATCAAGTTTCTCAAAGTTCAGTGGTCTCATCATTCCGAGAGAGAAGCTACTTGGGAGCGAGAAGATCGTCTTCGACTGGAGTACCCCGCTTTCTTTCCGTCGACCCCTGAATCTCGGGACGAGATTCTTTCAAGTGGGGTCGAGTGGGAATGAATTGGAGTGTTACGATATGTTCTGATGCTGAGAGTGAAGTGTGTGAACACGATTTGGTAAAGGTAGCGGTGAGAGGCCATGTAGGAGTACATGGTGGGTTGTCTCATTGGAACCGTCCTTAAGCACTGAGTTCTATGTATGTTGTCCAATGACTCGATACTACCACACATTGGGTTCCGGTAACTCGACCCCTCTCGACTTATTAACCAACTTGGTCTCTGTCCAGGAGTCGCAACTAGTTTCTGGTGTTTGTAGGTAGTGCTATTTTTCTACCAAGTGGCACCCGGCAGGGTGGGCTTGGGACAGACTAGGCACACGTGGCCCGGTGTACCGAGTGGCACCCGGATGGTGGGCTCGGGAACCCTGTACACATCGTTTGGGGCCGTAAGCGACACCCCGGCCGGATCTCCTTGCGGATGGAACCCGAATAGGCGATAAACCTGGACTAGAGTCTTGTGGGGTTAGTCAGGTCGTGGCCGACACCCTCGCCAGGCTTCCGCTTGAAGGTTGCCGAGATACATGACGTGTACATGGCGGTAAGTGGCGAGAGCGTGTGTGAAGAAGTACACCCCTGCAGGGTTAACATGATCTATTCGAATAGCCGGGTCCGCGGTTATGGACTTCTTGGATGCTTACATGGTACATAGACAACTTGAAGTGGATACTCTAAAATGCTCAAGACAAGTGTGAGTGCTATGGATGGCCTTCTCGTAGGGAGACGGGGATGAATCCATAGTAGTGTATTGTGTGGTGTTTAGTGGACTCGTGTACGTTGTTTCACCTCAAGAGTTTCTGGTAGTCGTAGAACAGGATAGCCACAGAGTCAAAGCTGGCTTGCTGCAACTAAACCCCACGTTACCCTCTTGATACAAGTGCATGTATGATAGGATCTGATGTAAGTCTTGCTGAGTACCTTTGTACTCATGTTGCTTTATTTATGTTTTTGCAGCGGAGACTTCGGTCTTCCTAGTGTTCCCATGGACTTCGACTAGTAGCTAGTACCTCAGCTACGATCTTGATCGGATGTTGTAGATAGTCAGGCTCTTCAGCCTTTTTCTTTTATAGATGTCTGTACCCAGACATGTAATGCTTCCACTTGTTGCTTGTATGCTCTGTATGATGGGTCTTGTGACCCCTGTTTGCAATAATTGCTATGACGGCTCTTCTGAGCCTTTATCTATATGAGTTGTTGAGTTATGCTGGGATGCCATGTTGTACAGCACATACTTGCATGTTATGCGTACGTGTAATGTGTATTGCTATGTGTGGGATCTGACTATCTAGTTGTTTATTCTTAGTAGCCTCTCTTACCGGGAAATGTCTCCTAGTGCTTCCACTGAGCCCTGGTAGCTTGCTACTGCTCCGGAACACTTAGGCAGGCCGGCATGTGTCCTTCTTCGATCCTGTGTCTGTCCCTTCGGGGAAATGTCACGCGATGAATACCGGAGTCCTGCTAGCCCGCTACAGCCCGGTTCACCGGAGTCCTGTTAGCCCAGTGCCACAGCCTGGATTCACTCGCTGATGACCGACACGTTCGATGCTGGGTCATGAATGCCTGTCCCTGTAAGTTAGTGCCACTTTGGGTTTACGACTAGCCATGTCAGCCCGGGCTCTTTATCATATGGATGCTAGCGACGCCATCATATACGTGTGCCAAAATGCGCAAACGGTCCCGGGCAAAGGTAAGGCGACACCCGTGGGGATACCGTGCGTGAGGCCGCAAAGCGATATGAGGTGTTACATGCTAGATCGATGTGGCATCGAGTCGGGGTCCTGACAATGGCAGTGGAGTAAAGAGTGCTTCCATGAGCCAGTGGCTCCACAGAGACCCAATGCACGTGGTGGATTGGGTTTCCACGACATCGAACACTTCAACCTGGCCCTACTAGCTAGGCAAGCTTGGAGAATATTGGCAGACTCCACCTCCCTCGGTGCACGAATTCTACGAGCTAAGTATTTCCTTTGAGTGATTTTCTGCATGCCGAGCTTGGGCCGGCGCCATCGCAGGTGTGGAGAGCTATCCTAGAAGGGCGAGACACTCTGACACAGGGTCTGGTTTGCCGCATTGGTGATAGTCAGACGACATAGTAGTATAATTTGTATTACAACAGTTAATTAGAATACCAAGCCCAATTACTTCCAAGTTTTCTCGGTCTTTAAATCAGATGTGCCATGTTTGGTTAAGCCAACCCCATGATCCTATTTGTCCCGCTTGTGGTAAACTATGAGTAATAAAGCGTGGTATTTCTCAAAAAAGAAGCAGTTAACTAGAACAGCTTTCACCATGTAATTAAGTCGCAAATCATTAATTATCCAGGCACAGATGAACCATCCAGCACATTTACCTTTGCTCCAGGAGCACATCTTCAACTAGTTAATACTCATCCAAAAAAGGTAAAATTCTGGACACCAAAAACAAACTGCAGGAAATTCAAGGCACCCAAGTAACCATCAGGCACGTAGCTGTGCTAGTTGACTGCCGTAATACCCACACAAACTATGCAAGTATATAATTAAGTTTGACTCCCTAAAAAAAGAGAGTATATATGTCTGACAAAACATTGTGACATCAAAAAACAGGTGCAGCTTACGATTTACGACCAACTGAAGAACATAGATCAAACGAAAAGCCTATGGAAGAGATCATCTGAATAACAATTTCAATGGCTAAAGTAGAATTATGAATGACTTGGCTCGAAGAACCTGATGAATAAAATATATATACATATACGACCTCATATAACAATTTCAGGATATGAACTGAATGTCTCATCTTAACGATGCCACTGTGCATCTGGACCAATACGGCAATACCAAAACTAAATAAGAACGTGACCGAGATCCACGGAAGCTGCTGGCCATGCCTTGCCATGCAGGGCGGCCGGAGATGAAATGATACTCACCACCATCCTAGGTAGCTAGGTAGCTTACATGGGAGGGAAATGGCTCAAACCGAAGCCCAGATCGAAGGGCTGCATCATCATCATATTCATATCACCGCCGGAGGAGGAGAAGCCGACGCCGTCGTGGCCACCGGTGGTATAGCCACCGTAAAGCAGCTGAGGGCCGAGGTCTTCTGCGGGCCGGGGCACCATGTCAAGCCAGCCCTCCTGATGTTGTTGCTGCTGCAGTGGTGCCTGGACCTGGTACAGAGACGGAGACCCGATGTGATCCTCCATGCTGCTGCTGCCGGTGGTGAGCTGGTATGCGGCTGGCGGCGGCGCCTGCATGGAAAGGGAATGGATTTTGTCGATGCGTTCGCCGATGCTCCTGAGGAGCACGTCGACCTTCCATCCGACGCTGGTGAGCTCCTCGATGGTGAGGCCGGCGAGGCCCGGGAGGGCGCCGAGCATGGCCCTGTGCAGGAGGACCTTGATCTCGCGGTCGCGGCACTCGCGGCGGGACTTGTCGACCTGGTCGCGGAGCTTGTCGATGCGCTGGGTGAGGAAGCCCGCCTGGTTCATCTTGTTCTTGCACTGCCCCAGCTCGGGCATGCTGCGGAACCGGGTGAGGATGGCGGCCGCCTTGGCGTGGGAGGGGAAGACCTCCGGCGTCGGCTCGCCCTCGCCGTAGACGAGCACGCAGGTCCTGACGTCGCAGAGGATGGCCAGCTCGCCCGCCTTCTTCATGAGGCCCCTGAGGCGCTTCTTGAAGGTGCCGCGCCGGGTGGAGTCGTTGGCGATGTACTGGAGGGTCACCTTCTTGCGAGCCATTGCCGGCAAGGGATAAGGCAAGCGAAGGGAAGGAAAGTTGATGATTTGGGCGAGGTTCGAGGGGTGGATTTATAGTGGAGGATCGGGATGCTCTTAATTTCATGATATGGTAGGAGATTAGTGTGACAGTCTGACATATACGGAGGAGATCGCATGATTTAGTGCTCGTTAACGTGATGGAATATGTAGCTAGCACATCTCAAACCCAGCCTTCATTGTGCCTGTCTGTAACTTTGGCGTCCATTTACAAATTTTTACTGCCTAGCTAGCTAGCTTGATTAATGCATCATCACCCACAGATGTTTCCCCCTCTCATTACCACAATATTGCTCGCCCATCGAGGGAGATAAACCGACAAGAAAAAGAAGCAATGAAAGGTTTCTCCCAAACGGGCCATAAATCTTTATTAACACAATGTGCTTGTTTAGCTATATATATTGCCAACTTAATTTTCCAGTTAATTTGTCCTAAAATTGGATGATTATTCAATACATCGTAGTACCAGCCATTTGCTCATTCGCAAGCATGCTAAAATATATCAATAAAGAGCGTACGTAAATTATCCCGGAATGTGGTGGTGTATTGAAATGAATAATTTACAAAGTTATATAGTACTCAATTACAACTATTAGTTTTGCACATTGTGAGTAAAGTTTGGCCAAATTTTCCTACATGTGAATTGAATGTGGTTTCACATATCCAGGGTTGCATACCGCGTTGTTGCTGTCAGCACTAAGTACTCACTGTAAACGGCGACCCGAAACAATAATCCAAGACGCACGGAGCATTACGGGCATCTCACGGGTATTTTGACGCTACTCAATCTCCACATTTTCATGGGGTGGGCACCACCTCACTCCTAATCACCAGTAAAAAAACTACCACCTAATTACAGTCTGTTGATTCCGTAACAATAAGTCTGCGCGAGTAGCCATGAATGTTGTTTGTAATAGACACCCAATTAAACAAATTTTTTTCACCATCAACGGGCCAAAAATAGGGTTCACCAGTATAGCCGTACCTTTATCGCTAATGTGTCAACTGCACTAGTGGATCCGTCATTGGTACAATACGCATCGCTTATGGGACAAAGTGGTGATCCTCAGTGGTTACTTTTGCCTGACCTCACAATTCTGATGTCCAGTCCGGACCCAACGCAACTACTTACTCCGTACAAAAGAATCTCTCTTCCCTCTCCACCCCTCCCACCCTCTCCCTTCTTCCGATATCGCGTCCTCATGCCCTCACTCACTCTCTTGATACCACCACCGGAGCCTCCTATGCCTCATTGTACATGAGCCATCTCAGCCTCTCCCATACCGGAGCCACTTTCCCTCTCTCACCGCCGGCAGTGACCCTAGTCTCAGATCAAGGCGGCGGATGGTGCCTATCCCTTGAGCACTGATCGTTCCTCTCTTCCATTCCACTACCCGTGGCAAGCTCGGTGTTTGGTGTGGCAAGCGGTCGGAGTACGCAACAGCTTGCGGCAAAAGCAGATGCGACAACATGCAACTGTTATGACTTGAGTTGCCGCAGCATGTAGCGGAACCTCCCAAGACTAGATCTAGCGGTTGCTACCGTTGAAAACCGACTATGCTGCATGTGGCCACCCACCAATAAATCTGCCTCATGCATCCTTTCCGTGCTAGATTCCCATACCTTGATGGCGGCGGCAAAGTGAGCTGCAACGCTGAGCGACTATGAGAGAGACATGTCAAGGAGCTTGATACGTCTGCAATGTATTTATAATTTATAAAGTATTCATGCTATATTTACATGAGTTTTATACGGTTTTGGTGCACTTCTATACTATTTTCATGGACTAACATATTAACCTAGTGCCTAGTGCTAGTACTTGTTTTTTTCATGTTTTTGTATTTCACAGAAAATCCATATCAAACGAAGTCCAAACACGATAGAAAGTTATGGTGGTTTTTTATGGTATATATGGGATTTTTGGCGCAAGAATCAACAGAAGGGGTGGCCCACAGGCCCCACAAGCTCACACGGTGTGTGTGTGTGTGTGTGTGTGTGTGTGTGTGTGTGTGTGTGTGTGTGTGTGTGTGTGTGTGTGTGTGTGTGTGTGTGTGTGATCCACGTGAGCCCCTGCCTTCTCCACTAGAGCCTCTCACATAGCCCCTGAACATCTCTCGCAAATGCAAATACTAGTGCGGGAACCTCTTATATGATTTTAGGCTAGATACCAGGAGCGTCCAAAAAGTTAGCGAACACCGCCGCTGATCTCATACTTGCGATGTGAGAGAAATTCGTGCGCTACCAGATTTCTAGACCCGCCCAACCCTCCAGCGAGAACAAACTGGGGGCGTTTGGATGGTACGCACACTTCTAATATAACTAAGACATAGCCGCATGCGCTTGGACCGCATGCGCCACTGATAACCCACAAGTATAGGGGGGTCGCAACAGTATTCGAGGATAGAGTATTCAACCCAAATTTATTGATTCGACACAATGGGAGTTGTCAATTCAACCACACCTAGAGATTAATTATCTGCAGCAAAGTGATCATTAGCAAAGTAGTATAGTAGTTTTGATAGTAGTAGCAAAAAAATAGTAACGATAATAGTGATAATAATGATTTTGTAGCAAGTGCAATAGTAACAACAATAGTAGTAACTTAGCAAAAACAATGTGAGAGAAATTTGTAGGCATTGGATCGGTGAATTCATTGGATGATATTCATCATATAACAATCATAACCTAGGGCAATACAGTACTAGCTCCAGTTCATAAATATAATGTAGGCATGTATTTCGTAAATAGTCATACGTGCTTATGGAAAGAATTTGCATGACATCTTTTGTCCTACCCTCCCGTGGCAGTGGGGTCCTATCGGGAACTAAGGGATATTAAGGCCTCCTTTTAATAGAGAACCGGAACAAAGTATTAACACACAGTGAATACATGAACTCCCCAAACTACGATCATCACCAGGAAGTGTACCGACTTCTGTCATTTCGGGTTTGCCGGATCATAACACGTAGTAGGTGACTATAACTTGCAAGATCGGATCTAGAACATAGAAATAATGGTGATAACATAAACGACTCATATATGAAATCATGGCACCTGGGCCCAAAGTGACAAGCATTAAGCATGGCAAAGTCATAGCAACATCAATCTCAGAACATAATGGATACTAGGGATCAAGCCCTAACAAAACTAACTCAATTACATGATGAATCTCATCCAACTCCTCACCGACCAGCGATCCTATGAAGGAATTACTCGCCCCCGGTGGGGAGCATCATGAAATTGGCGATGGAGAAGGGTTGGTGATGACGAAGATTGAAGATCCCCCTCTCCGGAGCCCCAAACGGACTCCAGATCTGGCCTCCCGATGAAGAACAAGAGGTGGCGACGGCTCCGTCTCATGAAACGCAATAATTCTTTCTCCCTGATTTTTTCTCCAAATATGTGATTTTATAGTATCAGGGTTGGAGACTGCGGGGCCACCAGGTCGGGACAACCCACCTGAGCGTGCCTGGAGGGGGATCCCTGATGGGTTGTGCCCACTCAGGTGCCCCCCTCCAGTATTTCTTGGATCCAGAAATTCTTATTTATTGAATATAAAATCCTCGCAAAGTTTCATGCCAATCCGAGAACTTTTATTTCTACACAAAAACAACACCATGGTAGTTCTGCTAAAAACAAAGTCAGTCCGGGTTAGTTTCATTCAAATCATGTAAATTAGAGTCCAAAACAAGAGGAAAAGCGTTAGGAAAAGTAGATACGTTAGAGACGTATCAACTCCCCCAAGCTTAAACCTTTGCTTGTCCTCAAGCAATTCAGTTAATAAACTGAAAGTGAAAAAGAAAAACTTTTACGAACTCTTTTGCTCTTGTTTACATAAATAAGCTTAAGCAGCACCCATGTTTTCAGCCAAGATTATAATGAACCATGTCAATAATAACTCTTAGAAACTATATTAACTCATATCAATGACATAATCAACTAGTGAGCAATAATAAGATATCTCAAATAACAACACTTTGTCAAAACAACCATGATATAATATGGCAATAGTGGTATCTCTCTAGCCCTTTCTGAGACCGCAAAACATAAATACAGAGTTCCTCCAAAGTTCAAGCAGCGACTAGAGATTGTAATTCATGGTAGAAAAGATCCAGTCATGATGCACCCAACATTAGCTATACATAATGCACGAGGATGACAATAGCGCTCTCAGGTTCTGGCGCTTATTTGAGAAGGTGATGACACAACATAAAAGTAAATAGATAGCCCCTTCGCAGAGGGAAGCAGTGATTTGCAGAGGTGCCAGAGCTTCTTGTTTACTTCGCAACATAAAAGTTTTTAAAACAGAGGTAAATGAAATTTTGAGAAATGCACCCTTCTTGTTTACTTCGCGACCATTAGTTATCGGTATCTTCCATGCTAAACACATTAGTGGAAGTTCCCAAGCAATAATAGTAAAGGTTTACTCCCCCTCCACCAACAGTCACACTCCACGGCTTGTCTGAAACAACGAGTGTCACCCATAGCAACAACAGTCCTGGGGGAGTTTTGTTTAATTATTTACAATTTGATTCGGGACTAGGAATCCCTATTACCTCCCCTCTCGTGCAAGGACAAGTGAATTAACACTCATCATGAGAATAACCCGCTTAGCATGGAATATACTGACTACCTCCTGCCGCTCCATGAACAATCCAACCACACAAAAAAGGATATTTATTTGAAGTTTTTAGAGGTGGCACATGCAAATTTACTTAGGACGGCAGGGTATAATACCGCATATAGGTTGGTATGGTGGACTCATCTGGAATAACTTGGGTTTCAGGGTTTTGATGCACAAGCAGTATTCCCGCTTAGTACAGGCGAAGGCTAGCAAATAGGTTGAGAAGCGGCTAGCTAGAGAGCGAAAACGGTCATGAACATGCATTATGCATAAGTAACATTGGATACTAGCATGAGTAGGATATGAGCACCATGAACATAAATATCATAGAGGCTATGTTGGTTTTGATTCAACTACATGCATGAACATGTGCCAAGTCAAGCCACTCAAACATTCAGAGGAGGATACCATATCATCATACTACATCACAATCATTTTAACTCAATGTTGACATCCAAGATAAATAATTATTCACTCCTAGCTACTTAACCGTGGCATGAGAAACTATAATCTCTAATTGTCATTGCAAATATGTTTGATCATAATAGGTTGAATAATGGATACTAGGTTAAACATATTTACAAAAACAGAACAAGTTGAGTTCATACCCATTTCTCTCTGCCATAGCTAGTTCATCGAATATCATCATTATTGCCTTTCACTTGCACGATCAAACGATATGAAAATAATAATAGTGCAAGAATGCCGTGGACTATTCTGGAGTCTGTAAACAATTTTATTCAAAAGGAAGAAAACAAGGTAATATGGGCTCTCTATTAGATAAACAATAATGCATATGAGAGCCACTCAACATTTTCATCGTGGTCTTGTCCTCGGTACGACACAATAAAAGGGAAAAGAAATTCTTAGAAACACACTAAAATATTTTTGGAGTTTTTGTTTTTTATATGGAAAGGAAACAAATTAAATAAAGAGAAACAAAAACGAGAAAAACTATTTACATGGGAGAGCTCCCAACAAGAAAAAGAAGAATAAGGAAATCTTTTTGTTTTTTTAAATACTACAACTAACTACACTAGAAAGAAAAATAAAAAAGAAGCAGGAAATATTCTTGTATTTTCTCAAAGTTTTTCAAACACATCAGAAAAAGGCAAGAGAATAAATCTAACATGAATAATACAATGAAAAAGTGTGGACACCAACAACTGGAATGAAATGTGTGAACATGAAAGTAATGTTGATGGAAATACGTACTCCCCAAGCTTGGGCTTTTTGCCTAACTTGGTAATCACCACTCGAATAAACCATGGGGTCCTATGTTGAAGTGAAAGGGAGCGGGCACCTGAGGGTCCCACTGCTGAGGCTCCTCCTATGCCGCAACCAGGTTGTTCTGGTAGGCAACAATATCCTCAGGCGTAATCCTGTATCAGCCCCTGGCAATAGGATCAAACAAAGCAGGTGCAGGCAACAAAATAATATCACGGGTAATCTCACTAAAGACCAAGTTATAAGGAACATCCATATTGGTGTTCTTACTATCAATAAACCAGTGGTGTGCCATAGCCTGACGATCTAAATAAACCTTGGGCAAAGGATACTCATGTTGGCGTATCTGAATGTTAAAGTGACTCGCCAAGCGAGTAGCATAAATACCACCATGTATTTTCCCTTTGGATCTGTTAATGTGGAGGGGACGTGCCACAATAGCTCCCAAGCTATAAGTGTTGTCACAGTAAAGTGCAGGACGTAAAACAACAAAGTCTGGAGCACTGAGTGCACCTACCTTTTCTCTAGCAAGAAAACACTTCGTAATGAATAGAGCAAAATAATGTACAACCGGAAGTGTAAGCTAGTGGCAGTGACACCCGATACCTGTCTCTCATCCCCAACTGTCAGAGTATGGTAAAAAGCATCAATATCCACGGGCCTAGGCTCTACTAATCCACCATCAGAAGGGAGCAAGCATATGTCACAAAATTCAGTAAGCGGTATCTGATGGGGTTCAGCATATAAGTTAAACTGCACCTTGATACGTCTCCAACTTATCTATAATTTTTTATTGTTCCATACTATTATATTATCTGTTTTGGATGTTTTATATGCATTTATACGCTATTTTATATGATTTTTGGGACTAACCTATTAACCTAGAGCCCAATGCAAGTTTCTGTTTTTTCCTTGTTTTGAGTTTTACACAAAAGGAATATCAAACGGAGTCCAAACGAGCTGAAAATTTATGGTGATTTTTTATGGACCAGACGAAGCCCCTGAAGCAAAAGAGTTGGGCCAGAAGAGTCTCGATTCAACCACGAGGGTGGAGGGCGCGCCCCCTACCTCGTGGGTGACTCGGGGACCCCCTTAACGTGAAACCGACGCCAAAAATTCCTATAAATACATAAACCCCCGAAAAGAAACCTAGATCAAGAGTTCCACCGCCGCAATCCTCTATAGCCACAAAAAACCAACCGGGACCCTGTTTCGGCACCCTGCCGAAGGGGGGATCCATCACAGATGGCCATCTTCATCATCCCGGCGCTCTCCATGACGAGGAGGGAGTAGTTCACCCTCGGGGTTGAGGGTATGTACCAGTAGCTATGTGTTTGATCTCTCTCTCTCTCTCTCTCTCTCTCTCTCTCTCTCTCGTGTTCTTGATTTGGCACGATCTTGATGTACCGCGAGGTTTGCTACTATAGTTGGATCTTATGATGTTTCCCCCCCTCTATCTTCTTGTAATGGATTGAGTTTTCCCTTTGAAGTTATCTTATCAGATTGAGTCTTTAAGGATTTGAGAACACTTGATGTATGTCTTGCATGTGCTTATCTATGGTAACAATGGAATATTCACGTGATCCACTTGATGTATGTTTTGGTGATCAACTTGCGGGTTCTGTGACCTTGTGAACTTGTGCATAGGGGTTGGCACACGTTTTCGTCTTGACTCTCTGGTAGAAACTTTAGGGCACTCTTTGAAGTTCTTTGTGTTGGTTTGAATAGATGAATCTGAGATTGTGTGATGCATATCATATAATCACACCCGCGGATACTTGTGGTGACATTGGAGTATCTAGGTGACATTAGGGTTTTGGTTGATATGTGTCTTAAGGTGTTATTTTACTACGAACTCTAGGGCTGTTTGTGACACTTATAGGAATAGCCCAATGGATTGATCGGAAGGAATAACTTCGAGGTGGTTTCGCACCCTACCATAATCTCTTTGTTTGTTCTCCGCTATTAGTGACTTTGGAGTGACTCTTTGTTGCACAATGAGGGATTGTTATATGATCTGATTATGTTATCATTGTTGAGAGAACTTGCACTAGTGAAAGTATGAACCCTAGGCCTTGTTTCGAAGCATTGCAATACTGTTTTTGCTCACTTTTACCACTTGTTACCTTGCTGTTTTTATAATTTCAGATTACAAAAACCTTTATCTGCCATCCATATTGCACTTGTGTCACCATATCTTCGCCGAACTAGTGCACCTATACAATTTACCATTGTATTGGGTGTGTTGGGGACACAAGAGACTCTTTGTTATTTTGTTGCAGGGTTGTTTGCGAGAGACCATCTTCATCCTACGCCTACAACGGATTGATAAACCTTAGGTCATCCACTTGAGGGAAATTTTCTACTGTCCTACAAACCTCTGCACTTGGAGGCCCAACAACGTCTACAAGAAGAAGGTTGTGTAGTAGACATCAAGCTCTTTTCTGGCGCTGTTGTCGGGGAGGTTAGTGTTTGAAGGTATATCTTTAGATCTTGCAATCGAATCTTTAGTTTTTTGTTTTATCACTAGTTTAGTCTATAAAAGGAAATTACAAAAAAAATGGAATTGAGGTTCCCTCATATGCGTCATCTTTTTAATGTCTTTCGTGAAAATTAGGATTCATATAATTGTGCCAAAGTGTTAGAAGGAGAATGCAATAAAATGTTTGGCATACAATCTTTGAATGATGAGCATGATTGCAATGTTGTTAGTATGAACTCTTTGAATATCCATAATACTAATGATGAGATTGCACTAGTCATGATCAAGGTTGGAAAAAGCGGTAGGCGTAAGCGAGGCGGTTGGCCTTCGCCTAGTGCCTAGGCGTTGCTTAAGCGCCCTAGGCGCAGCCTAGGCGGTTATATAATTTTTACTATCAAGGATGTATATGTGGTTATTATATGTGTATTTTATTAATTTAGGGCATATAAGTATGTTAACTACCTGCTACTACATTTGGAATATGGCCATTTTGGCATATCAGTGCAATATGGCATTATTTCTCGCTTGGGTAGAGAATTTCTTTTTGGGAACATTCACATTTGTGCCCCTAACTCGAACCCACTACTCAAATTTACCCCTAACTTTTTGATGTGCTCAAATTTGCCCCTAAAAAGCATTTTAAGTCATAGGAATGCCCTTCCAGCTAGTCAAAGTTGTTTGACCAAAACTTTGAAATTTCGTAACAAATTCATATGAACTTAGAAGAATGCAAAATAAGATATCAAAATGCTCATAAAAACAACACCTATATGCACATATCATTTACGTTCATGACAAAAGCACTCTTTAAAGCTTTTTAGGGTTTATAACATTAAAAACAATTTAGGGTGAATTCAAATAAGTGCACATGTAGGTGGGGAACGTAAATGACATGCGCATATAGGTAATGTTTTTATGAACATTTTGATATCTTATTTGCATTTTTCTGACTTCATATGAATTTGCTATGAATTTTCAAAGTTTTGGTCAAACAACTTTGACCAGATGGAAGGGCATTCCTGCGACTTAAAATGCTTTTTAGGGGCAAATTTGAGCACATAAAAAATTTAGGGGTAAATCTGAGAGTGGGCGCAAATTAGGGGCATAAATGTAAATGTCCCTTTTTTGCTCTGCCTAGACTTCTTCCTATGCCCTAGGCGAGGCGTTTGGCCATTGGCTAGCCCCTAGGCGTGCCTAAGCGCCTCCTAGGCACTGCCTTTTCCAACAGAGGTCATGATAACATTGTTTCTTATAAGCATGTCAATTTTTGTGGAATGCATAGAGTTTGCAAGTACACACCAAATAGGGGAGATACTTTTTGCAAGAGGCATAAATATTTAGAACTCAATGGTTGCAAGAGAGGCTAGATGCTTGTGCTGAGAATTTAAAATTTCTTTGCCATCCTTGTGAAGTTTGCAATGAACGTGATCTTTTAAATCTCCAATGCAAATTGTTTCATGATCGAATCATGTCCAAAAATTGTGATGACTTGATTTCCCTTGCGCATCATAATGAACATAGTTTGTTTGTGGGTTATGAAGAAATGAAATGTATAACTAAGGATATTCCAGAATTTGTGATTGATAAAGTTCTTGATTTTGATCTAGAGGAAATTTGTATGTATTGTGCGGTGAATTGGATTGAAAATCCTTATATTGCCAATTACATAAAGACAAGAAAACAAATAGAAGATGAAGACAATACTAATGAAATGGAAGTGGTTTCTCAATATCCTCCTATTCTTTCTTACGATGAATCAGGTAACGAAGAGGAGCTTTCTATTCAACCAATCTTATTAATAAGGAGCTCCAAAAATAGGATTAAACCCACACATAATGTGGAGAAGAAAAAGAAAAGACGAAGAAGCAAAGGTAAAAAAGTATCCCTCCAAAATGATGTTGCTCCTATTATTGTTATGCCTATTACTCATTGTGATGATAATAATTGCTATACTATTGGTGTTGTCCATACTATTAATGATGAGAGTGATTATGCTTATGATATGCAAAGTCCCAAGCTTGGGGATGCTATGTTTGATGAGAATGACATGTTTGAGAATTTATTTTCTGCAATTAATGTTTGTCCCAAGCTTGGGGATGCCATGCTTATTGAAGATGATATTTTTATCCTCCAAAGTTTTGATATGCAAATTTATTATAATGATAGCATTCCTCCTATTTATGATGATTATATTGATGAAAGTGGGTTTGGAAGAGTGTCAACTTTAGGAATTAATGATCCCACTATTTTGGAGGGTGTTGAATCTTATTGTGATAATTATGAAAGTGGATTTGGAGAGGTCATGACTTTATTTAGTAATGATTCCACTATTTTGTAAGAGGTTTCAATTGATCTTGATGAGAACAAAGTTGCTAGGTGTGATGATTATCGTGATGACACTTATGTTATAAAAAGTAGTGATGATTATATTTATGAAACTTTTCATGATTATGATTACCCTTTTTCTGAATATTACTCTTTTAATGTGGAAACAATTTATAGTATTCGAGTTTCTTATGATACTCCCACTATTCCGAATGAGAAGAATTTTGCTTACGAGGAGAGTAGTAAATTATCTATGGTTGTGCATCATGAAAATAATGCTTTATGTGATGGTTATATTGTTGAATTCATTCATGATGCTACTGAAAATTATTATGAGGGAGGAATATATGCTTGTAGGAATTGCAATAATAGCAAGTTTCCTCTTTATGTGTTAAAGGTTTTGAAGTTATGCTCGTTTTGTCTTCCCATGCTAATTGATTCTTGTTCCCATTAATTGTTTGCTCACAAAATCCCTATTCATAGGAAGTGGGTTAGACTTAAATGTGTTAGTCATATGCTTCATGATGCTCTCTTTGTGTTTCAATTCTTATCTTTTATAGGGGCATCATTGAAATCATCATGCCTAGCTAAAAGGCATTAAAGAAAAACGCTTGTTGGGAGACAACCCAATATTTACCCCTACTGTTTTTCTTTGTTCACATGATTAAGCTACTGTAGTAATCATGTTTTATAGATTTTGTTTCAATAAAGTGCCAAGTAAAGCCTTTGGGATAGTGTGGATGATAATTGACTTGATTCTGTGCAAAAATAGAAACTTTTGCACTCAGTCCAGGAAATTTGAAAATTCACTGGAACGTGCTTTTGATCTTAATTTTTCACAGAAGATTTATATACAAATTTACTAGATTTTCCTATTTTTTTAAGAATTTTTGGAGTTACAGAAGTATGGAAAGTTTCCAGATTACTACAGACTGTTCTGTTTTTGACAGGTTTTGTTTTCTATGTGTTGTTTGCTTATTTTGATGAATCTATGAGTAGTATCGGAGGGTATGAACCATGGAGAAGTTGGAATACAGTAGATATAACACCAATATGAATTTAGAATGAGTTCACAACAGTACCTAAGTGGTGATTTATTTTCTTATACTAACGGAGCTTACGAGTTTTCTGTTGAGTTTTGTGTTGTGAAGTTTTCAAGTTTTGGGTAAAGATTCGATGGACTATGGAATAAGGAGTGGCTATAGCCTAATCTTGGGGATGCCCAAGGAATCCCAAGGTAATATTCAACGACAACCAAGAGCCTAAGCTTGGGGGTGCCCTGGATGGCACCCCCTCTTTCGTCTTCGTTCATCAGTAACTTCACTTGGAGCTATATTTTTATTCACCACATGATATGTGTTACGCTCGTAGCGTCATTTTATTTTGTTTTGTTTTGCTTTATGTTTGAATAATATCCCAAGATCTGAAAATATCAAATGTTAGAGAATGTGCACATAGTTGCACGATTATATGACTACTCATTGATCTTCACTTATATCTTTTTTGTTCACGATGGTGGTTTTATTTTGAAGAAATAGATGAACTCTCATGCTTCACTTATATTATTTTGAGAGTCTTAAATAGAATGGTAATTTGCTTAGGTTATGAATTTAGTCCTAATATGATGGACATCCAAGAGGGATATAATAAAAACTTTCATATAAAGTGCATTGAATACTATGAGAAGTTTGATTCCTTATGATTGTTTTGAGATATGAGGACGGTGATATTAGAATCATGCTAGTGAGTAACTGTGAATTTGAGAAATACTTGTGCTAAGATTTGTGAGTCCCGTAACATGCACGTATGGTGAACCGTTATGTAACAAAGTTGGAGAATGAAGTATTTACTGATTGTGTTCCTTATTTGTGGCGGTCGGGGACGAGCGATGGTATTTTCCTACCAATCTACCCCCCTAGGAGTATGCGCGTAGTACTTTGTTCAATGACTAATAGATTTTTGCAATAAGTATGTGAGTTCTTTTTGACTAATGTTGAGTCCATGGATTATATGCACTCTCACCCTTCCACCGTTGCTAGCCTCTCTTGTGCCGCAATACTTTCGTCGGTACCATACACCCACCATATACCATCCTCAAAACAGCCACCATACCTACCTATTATGGCATTTCCATAGCCGTTCCGAGATATAGTGCCATGCAACTTTCCATCCTTCAGTTCATTATGACACGCTTCAACATTTTCATATTGCTTTGCATGATCATGTAGTTGACATAGTATTTGTGGCAATGCCACCTTTCATAATTCTTTCATACATGTCACTCTTGATTGATTGCACATCCCGGTACACCGCCGAAGGCATTCACATAGAGTCATATTTTGTTCTATGCACTGAGTTGTAATTTTTCGAGTTGTAAGTAAACAGAAGAGTGATGATCATCATTACTAGAGCATTGTCCCATGTGAGGAAATAATGAAAAAGAAAAAAATAGGCCAAAGAAGCCAAGAAAAAAAGAGAAAAAAGGGAAAGAAAAAAAGAAAAAAAGAGAGAAAAAGAGAGAAGGGGCAATGTTACTATCCTTTTTCCATACTTGTGCTTAAAAGTAGCACCATGATCTTCATGATAGAGAGTCTCTTATTCTGTAACTTTCATATACTAGTGGAAATTTTTCATTATAGAACTTGGCTTGTATATTCCAACGATGGGCTTCCTCAAATGCCCTAGGTCTCCATGAGCAAGAAAGTTGGATGCACAACCACTTAGTTTCTTTTTGAGCCTTCATACACTTATAGCCTAGTGCATCCGCTGCATGGCAATCCCTACTCACTCCCATTGATATCTATTGATGGGCATATCCATAGCCCGTTGATACGCCTAGTTGATGTGAGACTATCTTCCTCTTTTTGTCTTCTCCACAACCACCATAGTGTTATGTCCATGGCTCACGCTCATGTATTGCATGAAAGTTGAAAAGGTTTGAGAACATCAAAGTATGAAACAATTGTTGGGCTTGCCATCGAGGTTGTGAATAATTTGAGTATTTTGTGTCATGAAGATGGAGCATAGCCAGACTATATGATTTTGTAGGGATAAGCTTTCTTTGGCCATGTTATTTTGAGAAGACATAATTGCCTTGTTAGTATGCTTAAAGTATTATTGTTTATATGCCAATATTAAACTTTTGTTTTGAATCTTTCGGATCTGAACATTCATGCCACAATAAAGAAAATTACATGGATAAATATGTTAGGTACCATTCCACATCAAAAATTCTGTTTTTATCATTTACCTATTCGAGGACGAGCAGGAATTAAGCTTGGGGATACTTGATTCGTCTCCAACGTATCTATAATTTTTATTGCTCGATGCTAGTACATTATCTGTTTTGGATGTTTTTATATGCATTTATATGCTATTTTATATGATTTTTGGGACTAACCAATTAACCTAGAGCCTAGTGTCAGTTTATGCTATTTCCTTGTTTTTGAGTTTTACAGAAAAGGAATATCAAACGGAGTCCAAACAAGCTGAAAATTTACGGTGGTTTTTTATGGACCAGAAGATGCCCCCGAAGCAAAAGGGTTGGGCCAGAAGAGTCCCGAGTCAACCACGAGGGTGGAGGGCGTGCCCTATCCCCCCTGGGCGCGCCACCTACCTCGTGGCTGACTCGGGGACCCCCCTGACGTGAAACCGACGCCAAAAATTTCTATAAATATAAAAAAACCCTAAAAGAAACCTAGATCAGGAGTTCCGCCGCCACAAGCCTTTGTAGCCATGAAAAACCAATCGGGACCCTATTCCAGCACCTTGTCGGAGGGGGGATCCATCACCGGTGGCCATCTTCATCATCCCGACGCTCTCCATGACGACGAGGGAGTAGTTCACCCTCGGGGCTGAGGGTATATACTAGTAGCTATGTGTTTGATCTCTTGTGTTCTTGATTTGGCATGATCTGGATGTACCGCGAGCTTTGCTATTATAGTTGGATCTTATGATGTTTCTCCCCCTCTATATTCTTGTAATGGATTGAGTTTTCCCATTGAAGTTATCTTATCGGATTGAGTCTTTCAGGATTTGAGAACACTTGATGTATGTCTTGCATGTGCTTATCTGTGGTGACAATGGGATATTCACATGATCCACTTGATGTATGTTTTGGTAATCACCTTGCGGGTTCTGTGACCTTGTGAACTTATGCATAGGGGTTGCCACACGTTTTTGTCTTGACTCTCCGGTAGAAACTTTGGGGCACTCTTTGAAGTTCTTTGTGTTGGTTTGAATATATGAATCTGAGATTGTGTGATGCATATCGTATAATCATACCCGCGGATACTTGTGGTGACATTGGAGTATCTAGGTGACATTAGGGTTTTGGTTGATATGTGTCTTAAGGTGTTATTTTACTATGAACTCTAGGGCTGTTTGTGACGCTTATAGGAATAGCCCAATGGATTGATCAGAAATAATAACTTTGAGGTGATTTCATACCCTACCATAATCTCTTTGTTTGTTCTCCGCTATTAGTGACTTTGGAGTGACTCTTTGTTGCATGTTGAGGGATTGTTATATGATCTAATTATGTGATCATGGTTGAGAGAACTTGCACTAGTGAAAGTATGAACCCTAGGCCTTGTTTCGAAGCATTGCAATATCGTTTTCGCTCACTGTGACCACTCGTTACCTTGCAGTTTTTACAATTTCAGATTAAAAAAACCTTTATCTACCATCCATATTGCACTTGTATCACCATCTCTTAGCCGAACTAGTGCACCTATACAATTTACCATTGTATTGGGTGTGTTTGGGGACACAAGAGACTCTTTTTTATTTGGTTGCAGGGTTGTTTGAGAGAGACCATCTTCATCCTACATGTCCCATGGATTGATAAACCTTAGGTCATCCACTTGAGGGAAATTTGCTACTATCCTGCAAACCTCTGCACTTGGAGGCCCAACAACGTCTATAAGAAGAAGATTGTGTAGTAGACATCACATCTAAGGGGGATTATTCCTACTCAAGAAACAAAAGATTTGCACAAAGGAATTTGTGAGGGGATCATACTGTTCACATTTAGCTGCGATGAAGTCGGTGAGGCTAGCATTAGCAGCCTATTATGCAAACTCTTGACGGATTCCGGCTCCTTCCATGAATGGGTTATGCGGCCATTCGCACGACAATATATCCGCCATTCTCCGGGTGCGGAGATCACTATCAGATGAATCCACAATAACTCCCTTGGAGTTCTTCCTGGAAGCAAGCTTCCTAAAGATACTCATCTTTTTCCTGTGAACAAAATTCTGAAATTTTTAGTGCACAAATTTTTTCTCAACAAAACTTTACAAGATTGATAACAACTACTCATAGGGATGCATAGAGGCCATATCAAGCATTCAAACTACTCAGAACTCTAAGAATTCAACATGCAAGCTCATCTACAACAGCAACAAGAGTTACTAATTATTATAAATATAAACCACTAGAGCAAACACTAATTGGACCAATGGAGGAGTCACAAACCAGGAAACAATCCCCCGAAACAGTTTCGGAAATGGAGCTTCGAGCAAAGAGATCGAAATCCGCGGGTGTGAGAGCAAGAACACGAGAGAGAGAGAGAGAGAGAGAGAGAGAGAGAGAGAGAGAGAGAGAGAGAGAGAGAGAGAGAGAGAGAGAGAGCAATGGTTTTTTCTGGAGGTAGGTGATGATGTGGGACGAAGAGATAAGTGAGGGCCCCACGTGGGGACCACAACCCACCAGGGCGTGCCTCGGGGTGCTGGCGCGCCCAGGTGGGTTGTGCCCACCTGGAGCACCTCCCTATGATGTTATTTGCACTAAAAATTCTTAAATATTCATAAAAAAATCGTATTAAATTTTCAGAGCATTCTGAGAACTTTTATTTTTGGGTCATTTTTTATTGTACGAAAAACTCAAAATCAGACAGAGCATGGCATTTTATTTTATTTAACTAATAAAAATAGAAAACAAAGGGCAAGGACAAAAGGTAGTGCTCACTAAATTCATCAACTTCATACCTCTAAAAAATGATTCATTAATAAGGTTGATCAAGTCTTATTAACAACCACTTCCGATTAGCATGAAACCGAAGAACTTTCATAGTTACCTCAAAGGGGATATGAATGTCCCCAACAATAAGCATTTCATATTTCTTTTTGGCAGTAGGTAGAGGTAGTTGAAAACTTCCAATAGTGATTGTCAGAGATTTTTCAATAACATTAATACCATTCACTTGGAATTGTTTCTTTGGAAAGTGCACCGCATGCTCATTACCATTGATATGAAAAGTAACCTTGCTTTTACTGCAATCAATAATAGCCCCTACGGTATTCAAGAAAGGCCGACCAAGGATAATCGACATGTTGTCGTCCTCGGGCATCTCAAGTATAACAACGTCAGTTAAGATAGTAACATTAGCAACAACAATGGGCACATCCTCACAAATACCGATAGGTATGGCAGTTGATTTATCGGCCATTTGCAAAGATATTTCAGTAGGTGTGAGTTTATTCAAATCAAGTCTTTTATATAAGGAGAAAGGCATAATACTAACACCGGCTCCTAAATCACATAAAGCAGTTTTCACATAATTTCTTTTGATGGAGCAAGGTATAGTTGGTATTCCTGGATCTCCAAGTTTTTTAGGTACTCCACCCTTAAAAGTATAATTAGCAAGCATGGTGGACATTCCATCTTCTGGTATTTTTCTCTTATTGGTGATGATGTCTTTCATGTACTTTGCATAAGGAGGCATTTTTAAGATATCAGTCAAGCGAGGACGCAAAAACACTGGCCTCAACATTTCAGCAAAGTGTTCAAATTCTTCCTCATATTTCTTTTTGGTTGACTTAGCAGGAAAGGGAATAGGTTTATGAACCCACGATTCTCTTTCCTTACCATGTTTTCTAGCAACAAAGTCTCTTTTATCATATCTTTTATTCTTGGGTTGTGGGTTATCAAGATCAACAGCTGGTTCTATTTCTACATCATTATCCGGTTCTTTATTATTTGGTTGAGTATCTTAATGAACCTCATCATTGTCTTTTTCATTATCAGAAGGTGAGTGTTCATTACCAGATTGAGTTTCAGCATGAGTAATAGAGACTTCATTATCATTATCAGGAGGTTTTTTGACTTCAGGTTCACTAGAGGCATGCAAAGTTCTATCATTTTTCTTCTTCTTTTTCTTTTTGGAAGGACTAGTTGCATCAGTGTTAACTCTTTGAGAGTCTTGTTCAATTCTTTTTGGGCGTCCCTCAGAATAAAGTGGTTCCTGAATCATTCTACCTCCTCTAGTCATTACTCTAACAACATGATCCTTGATATTATTATTCATTTTATCTAACATCTCTGTTTGAGATTTAGCAACTTGTTCTAATTGTGTTTTAGCCACAGAGGCATGCTTCCCTACACCTCTAACATCATTTGAGATTCTAAATAACAAGTCACTCTAGCGAGCAATCATATCAGAATTATATTTCAATTGTTCCATAACATTTGCGTTGAAGTGATCTTGCTTTCTGATGTAATTATCAAACTCATAAAGGCATTGACTAGGATGTTTATTATAAGGAATATCACCTTCATCGAACTTTAGTAAAGAATTTACCTCTACCACATTTGGTGGTGATGGTGTTTCAATCCCATGTATTTCTTTGATAGGTGGTAAATTTTTAACATCCTCTGCTTTAATACCTTTTTCCTTCATAGATTTCTTTGCCTCTTGCATATCTTCAGGACTGAGATATAAGATACCCCTCTTCTTTGGAGAAGGTTTAAGCGGTGGTTCATTAAGGATACAATCATCATAATTTTTCAGTATGTTATTCAATAATTCTTCATCTTGTTCAATAGTTTGTTCCCTGAAAACACAACCATCACAACTATCCAGGAAATCCCTAGAAGCATCGGTTTGTCCATTATAGAAGATATTAAGTATTTAATTTTTCTTAAGAGGATGATCAGGCAAAGCATTAAGCAATTGGAGAAGCCCCTCAAGTTTGTGGGAGACTCTCTTCTTTGATTTGCGCAAAGTTAAATATTTCCTGGGGCAAGAGTATTATACCAAGCCTTAGCATAACCATGGAAAGGATCAGATTCAACCAAAGTAATTAAATCTGGATCGACAAAGAATTCATAATCCTTATCATCAACAAAAATATGTGAAGTAGCAAACTGAGGATCACATTTCATTTTAGCATTCAAAGTCTTTTCTTTATACTTGCATAATAATTTTTCCAAATCATCTCTATCCTTACAAGCAAGAATGTCTCTAGTTGTCTCCTCATCCATAACATAACCTTCCGGTACCTTTGGCAATTCATATCTAGGAGAACTAGGTGTAATAGGTGTTTCAAGATTTCCAGTTTCAAGCTCTTCATCAGTTTCAACAATCTCATTCTGTCTTACTCTAGCAATTTGTTCATGAAAAAACTCATCTAGTGGCACATTATCCTCAGGAACGTATGAGTGTGTGGGTGTCCAACTTTCCAACCATTTCAACGGTTTCCATGGGCCTCCTTTTATAGATCAAGGGGTCACCACAATGGCAAATCAGTCATTATGCGCTGATAAGATAGCAAACAGTGCTATCATACCTAATTCTGCAGACTGAGAGAGCGCATTAAATGCGCTGCTCAATGTCACATCGTTGTTCGCCCGGCAAGCCTTGCCAGGCTTATTTTGCCAGCTTCGCACCTGGTTGTTAGACACGTTGGAGGACGGGTGTCATCTATAGGCTTTCCTGTAGAAAGAGGTCGCCATGTGGTGAATGGCTGCCACTTAATCACTTTGTGGCTTGACACCGCAGTCATTGATGACGTGGGCCATGGTGGAGTGGTTGATGAGGTGTTTATTGCCTCCATGAGTCCCGGCAGGCCCTGCGTGATGTCTTGGGTATTCTCTTCCGGGGGCGGCTTTTGCCCTCATCAAGCTTGTTTGCCCGGCAAGGGAGGCTTTTCTCCTAGTGGTATCTTGCTTCTCTGGCTTGTTCTTGGTCTTCTTGCTCTATATGCTGGTCCTTCGAAGACCTTAGTCTCTTGTACTCTGGCATGGCCTGGTGCCATAATCTTGTTCCTGTGCCTATGCAAAATCAGGGCAACATACCCAAAGTCTGTTGCACTGACAGAAGCCCCCGGGCCTGCCCTGATCGCGCTGCTGAGCGTCATCAGGGTAGGCCCTTGTAAGTGCACAGGCAGGGGCGCCGAAGAGGCTGGCCTCTTGGGTTCTTCTTTGCTTCTTCATTAATTTCGAGCCTGGGCCAATTTCCAGTTTCCTCGTGCGTCGTGTACAGCCAATAGTGGTGGGGCCGCTCTTGTAATGGCTCGTGAATGACATTAACACACGAGGTAGAAACTGCCAATTCACTCTTCCCACCACACCCTTATCCTTAGCCATGTATGATGCATGCATCGCACGGGGTAGGTAACGGAGGTGCGTGGCGTGGGAGAGCATTATGGCGAGGGCCCAGTCTTCTTGAATTAGTGGAGGAGGACGGTGGTTACCCGTTGGGGAATCATCCCCCAGTCCCCTGCTCGCCTATAAAAGGAGGACTAGAGGCATTCATCCATATTCATCTCCTCCTCCGTCTTGCTTTGCCTTGAGTATGCTGGGAGGGAGAGCCCCGTGCCGGCCCTGGGCTTTAGCCTAGAACTTTCCTTGGATCTGAGGAGGGTACTAGGGCGGCGCGTCGATAGCACTAGAGGTGGCGACTCTGGCGCGCTCGTCGCCGGGTCGCCCGTAGCCTCGATACTGGTGGGAGGTCATGTGAACGACACCATGCCGAGGCCTGCAGCGGCCGCGGGATGTGGCAGTCAGTTGCTCCCCATTCTTCGTTCATGTGCAATGCTGAGGGAGAGCCTTCAGGGACGTTCGCCGTCGACGAAGGTGAATCTGACTCCCCCTGGGTGTCATCCTCTGGTCGTGCAGGAGGGCTTCCTGTTCCCTTAGACGTCTTCGGAATGTGCGGTGGTTTCTGACGTCAGGGCCATTGGGGACGACCATGCTCTTTGTGGGGTAAACTAGAGATCATGATGTCTGGTGCGGCTGCCGGGCTGAGGTCTTGGAGTGGTAGTGATGTTGATGGTGGCGGCAACCCACCTAGCGTCAAGTACGAGGGCAACTGTTTCGACGAGTCATGTTTGCCGGTGACTACGGATCCTCCATCTGATCCTCTGGCAGTGTCACCGCCCGCGCCTTCCCTCTGGTTTCTTCCTCCTTGCTGGGAAGCAGCGCCATCCTGATCCGGGGAGGCGCCGAATCCCAACTGGGTCTGCCACCGGCCTCCTCGATCTCTTCCTAAAGGAGATCGACAGGGGCAAAGGCATCATGGGGCACTTATCTTTTTCAATCTTAAACTTGTAGGCACTTGCCAAATTATAATTCAAATAATGTAATCTCTTGAGTCCATGTCTGTGTTCTGTAAGGCTTGTACTTGTATAATCAGCATATTAATGAAAAAGATGAGCCTTGCCGGGAACTCGCGCACGTGTATGTCCATGCAGAGGTGGGATGCCTCTTTAGTTAAATAAACGAGTCTTCCCCGGCAAGCCATCCTACCGGTACCCTTTTTATTTTGTTGCCGGGGACCAGATCCTACTGGGCAAAAAATAACGGGACCAGCCCCCCGCCAACCTTTTCTCAGCAAAGGCCACTGCGACCACGTAGGCTGAAGCAACATTCGAACCAAAAGTGGGAGCACCCAAGCTTCAAAGAGCAGCAAAGTTTTCTTATTCACAAGTTTGAGCTTACAAAGCACTTATGGACAAGAGGTAGAACTTATCTGTTTGGCTTGCCGGGGATCGTAGTGCTGGTCCATCTTCTCAACTCCTTGTAGAAGCCAAGTTCACGGTAGGAACCGGCAGCTTTATGCAGATGAGAATGATGCAGGATGCGATCCTATCTATATGCATATGTAGATGCTCATGAAATGCTGATGCAAATGCTCTTGGAATGCTCATGCATGCATGCAACTTGGTTGGGGGCCCCAACCCTTCATTTATTTCTATGGTGCACAGGGTCATCGCCCTGGCTTTCTACAAGGGGTTACATGCAGCTGAGGCAAGGCGTGTACAAATGGGTGGCTGCCAGGCAGGGCCTGACAGCCACGCCTTACGGGTAGAACTTGTGGAGATGCTCAATACTCCATGAGTTTTGCAATTGAATGCCATCTCCGGTATCCATACGGACTGCGCCAGGTCTAGTGACTCGTACTACCCGGTAAGGGCCTTCCCACTTCGGCGTCAACTTGTTTGTACCCTTGGCCGGCTGAACGTGCCTAAGGACAAGTTTGCCTTCCCCAAAACACCGGTCATGAGCCTGATGACCCACAAGTGTAGGGGATCTATCGTAGTCCTTTTGATAACTAAGAGTGTCGAACCCAACGAGGAGCAGAAGGAAATGATAAGCGGTTTTCAGTAAGGTTTTCTCTGCAAGCACTGAAATTGTAGGTAATAGATAGTTTTGTGATAAGATAAATTGTAACGAGTAACAAGTAAATAAAGTAAATAAAGTGCAGCAAGGTGGCCAAATCCTTTTTGTAGCAAAGGATAAGCCTGGAAAATTACTTCTAATGAGAAAGGAGCTCCCGAGGACACATGGGAATTATCGTCAAGCTAGTTTTCATCACGTTCATATGATTCGCATTCAGTACTTTGATAATTTGATATGTGGGTGGACCGGTGCTTGGGTACTGCCCTTACTTGGACAAGCATCCCACTTATGATTAACCCCTATTGCAAGCGTCCGCAACTACAAAAGAAGTATTAAGGTAAACCTAACCACAATATTAATCATATGGATCCAAATCAGCCCCTAACGAAGCAACACATAAACTAGGTTTTAAGCTTCTGTCACTCTAGCAACCCATCATCTACTTATTACTTCCCAGTGCCTTCCTCTAAGCCCAAATAATGGTGAAGTTTCATGTAGTCGACGTTCACGTAACACCACTAGAGGAAAAGACAACATACATCTCATCAAAATATCGAACGAATACCAAATTCACATGACTAATAATAGCAAGACTTCACTCATGTCCTCAGGAACAAACATAACTACTCACAAAGCATATTCATGTTCATAATCAGAGGGGTAATAATATGCATTAAGGATCTGAACATATGGTCTTCCACCAAGTAAACCAATTAGCATCAACTACAAGGAGTAATCAACACTACTAGCAACCAACGGGTACCAATTTGTGGTTTTGATACAAGATTGGATACAAGAGATGAACTAGGGTTGTGAGAGGAGATGGTGCCGGTGAAGAAGTTGATGGAGATTGACCCCCTCCTGTTGAGAGGATCATTGGTGATGACGATGGTGATGATTTCCCCCTCCTAGAGGGGAGTATCCCCGGCAGAACAGCTCTGCGAGAGCTCTAGATTGGTTCCGCCAAGGTTCCGCCTCATGGCGGCGGAGTTTCATCCCGTAAGCTTGCCCACGATTTTTTCCAGGGTAAAAGCCCTCATATAGAAGAAGATGGACACCAGGGGGGCACCAGGGGGCCCAGGAGACAGGGGGCGCGCCAAGTAGGGGTGGGCGCACCCCCCACCCTCCAAGCCAGGGTGTGGGCCCCCTGATGTATTTCTTCCGCTCAATAATTCTTATTAATTCCAAAAACAGGTTTCGTGGTGTTTCATGATTTTTGGAGCAGTGTAGAATAGGTTTCCAATGTTTGCTGCTTTTCCAGCCAGAATTCCAGCTGTCGGCATTCCCCCCTCTTCATTGTAAACCTTGTAAAATAAGAGAGAATAGCCATAAGTATTGAGATATAATGTGCAATAACAGCCCATAATGCAATAAATATTGATATAAAAGCATGATGCAAAATGGACGTATCAACTCCCCCAAGCTTAGACCTCGCTTGTCCTCAAGCGGAAGCCGATATCAAAAAATATGTCCACATGTTTAGAGATTGAGGTGTCGATAAAAATAAAATACGGACATGAAGGCATCATGATCATTCTGGTAACAACAACATATATAGATTTTATCATATGATTTCTTATACTCAAGTAACAATCAATTCACAATGTCAAGTATGGTTCAGAAACTTCATTGAGAACTAGCAAACTATAATATCAGTCATTGAAGGAATTGCAATTTATCATAACATCAGAAAGAGTCAACAATAGAGCTTTTCAGCAAATCCACATACTCAACTATCATGTAGTCTTCTACAATTGCTAACACTCACACAATACTCGTGGTTATGGAGTTTTAGCCGGACACTAAGAAAGATAGGGGCTTATTGTGTTGCCTCCCAACGTATTCACCTTTAGGTGATGCCAACAATAATAGCCAATGCTAACTTACATCCAATTGGATATATATATCATGATCTTTCAAACACGAGGAGCTTGCCGAAGGATAAAATGAAAAAGGAAAAGGTGAAGATCACCTGGACTCAAGCATAAAGTAAAAGATAGGCCCTTCGCAGAGGTAAGCAGAGGTTGTCATGTGCGTTTAGGGTTGGATGCAAAAAATCTTAATGCAAAAGAACATCACTTTATATTGCCCCTTGTATGTGGACCTTTATTATGATGTCCGTCGCTTTTATTACGTCCACAACAAGATCGTATAAAGCTTATTTTCTCTGCACTAATAAGTCATACATATTTAGATAGCAATTTTTATTGCCTGCAACATAACAACTTAGTTGAAGGATCTTACTCAATCCATATGTAGGTATGGTGGACTCTCATGGCAAACATGGGTTTTAAGGATATTTGGAAGCACAAGTAGTATCTCTACTTGCACTACTAGGGAAAAGCCTATACACAGAAAGTTACTAGTAGCGAGGGTTAAAAACCCTCGCTACTGCTACTTACCAGTAGCGCAGGTTTTTAAACCTCGCTACTACTAAGTTGATAGCAGTAGCGCGGGTTTTTAACCCTTGCTACTACTAAGCGGTCTCTACCGTGCCCCCCAGGACATGCCATAGTAGTAGCGCGGGGTTTTAAAACCTCGCTACTACTAAGTTTGATAGTAGTAGCGTTGGTTTTTAGCCCTCGCTACTACTAAGTGGTGCCATAGTAGTAGCGAGCGGGTAAAAAACCG